>NW_005842009.1:1502118-1539305 GCF_000455745.1 Alligator sinensis
CTGGCTCCCCCCCTACTCCCACCCAGTACCCCCCAGCCCCGCAGTACAGGTGGGGGGCAGCACACAGCCCCGACCCCCTGCTTTCCAGCAGGGAAGAAGCTGGTGCTGAGCGTGGGGAAAAGCGCCCCTCGCCCATTCCATGGCTGGCGCTCCCTGCTGCAGCTGCTTGCAGCCCATGTGGGGCTGTCTGGAGCAGGCACAGGCAGCCCCACGCAGGCTGAAAGCAGCTGCAGCATGGGGCACCGGTCACATGACGAGCGAGGGGCCACTCTTCCCTGAGCTCAGTACCAGCTTGTAACCGAGCCCTGCTGCCAGCCTGGCAGTCCCAGACAGCCCTGCATAGGCTGCAAGCACCTGCAGCAGGGAGCGCTGGGCCCCGGGGGGGCGAGGAGCCACTTTTCTCCATGCAGGGAAGGAGCCCAGGGAAAAGCTGAGCGCAGGGGGGAAAAGTGGCCCATCCCCTGCCCCATGGCAGGCACTCCCTGCTGTAGCCGCTTGCAGCCCACGGGGCTGACCGGAGCAGGCACAGGCAGCCCCACACGGGCTGCGAGCACCTGCAGCACGGTACGCCAGCCACCGGGCAGGGAAGGGGCCGCTTCCCCCCCACCGTGCTCCTTCCCTGCCCAGGGTCCCGCCCCCCGCTGCCCTTCTCCCCCCACAACTTACCTGCGGTTCTGGCGTGCGGCAACCACATGCTCCCAGGCATGTGGGCCGGGGACGGGGCCAGGTGGGATCCACAGTTGTTGGAGCCTGCTGGGCTTCCCCTGGGTCCTACTGCCCTTGGTTCCTGTCATTTTTTACAGGAACCAAGGGCAAAGAAATATTAATGTTCTACATTTTTAGGGGGCCCATGGCCTGTGTTTTGCCCACCCCTGGTTTAGAGGGTCCTGATCATGCACTACAGCACTACTCTAAGGCAATCTTTCTCAAGAGAGCTTGAGAGCAACATGGGAGCACATACTTAAGGACATCTCGGGCAGGCATGGAGAGTGAGCAAGTCAGAATTTGTTACTCAGTGATAGTCCCAGGTCAGAAAGATGGTGTTGTAATGCTCATTCCTCCTCAGGCTATCTACACTGTAAGCTAAGAAGGTTAGTAGGAGAGGCATTGGGGCTTTGGAGCTTCAATGAGATGGGAGTCCAAGATGGGTGGTTGTTCCTCAAGGAGACAATCCTCCAAGCTCAAAGGAAGTCAGTCCCAATGCGCACCAAGGGGGACAGAATTGCTAAGAAGCCCCCATGGCTCGGCAAAGGCATCCAGGGATGCCCGAGGGCATAAAAGGAGGCATACAAACAGTGGAAGCAAGGGGCTACCACCAAGGAGAATTACACCTCCATTGCTCAGGACTGCAGGGAGGCTGTTAGGAAGGCCGAGGCAGAGATGGAGCTAGGGCTAGCGACCAGAATTAAGGATAATAAAAAGTCCTTTTTCAAATACATAGGAAGTAAGAAGAAGGCACCGGGAAACATGGGGCCCCTACAGGATAGGCTTGGCAATCTGGTGATTGCGGCAAATGACAAAGCTGACCTCTTTAATGAATTCTTTGCCTCCATATTCCTGAACAGGGACTGGGACATCTCCCACACTAAAACTGCGGATGGACCCAGGGGAGGCACCACCATGCCTAGGGTCAGGGATGACCTAGTTAGGGTACTTTTGGAGGGGCTGGATGTGTTTAAATCAGTAGGTCCAGATATTCTTCACCCGAGGGTGCTGAGGGAATTGGTGGGGGTCATAGCAGGGCCCCGGCACAGCTCTATGAGCACTCGTGGGGCTCTGGCCAGGTACCAGAGGATTGGAAAAGGTCCAATGTGGTCCCCATTTACAAGAAGGGGAGAAAAAAGGACCCTGGTAACTATAGGCCAGTCAGTCTTATCTCGGTCCTTGGGAAGACCTTTAAGAAAATTATCAAGGAGCACATCTCCAAGAGCCCAGCAGGGGAGGTCATGCTCAGGGGCAACCAACATGGGTTCATTGAGGGCAGGTCCTGCCTGACTAACCTGGTTTCTTTTTATGATCAGGTCACAAAGTCCTTGGACGAGGGTGTTGGGGTGCATGTCATCTTCCTGGACTTTAAGAAGGCCTTTGACGTGGTTTCCCTCCACATTCTTTTAAAAAAACTTGGTGACTGTGACACTGATGCCTACACAGTCAGATGGGTGGAAAGTTGGCTAGATGGTCACACCCAGAGAGTGGCAGTGGACAGGTCATTTCCGACCTGGAGGGATGTGGCCAGTGGAGTCCCCCAAGGCTCGGTCCTGGGGCCTGTACTATTCAACATCTTTATCAGCAATGTGGATGTGGGTGTGGAAAGCACGCTGTCCAAATTCACTGATGACACCAACTTGTGGGGAGAAGTGGGCACGCTGGAGGGGAGGGACAGAATCTAGACAGGTTACAGAGGTGGGTGGATGAGAATAGGATGGGATTCAACACAGAAAGTGCAAGGTTCTGCATCTAGGGAGAAGGAACCAGCAACAAACCTATAGGCTGGGGAACACCCTTCTTATCAACATGGTGGCTGAAAGGGATCTTGGAGTCATTGTTGACTCCAGGATGAACATGAGCCACCAATGTGAGGAAGCGGTCAATAAGGGTAACCACACCTTGTCGTGCATCTACAGATGCATCACAAGCAGGTCCAGAGAGGTGATCCTTTCTCTCTACGTGGCGCTGGTCAGGCCACAGCTGGAGTACTGTGTCCAGTTCTGGACACCGCAGGTCAAGCGGGATGTGGACAACCTGGAGAGGGTCCAAAGAGAAGCCAATCATCTGATTGGAGGCCTGCAGGGAAGGCCCTACGAGGAAAGGCTAACGGACCTTAACCTCTTCAGCCTCTCCAAGAGAAGGCTGAGAGGGGACCTTGTGGCAATGTACGAATTCATAAGGGGAGAGCAGGAATTGGGTGAGGCTCTGTTCCCCCAGGCACCACCCAGGGGTTACTAGGAATAATGGCCACAAATTGTTAGAGAGAAGGTTCAGGCTGGACATCAGGAGACATTACTTTACGGTTAGGGCTGCCAGGCTCTGGAATGGGCTCCCAAAGGAGGTGGTGCTCTCCCCTACCTTGGGGGTCTTCAAGAAGAGGCTGGACAGATATTTGGCTGGGGTGATATGATCCTGGCACCCGTTCCTGCCCAGGGCACGGGGTTGGACCTTATGATCTGTTTAGGTCCCTTCCAAGCCTAAGTACTATGATACTATGATACTATGACATAGTTGCCTTTCCCAGAGTACCTGAGCACCTCAAAATCTTTCACATGCTAATCCTTAAACTGTCCAGTGAACCGGGGGAGTTTTTTCCCCATTTTAGCAGTTGGTAATGACAGACAATTGGTGGGATTTCCAAAACATCCTAGGTGATGAAGGAGCATAGGTCCCTTTGACTATCAATGAGACATGTGCTCTTAATGTACTTTGGAAAACCCACTTCAGGTTACTTGCCTGGGGTCACAGAAGGAGCCTTTGGCAAAGTAAGTAATTGAAGCCTGATCTTTGTGAACCTTAAGCTAGCTACAGTAACCACTGGACCATCCTTCCAGTACTGGCTAACGTTGGACACATAATAACACCAGGCTAGAAGGACCTGTTGCCTCAATCGTTATGGCAATTCCCATGATACAGCATTTTACTGAAAAGCTGATTTCTTTGCCAAACTGCACTTGCTTGGATGTCAGCCCTCACTTGCCAAGTTGTATTGCCTTTAGATGTTGTTCATATACTTATCAAAGTCATTTTCCCCAGAGCTTTAAATCAGATATCCTGGAGCTGAACAAACACAAGGAGACATTTCTTAAGTCCTCAATTACATTTCTTTTCTCCTCTTCAATTCCAGCCCAGACAAGAGGTGATAATACCAAATCTTTCAAATATTTGATATACAAAGAGAAGAGCTTGTTAAAATGAGACCAATTAATGCATTTTTAATCCACTTTTAAACACATGCAAAGATCCTGAATACTAATGTCATCATTTAAATTCTGAGAGGGGAGGGCTGAATGCGGGCCTGCATATCATTCAATTTGTGGTTTCCTACATTGCTTGAATCAGGCAAGGTCAACTAGGTGGTACTACTTATAATAAAAAGGTTTTCTCCAAGGTAATTTTTTTTTAATCTCCTGAGGATGCTTTTTGCAGTTACTTACTTTGGTGTCATTATTTTTCCCTGTCCTTTCTATACGTAGTTCAAGGACATTCCAAAATGCAGATTCCCCTGGATGTGCCTGCTGTTAGGAGAAGAACAACCACATGAATTGTCTGACCTTCTCATTTGCTTCCCTTAATTGTACAACACGTTTTCTTCCTGCTGCTCCTCATGGAAACTGATCAAAACCTTTGTTTTATTTTTCTTTTCCTGGAAGTTGACAAAGCAGTGTGTTCACAGAGGCCATGTGGAAGGCCTGGCTGGGCTGTGGAAGGCCTGGCTGGGGCACAAAGGTGCTCCAGTATAGCCCACAGGCAGCCCCTGCACTGAAGCACCCTCATGCCCTAGCCAGCCTGGTCAGCATCTATACATACAGAGTAAAAAACTCTGCAGCAGGATAGTACTTGTATTTACAAGTACTACCCTGCTTCAGAGTCGGTTAGTTTCCTGCGGCCTAATAGGGCTGCACGTGTAGACACGAGACATTTACTGGGCATGTCTACATGACACGCTACTGCACAGTAGCTTATTGATACCATGCAGCAGTGTTGCTCAGCATTAACTGCGATGCGACGCTACAGCACAGTAATAATGAGCTACTGCACAGTAGTTTGTTGTACTGCGCAGTAGCATCAGAAAAAAAACTGTGCAAGGACAGTACTACTCAGTAACAATGGCACAGTCCACCACTTGTGTAGATGCAGCCACTGTGGAGCTAATTAGTCTGCTCCACAGTAAATATTGAGCTGAATCCACTGGCGATGCATAGGAGGTGCACACAGGTGCACATGCACCCCCTGAGCATGGCAGTGCACACCCTATGAAAAGACAATGTTGGTGGTGCCTGTGGGTAGTTGCCGCTTGTCACCCCACCTCCCCTTGCCGCCAGCACTGCCAGTGGCATCTGAGGGCAGTCAGCAATTATGGCTGGGTGCCACCAATGCTGCTGGTGGCGTCTGCAGGTGGTCGCTGACCCCTGGTCAGTGCTTGCTCTCCCTTCCCCTCCCCCCCCGGCTGCTGAGAGTGCCCCACCACGCTCCCACTGGTGCTGCTGTGCCCCCCCAGCTGCCAGGGGCACACATCATTTATGGCTAAATCCCTTGACTTTAGTATTTTAGACTTGCACCCTTGCTAATATCAGCAAATAGAATAGAACTAGCCAGGAAATTTTGCTGCAATCTTTTCAATTGAAAAAATGGCAATTCATTCTGATTTTGATTGTTTTGTCCTTTAGTATGCACCATTTTTTTTTATTTCTATTTTTTAAGCATTGAGGGCTGCTGAGGAGGACAAAAGACCCTGAACCTCTAGGAAGTGACTGGATGGGTGCTGGGTCTGGTCAATAGCATTGATAGCTATTTCCAGTCAATTAATAAAAGAAACTTGCCCAACAAGAGTTAAAATCCAGTAATAATACACTCCCACAGGCCATCAAACCCATTACTATTCCCATTTATAGGTCTCTGAAAAACCCCATTAAGTCCTAGGTGACTCACAGACATGGCTAACCCATAGCTGATAGGCAGGATTTCACTGCTCCTTGGGTCTTTTTCTTGATGAGGGGAAGCCTGGGGTGCGTTGCAGAGGTGGTGGTAATGATTGCAGATGGATGAGAAAGCAGCCCTTGGTGCAGTCTAGACTAGTTTGCCTGGATTCAGGGCGTTAAATGAGACACAGCAGCTGATAGTTCCCAGGACGCTCCACAGAATCACACGAAAAGAGAGAAATGTATAAGTACTGGGTGTGCAATGTGTTGTGGGGAGAGATCTCAGTCCAGTTCTAACAGCACATCACAAAACCCACCATCCCAGGGGCACCAACGATCTACCTTATTGTTCCACTTAGAACTGCGGGAGACACAACTGCCTCCTTCCAGCTAGAAGCGTCCCCTCCAGGTCAGGATTGAGACACATTAGTAGAGCATTGTGGGGGAAGCTCACTCTCCTTTGACTTGCATTGCCTTGCTCAGAAGCCTTCATTCTCTGGGCCAATCAAGTGTCATCACCAGGAAACCAGGCAGCAGTTCCTCAAATGGTGTAAATCCACATTTGGCCTCAGCTGCCCGCACTGATTTCCATGGAGATAAGCTAGTTTACAGCAGTGATGGCCCTTTGGGAAAACAAAGAGCAGAGACAAAAGCCACTGGGAAGTTGTTGCAGGACCTCCAAATCCCGCTGACTCAGCTCATTTTCCTGGGACTTGCCACCACCTCCATCTCAGTCCCAACCCACCTTGCCCATGTAGGGCAGGAGAATCCCTCATGTGGAGTTGGGTCTTCCAAAGTAGCCTAAGGACATTACGAAGTCACGGGCACGTCTCTGCCTCTATCGAAATTCCTAGCATCAATGTTACTCATCACAGTAAACCCCATATCAACAACCGGACTCTGCAGGGAAAGAGTCAGCTAATGCAGCTCTCTTCATACGCTCGTTATCAGAACCCTAATGAGATACTATTGATTAGGGCCATCAGCTTTGTTACAACATCTTCAAGTCTGACACAAACTCTGAGTATCTGAGGGTGGGATGTAAAGGTGATGTTGCAGCAGGAGGGACTGGAGCTTACCATACCTATTTGGAGTGATTTATTTGCTACCCTAGATCAGATTAAATTATTCTCTCTCTTTTGTTTTCCTGTCATGGTTTCTCTGGCTCTCCTGTCAGTCAAGGATCATTTTTCACTTGAATGAGCCCCCGGACCTGCTGCGCTTAGCTACTAATCAGAAACATACAGACCCATCAGTAAAGATGCCAAGAAAGGCCATTTTTTATTGACTGTTAGTTTATTTTGATGTGGAAGTGCTGGAACTTAGCGTTGATGGAAACCAGGAAGTGCTATCCCACAGCAACATTTTAATCATTTTTTTTCTGAAATGAAACAGAGCAACCAGATGCCTCATTTGTTGAGGGCACCTTGAATTCTCCCTTAGTCCTCTCCCCAAGCTAAGAACAATCTGGGGAATCCCACAAACCACATACAGGAGACCTCAGAGCCCCACGGACCCAGCTCCCAGGGCTTCCAGGCTCCTGGACTCTCAGCTGCATGATAGGAAACATAGAAGCTCTAGCATATTCAACTGCAAGGCATTACATGTGTCCCTATCACAACTACTTGCCCTAGAGCCCTGGCGCAGTGGGATGGCTTACTTCTAGGCTGACCATATGGAAATCTAGGAAATCCAGGGCACCGCCCCCCACCCCTCTGGGGTTTCACAAATTGCCAGGGGCAGGGCTGCATGCTGGGCAAGCAGAAGTGCCTGCTAGGGTGGCCATCCTAGAGGAGAGTCCGGTTGTGCTCTGTCTTCTATTGATACAAAACCCAATGCCCTTATGTCCTCTATTTTTCCCTTTAAAAGAAAGGGTGTGGGGTTTCGTATCAATAGAGGACAGAGGAGTCAGGTTTCATATCAATAGAGGGCAAAGATTAGGAGATTAGGGCTTCATATCAGTAGAAGATAGAGGACAGATTAGCAGAAAACTGCGATGTCCTCTATGATAGCCACCTTACTGCCTGCAAGGTGCTCCTTGCCACTCTAACTCCCAGCATGACTGCACCCCTGCATTTCCGGGATGCCCGTTATAATTCCCAATAACTGACCGGGACCAGCCTCTGAAATCTGGGACTGCTCCAGCTAAAATGGGACATATGGTCACCCTATTTACCCCTTTCCCAGCCAGAAGACCTAGAGCCAGCCAGATCTGTGCAATTAGCAGGCCCATTCCATGTGTGGCCAGTCAGGACCCTTTCACAGAATAAACAGAGGGCACCTGTTTTCTATAAAGGATCAGAATGGGCTGAAGAGGAGGAATCTAGGATCTTATGAGCATCGTGAGGGAGAAAGGGCTTCTAGATCTCCCCCTGCAGAGGAGCAGCAGAAAGCTTCTGAAGGGAATAAAAAAGAACTAGCACAACCCCAGCTTTGAACCTGGCACCTTAGCCATCTCAGTTCAACAGCTTTCCCCAGCTAGCCAGCCAGTCTTGCCTATTGCTGCTTTTGGAAGGTAAAAAGGACCTACCTAAGCAAATGAAACTCTGCCTCCCTCCCTGTTACCTATTGGCTGCCAAGAAACACCTGACCAATCACTTCCCCTATTTAAGGGCAGGGAGAGGGACAGGAAAGGTTTGGGCAACTTGATTCATCTGTAGTGGGCTGATGCTAATTGATTTGAGTTTCCAAAATGGCATTTTTGAGGTCTTATTGGTGTTTCCATGGTGTGGCTGCCCTGGAATTGAAGACCCTAGGAGCATAGGTCTTCCAGGTCTAGTGAGCTAGTAGGGAAATCAAGCAGCATTGTGCCTGGCGCTTAGTCAAAAATGCTGTTCTCCAAAGGATCATCCTTATGTTTATATCTGGCAATTATTAAGCTCAGCACCAGCAGAAAAGTTCTTCAGTACACAGAAAAGGGTATCTCTGCAGTGTTGTCCAGAGCATTGCTGACATTACAGCACCACATTAGGGTGGTAGTTCTCAGTGCAACCAACCCCCAAAGTACATGGAGAAAAGTTATGCTCTGGTTTGACATCAGTCTGCACTAATTGATATAGGGGAATATGGAGCTTCTCATGCCATAGAGAGGTCTCTCATATTGTGAGTGCATGTATAAAGGGGAAAGCTAGATTTGCACTCTTACTTATCTCCTTCCCCATACAGCAGACAAGTGGGACTTCTCTCCTGTGTTGTGCCAGAGGTCCAAGAGGGGCAATATAACATGTTCTGTAAGGAACACAGTAAATTAGACCATGAAGGGGAGTCTCTTGGACCTTTTGGACCATGAAGGGGAGCAAATAAAAACATTATGACTCTCTGGGCTCCTTGTTTCTGAAGCTCTCCCCTCTGAGTCAGAAGTTATGTACCTTACCCAACATGAGCCAGTCTAGTTCATGGGAGTGGATAGATGAAAAAAAATTCTGTGATCAACCTGAAAACCACCATTTAGGATGGCTTTCTGCAATTCAAAGCCATGTCCTTCCTCCTCCTCCTCCTCCTCCCTGTTCCCATCACTATCTGTGCAACAGATTTTCTGCAGTTTTTCTTGTAAATGATTACCCAGAGGCACAAACACGCATGGGTTAATAGAGCCACTTTCATGTATATCAGTGAATTCCCCAAATTCCACCTTTCCCCAAACCACTCCCACAGAAAAAACAGTTTGGAAAAGCACAAAGCAAACATGCAAGCTAACACGCATCTGTCACCACCTCGTTTTTTGTTTGATCATTTGTTTCCAGCTCTGTGCCTACACAGGATTTCACAGTTGTTACATTGCCAATCTTGCCCCGTTGCAAGTAGACGTCAGCAACACGTGCAGAAGTCCAAAGCACTAGCCCCCTTCCTTGCATCTCTGTTAAAGAAGAATATCTGTTCTCTCTTACAATAGGAGTCTAGGGCTTAGGGCACATGACCTTACAAATTTAACTCCTTCCAGTAGACGGCAGCACTGCACTGACTTACCGGCTAGCTTATTACTGCACTACAACCATGTTTCCAGCCAGCGCTTACTCATCCTCCCTGTGTCGGTGCATGGTTTCATTTTCTACTGAGAAGTGTATCTGGGATCAAATACTGATGCTGTGCTCAGGCCCTGAACAGTCATTTGTTGTGACAGTTTTTGGCCTGCTCCTGACACTGGTCCTGGATGGGTGAGCAGTGCTGGCATTTCCTATCCCCATGCTCATCTCCTTCTGAACAGTGGAGTTTATTAATTGATTCATGTTTCAGCAGGAGAGAAATGAGATGGTGGGGGGGGAGGGCAGCAAGCCTTCGTGCGCAAGAGAAGTGATAGCATCTGCTTTGTACCAGGCAGCAAGCAGCGGGGTTATTGTTTGTTAATAGATTGCTTTTGAAAAGCTGCTCATATGGGACCATGCAAGTTTCAGAGGTAATTAAAACTCTGTCTATGCAAAAGGCAGGATCTGATTATTTCCTTTCCAAAGCAGGCAGATTAGAACAGAAAGGTTTATTTTTTGCCACATCTAAAACATGTGGTGTCTTGAATGATATTTGCAATATGGCAAATAATAAATAAAACTTCTTGAAGTTTTCCCTTTTTTTCTTTTTGCCTTCTGGCCAGCGTCATTCTGAGTTTCTTTCCTGATTTAGAATAACTGTGTTTGAATAAGAAACACTCAAATGTCTCCCCCAACACTCACGTTGGAGACAATGGCAGGAAGGAGGTGAAGACTGAGTTTCCATCGGGGTCACATTCTAGAGGCTGTGCAAGGCTGATTCATTGTGCATTGGTTGGAAAGTTAATGGGAAGTGGGTGAAAGGGTTAGAGAAATGGACTCACCCACTAGCAAAATCTCTGAGGTCATGCTAAACTCTGCGCTGCTGGGACTCTGCTAATTTAAACCCAGCTCAGGGATGTCTACACCAGCTGCAATCAGACCTTTAGACTGCAGTGGAGACAGCCTTCATCTAAGCAGTTATGCCAAAAGATTTGGAGGAAAGAAATCCTTGGGAAAATTCCTAAGAAAAATCAACAGCTTCAGCTGTCTTTCCTGGCCATGATCAGCGGCTCAGAGCCACTGGGATTAGATTGTAAATCCTGTGCATCTTTGCTGGATGAATCTGAGCCCAAGGAACTTCCTAACCACAGCAAATTTATTCTGGATTGACACAGGTGGATCAGAATCTGGACTTTGGTCTTACTGGAGCTTAGCCCTCCAGTTAATAGTATTTTCCTGCAAAAGCAACCCTGAGGGAACTGGACAATGCAGAGAATCGCTATATCAGCATCACTACCACCATGTGTAGTCATGGTTTTTAGCGCAACTCTGATGGGCAGTTTTTTTACAATTACTTCTAACCATGTGCTTGAGAGGTCACTGGGATCTCAGTCCAGTTTTAAGAAGACCCAACAGTCACTACATGAGAACTTAGTTAACAGTTTCAGCAGAGAGGCAAAGGGGTCATCTACCTTGGAGCACAGAATTTAGCCTTCCTGCTTCCCTAATTAAAGACTGCCCCTTTGGTTAGGATTGAAGACCTGTTAGCTAGGTGATCACGGGGACGCCCACCCTGTTTTTACCTGCACTGTGCCTATCTTGGGATAACTTCAGATCCAGGACTGAAATCTTGCACAGCAAAGCACAAATAACTCCTTGTGCTTTCAATGGGAGCCATACTCCACATTGAGGGCACCACCTGAGAAATGTTTGTATACAGACAATAACTGTAAAAGGAGGAATGGAGAAAGAATATAACCCTTGAGCTAATGTGCCTAAAAATCAAGCACCCTTTACAGGAAGTTAGTTTGGGCACTCAAAAACTGAGGCTCTCAAAACTGTGGGTCAGTTCATAAGTCTTCTCTCCCTGTCAACCTGGGTTGCAATGGGTTCTCTGTTGCTTGACATGTTTAAATCAAAGCTCAATGTAACAGGCTTGAAATAGGAATTGCTGGATATGGTCCATATACTATGGATGGACAGACTAGGTGATTTTAATGGCCCCTTCTGGCTTCAAAAACCATTTGTTGTATAGATTGTGTGTGTGTGTGTGTGTGCACGCATCATGTATATGCTCATCTACATTGTGACTATAGTGGTGTGTTTGTGGGTAAAGAGACGTACACACACGCATACAAACACATATATTTTATTGCTGATAGGAAATGAAACCTCAGATTAAAAGACATTAACAAAGATAAAAAGTAACAGAATCTAATTTCAATTGTCTGTGGCAGGAACCCAATTTTCAAGTGATAATTACAATAATTAAAAATTCTGTTATCAACCGAGACAAAAATGCTGCACACTGGCAGGCAGAGATGAGAAACGCATCAGGCAGAGACTTCTTTCAATAATGAAATCAATTTCTGAAAGTTCAAACAAACCACATAACAATTCCAGCATGTTTTTTCCTGCAGGAGGATGTGTTGGGTTTCGGGTCTTTTTTTTTTTTTGGTTTTGTTCCTCGTGTTTTTTCCTGCAGGAGGATGTGTTGGGTTGCGGGTCTTTTTTTTTTTTTGGTTTTGTTCCTCTCCCCCCCACCCCCCACCCTTTCTCTGAGATTGATTGATTGATTATCTGCAAGGTCATTTTGGTTGGAGCAGGCAAGATTAGGCACCTCCAGACATGAAACCTTGTATCAATGAAATGGATGTCATGAAGAGCTGGCAGACAGTCAAAGCAACACAGTTGAACAGACTGAGTGGAAGGCCAGAGAAGCGTTCATTTAATAAGCAGGCGGCAGTGAAGAAAGGCAGGACTTCCACTCAGTTCTGAAGCAGTTTCATCTTCAAAGGCTCTGCTCAACTCCTGATCAAAGGAGGAAACAAGTTTTTAATGTCTCTCTTTTTGGCTCTTGTGGAGACATGCATTTCAGTCCTGGTTTAGTCCATCTTTCCTAATGATCAATGACTAATAGCTAACAGTGGACTGAAGGATGGTTGGCAGTTGACATGGAGTAATCAGTAATGAACAATAGCTAATGATGAATTAGAACCCCTTTCCAGCTTAAAAACATTTGGATCTGGATCAGAATGGGGAACTGAGACCCACCGCAAGGATGGGTATGAAGCTGCAATGGCAGGTCATAATGCCTCATAACTTGGGAAGACCTCATAACCAGATCAGTTCTTCCCATCTCGAGCCTTTCTCAAGTAATTAGTAGTAATAACTTTTCATTTTGAATAGGAATAATTACCTAGTTCATTGAGAATCTGCCAAATCACTTGCTTGAAGCTCTTCAGAGATATTTCTAGGTTTAAATGCAATATTTTAGCACCGTAACAACCAGCTCTTCTTTTTAATTTCCAGTGGCCAGTTTGTATACCTCAAAAAAGCACCAGGCATCCTACAATAATTCAACAAGCTCACCAGTCTCTGCTAGAGAATTGCCTTTTGAATCCCAAAGGCAGTTATGGGTCTGGACTGAGGGGAGTATGCACAACTACAAAGGAGGTCTTGATAGGAAGGGACCTTTGAGAGGCAAGAGGGAATGACTTAATTTGTATGTAGTATTATGGTTTAGATAAGACTAGGCTGTATTGTCACAAGTGGGACATTTAAAGGAGAGGCATGTCCCCAAAGCCAGCACTGACTTGCACTGCTAGAACCGTCCAAAGATGGGGCAAATTAATGGCTTCCTCCAGCTCTTCAGTGAATATTTAGATATACAACCATCACACCACTGAAGCATGCCGGCAGCAGCATAAGGAAAGCACTTCATCCCAGGCCTGGCCTATCCAATTAGTCCTTCACATCCATGAGCATTACATTCACTCTTAACCTCATTAAGAATCTCTCAGCTCATTGAGTCACAAGGATGTGGAAAAAAAGAACCCCAAAAAATTCATCTTCCACCAATCCTACTTGTCTTGTGATTTAAAGACAGCATTTTATCCTTCCTGGCAACCTACTGGAAATGGATGATGGAAAAATCATTAACAATGGAATGCAGTCCCATTTACTTAAAAAAAAAAAATGCTGAGCCCAGGTCTTTGGGGAAGTTTTCACTTGAGCCTGATGGAATTAGTCATTGTATTGTCATAAACAGAATCCTAGATGATGTATTTATGAGCACATGACAAACTTTCAGTGCATGGCAAATGTATTAGCACTCTTTTAAGTAGTTTTAATTGTGCCTAATTACCAGAGAGTCTCCCCAGACACAAAGTTTGGCTCTGCACCTACATCCAAGTTTCTCCGTTGTTCTTCAATTATTTGTCTTAGGGATTTGGATCAGGTCCATCATCTGTTATTTACTGCAGGTTAGGATTCCATTTTATAAATCCGTATTTGTGCTAGGAGGGCTCACTTAACACAAGCAATCTTACTGTATTACTCACTACTCAAGTGAGTAACAATTTACAAAGGCAGGCTGTATGTTATATCAAGCAAAGCAGTGCTGTGTAGAATTAGCCATGGTAGCTTGGGTATTTTCTGGCCATTAATGGTTTCTACTAAAACGAACCTCTAGAAAAGTGCTCTCACTCCCTGCTAAATTCTACAAGTGATTAGCATAATTTGGATAGAACCATGGTGGCGTAATCAATATTAGAATACTTAGCAATTTTCTATCTGGTGCTTACTGCAGGGACAGTAGTGAGAGGCAGTGGCAATTAGTAAGAAATTTCTGCGTATTGTTGCCTGTGTGTGACCTAGCTGATAAGGTTGGCATTGGAAATGTGCATGTTACTTGAGCTTGTGAATTCCTTCTTAGTTTATAGGTAAGAGAATATCTGGGAAGGCAAGAATGGAGAGAAAGAGAGGGCCGCTTGTTCTGCATTGCACAAAGCATTCCTTGTGTGGGTGGATGGTACAGAATTGTAAAGACAAGAGGACACATTTCAGACATACCTTTTCCACCTGCCAGGAACCAACATGCAACAAAGGCTTTTACATCGTGACAAAGAACCACAAATTGTGGGACATAGCAGCAACAACAAAAAATAGCAGCAGGGGAGAGCGCTTGCAATAACAAGGGACTCATCCCTAGATGTTTCGTTTTCTCCAATCTTTGTTACAAGGTTCCACAGATCTGTTCTCCGCCGCTGCCAACAACAAACAGCAGGATGACAGTGGGGTTTGTATTGGACAGAGAAATTTGGCTTCAGAAAGGAGAGCCATTGCTGATAATGAGCAAGACCTGGTCTACGCAGCTTTTGTACCACTTAACTCTTTCAGTTAAGGATGAGATTCTTCAGCAGGATAGCAGTTCAGGTGCCATCCACAATACAGAGACTGGTAAAAAGGTGCCTATACCAGCATAGCTTATTTCCCATTTCTTTCGGTATACCAATAAAAGCCCTTTTATTACTGGGACACCTGTTCCCAAATAGGGGGAATCGAGCCATTTCAACTATACCAAAGTAGTAAAAGTGGTACGATTTGCGTGTATAAATATGGTCTTATTAGAGAACAATTTGCAAACCAGAGATTGATTATTATTAGACAATAATTTGCAACCCTGGGGCAGGGGAAGAAATGCAATTTTTTGCATGCCTGCAATGATCAAGGGGCATGGACCCACTACGGTTCAGTTGCTCTGTGGTCTAGCCACAGTTACCTACAGTAAGTGCAAGCTAAACCTGTGCCGCTTAACCCTGTTTCATTCAGGAACAAGTTACCCCGATTCCGTTCTCACCAGGGGACAAGTACAGACACTGGAATAGTAACCACAGAGTAGGTAGGGCCGAGGAAGACACTATCCCCGATTAACCATGGGCCTCTGAATTTATTCTTGTATAGGGTTGAATGAAATTACTGGACTGTAAGTGGAGTTACACCCAGGTAAAAATTGGGCAACCTTGATCTAAGAGTTCAGAGGTCTGATTCAGAGTCATGGGACTCAGCACAGAGGTGGGCATCCACCCAGTGGCAGATCTAAGGAGGGGCAACCACCCCAGACACCAACACGAGGGGAGGGGAGATGCACAGAAATGCTGCCACCACCACCCACAGTTGTTCTGACAGTGCAATGGGAACTGGAAGTTGCTGCCGGCAGGCGACCAGCTGCATCCCTATGCTTCTGTGTCCACTACAACGCAGCCAAGGGAAGTCAGTGCCCCTTATTGAAATTTTTATAGAGTAAGGACTGCCAGCTTTGTTACTGGTCTGGACAGGATTTAGCGCATAGGCATTCCAAGAAGACAGAAATCTGAATGTCTGCTGTCTGTCTATGGCACTCAAGGGTGCCATTCCAGCAGTAACTAATTCCTAATCCACTACTGCATTCAGCAGTTCCTTTCTGACAGGCTCATCCTAAAAACCAGGCAGGCTTGGCAATCCCCTCACTCTCTCAGTGCCCTTTCCCCCCCTTCACACACACACCTTCCTTCCCCAAGGTGAGAAGATGAGCATTGATTATAGCAGCCCGGATGAGCTGCGAGACTCTGATAATCACCCTGCTCTGTCGGCACCAAGCAGAATTGACGCGCTAGTGGGAGCTGCTTTGTCAAAGGGGGCAGAGCTCAGGATGACCTCAATTTCTCAGCTCCAATATTCAATTATTTCTGCTAGCAAAGAATCTTTATTATTTAATAATGGCTGATGGACTCAAAAATTATTCATTGGTAGAGAAGGAGAGTGCCGTGCTATATGGTAGATACGGATGTGGCCTATACTGGGAGAGAAGGGGGGGTGAAATGTGCTCACACACTCTTAGTAACTGAGAAAGGAAACATGTAGGAAATGTATCTACTTCACCCCCCTGGATGCTACAAGGCTGTTCCCTTCTAGTGCCCTATCTAGTCTAATGTAATGTGTCCACTGGGATAGAGATGCAAATATTTCCCTTAGATCAGTCTGACCCATGAGCTACAATACCAAGCAAGTAATGTGCTTCAGGTAGCATCAGACATTGCTCGTCCCATCACCCACAATTTTCTCCTCTAAATTTCCTGTAGCTGTGAGCTTACCTTAGAGGGTCTTGCTGGCAATATGTTGCCCTTAAGCCATGGCTTGGGGATTCATGGCCTCAAATGAGCCCAGTCTCAACAAATCTTTATTGCCACAAATCTTTTCCTGATTTTCTGGTGACACTTTGGTTTCCCATTAAAGTGGTTTGCCATCAGGCATTATACCTGGTAGTTTTGCACATGTTTGCTTCCAAAATTTTCAAGAGCAGGTTAGAAAAACATTTGTAAAAGATGATTTAGATGGGGATGAATCTGCCTTGAGCAGGGGGCTAGACTAAATGATCTCCTGAAGTCCCTTCCACCCCTATTTTTTCTATGATTCTGTGAATACTGGTAAATTTTGGCCAGAACATTGTGACCCAGGTAGCTGAAGGTTGTAGTAGTTGATGTTTGTATTGCAACACCAACCAGACCCCTATTGTACTATTTGCTATATTGATTGTAAGAACAGGCCCCTGCCCCTAAGTGCTTAGTTGTACTCATTCAGACTCTTACAGGAAAGTTGCCTGATTTTTCAGAGCTACCCATCAAAGTCTGTGCTTTCAGAAGTGAATGAGTGTTGAATCCATATATGCCACAGTCAACTATGGTCATTATTTCCATTCCCTCTGCAACCCTCTTCCTATCTCTAATTTGCCCTGTCCATGTCTACTTCAAATCTACTAATGAATCCTCTTCTCATACCCACATTGTGATTCTCAGTTTTGATGTTTAATGAAGCAGTTGTGGTCCCCACCCTATTATAGGAAGATGAGATGTGGACAACGTACAGGAGACACCTCAAGTTGTTGGAGAACTACTATCAACACTGCCTGTAGAAGTTCCTTTGAATCCAGTGGCAAGACAGATCCACCAAGACTGGCATCCTCTCACAAGCAAACCCCACAAGCATCAAAGCAATGATCATCCAACATCAACTTTACTGGGTTGGCCACGTCATCCAGATGTCTGACTCCAGACTCCCGAAGCAAGTTTTATTCTCTCAGCTCAGTCAAGGCATACGCTCAAGAGGAGGGCAGAGAAAGTGATTCAACCCAGCAGTAGCAATAACATTTCCCATTGATTGCTGGGTAGGGAAGTCCTCAACAGGGCTCCTCAGCCAAGCTTCAGCAAATGCTGCCTCAACATTGCCTGGGTCTGCTGCCTCTGAACTATTCAAAGTCCACAAACCTGCTGCTTTTTCACAAAAGCTGCCTTTTGCAAAGAGTCTTCAGAGTCTTTCCTGCTTCACGTGCTCTCTAACCAGAAGACAAGAATTCCTTTCCTTGCTTTCTGTAGCTTTGTCCAGGCTCAGTATGCAAATGTGACCACTTGCTGGGTAATCCCTGACCCCTGGTCTGGTTCTTTTATACTTTCAGTGTCCAGTAGGAATACCAATGTTTTACCTTGAAACTAAAGTGAATTTGGATCAAAATGTCCAAGTCATTCACATAACAGAAATGCATATAGACTTCTCAAGCAGGTCAGAGCTTCTCTTCTCCTTGATGATAATAAGTGCTCCCTAGTCGGCTTCAGCCACTACCTACATTTCCCCTCAAAAGCATGTGTGTATTGGATGAAGAGGCTATTAGAACTGAGGTCTCCTGTGTGGATCTGAGAATGGAGCACATCACTGACCCCAGTTTTATCTGGTCCTTTGAAATAAACTTCCAGCCATTTCAAATGTGTGACTTCAGATGCATCTGGTTTTCTGCATCCTCCCTCCACTCACAGTCTCCCATACTCTCTATCATCCAAGCATTCACTTTCAAGCCCTTCAGGTGTCACAGCTAGTGTTCGCTCTGCAAATAGATTTCCATAGCCCCCTTTGTTCCATAGTCAGACAAATGATCTACCAGTACCAGAAGTGACATTTGCAGTGTGAATTTGATACTGGAGAAATGGATCAGCTTGACAATGCTGAAGAACAATGCTTTCTGGAGAGAAAAGAGCAATGAGAGGTCAGCAGCAGTGCAAGTCGATTCAGCATGACCCTGTGCTTGATAGGTTTCAGCTTTGCTTTGGAGTGAACATCTCTGCTAGTGAGATGAAACAAAAGTTGAACATCCACAGTCTATTTGGTCCTTGGTCTTTTAGCTGAGAAGGAGATGAGTGGAAAGCTAACAAGGAAGTCATGGTGGCTTTTCTGCTGTGGACACTCGTCCAGTAGTAACTGGCCAGGGATTGCAGTTTTCCAAGATACTGAGTTCCTCTGACTGTGAATAGTGACTACTCCCAAATCCCTGTGACTAGTGTGAGCTGAAGACACTCAGCATCTCTTAGTAAGTGCTCAGACCTGGCAGGATTAGACAGCGATGGCCAAACCCAAAGCTGGCTTTATGTCATAAAATGATATAAATCAGTGGTGTTTGATGAAAGTCAAAAGGCCAGTTCCTTAAATGTGTGAATTATGTTGTTCAATGAAACCAGTGTGTCTGAATTCCAGCTTGTGTAAAACTGCTTAGCTCCACTGAAGTTACTGGGGCCAAGTACTCCAAGGCAGTTTACAGTGGCTTTATTTCACTGCAGTTAAAGGACCATATCCCCAGTCAGTAAAATGCAGCGTAGCTCCTTTGAGGTCAGGACAACTTGCAGCTTACAGGAACATATATTGATCCTTCTGTCCATGTAAATGTGACGTACGCACGCAGCCTCCACTCAACACTTCCTACAAATTATTGGGCCTCTACTTGTTAAAAAAAAAAAATCCTCCATTCAGGTCACAGAAACTCAATACTAAAAAAATGTGATGTTCAGACTTAAAAAAAAAAAAGAAGCTCCATCACTTCTCACTTGCATATTTAATTGGCGCATTACTATAAAAATGTCACATTACTTACGGATCTGCAATTTGTGGATATTTTAAATGTTTTCTTATTTGCATTCCTCAAAAGTCATCCTGCCGCAAGCCCTTTTATAAGCGGGAAATAATTGACTGGGAGCTTTTTCTTCACATTTTCTCTAACGTGGAGAAAGTGCTCAGACTTCCACAAGATTTTTATCCACCTTGGTCACAATGCTCATTTTTGCTTCTTTTCCCTCATAAAAGGCTATGCTAATTTTTGGAAGAAAGTGCAGACTTGGCAACATCAAAAGGTTCTGCAAACTTCTGTCAATTTTGCCAAATTGTATGTATCATAAAAAAGAAAAATGAAAAAATAAAATGTAACAGCTGAAACGCTTTTTGGGGATGTGAAACAATTTGTAGCTTCAATATTTCATTCTGTGCTTAAAAATACAATCGAAATCAAAACGAAATACTTGCTTTCAGGCTTATCTAAAGAATGAGGCCACGTCAACACGAGACACTGATTGCACAGTAGCTTGTTAGTATTGCGCAGTAGCGTTGTGTGGCACAAAGCGTGATGTGACACTACTGCAAAGTAGTATTGAGCTACTGTGCAGTAATAACGAGCTACTGCACTGTCAGCATCGCCAAAAAGCCATTCGGATATGCTACTGTGCAGTAATTCTGGTACTGAGCGGTCATTTAGCACTTGAGTATGCAAGTACTAAATGACTGCGTAGAATAACTGTGCAGTCAGTGTCTTGTGTACACACGGCCATAATGTTATTCAACATGCTGCTTATTTCCTTTGGACTTTTGTGCAGGACATTGGCTGCTGTGGCTCCCCTGCGTAACCTGTTTCAGGTCAGGGTGTTAGGTCTTTGTTGTGTCAGGGTGGAGGGTCGTCTTATGTAGAGTTTAGATTATGGTTGTACGGGATGGTTTGGATAGAGATGATCCTGCCTCAGGCAGGGGGTCGGACTAGATGACTTCTGGAAATCCTTTCCAGCCCTCCTTCTCTATGGTGCACTGAAAAACTCAGTTTTCATTTTGAGTGAGCCCACAGGAATTTAAAAAAATATCTGGAAAATTCAGAAAACCAGAAATTCAGTTCTTCCTATAATTATTCATGTAGTTGCATTCTTGCAGCAGCCAGCCTTGGAGCTTCTTGAAATTTTGCCAGCAGACGTAGATACAGTTTTCAAGTCCCTTGGTTCCCACACAGGGACGTTGAGAGCAAGTCATAATTCAACCCCAAGAAGTTAGCTTTTTTCCTGCAAGTATGGATGGTTATCATGGGATATCAAGACTTCTACCCCTACTGATTCTTCAGTCAGTGGGTGTGAAACTGTTAAAGGGCACCAGGGTGCAATTAACCTACCCTCATGCTCTTTAAATCTTGGAAGATGTAGATGCCAGTCCAGCTCCTGTCTTAAAAGGGAGAAGTCTAATGGATGTTGAGTGTTATCCTCAGTTGCCCACAGCCTCCAGGTAGCAAAGTAGGCACCTAGGATTCAAAGAAGAGCTTCCTGTAATGTAGAAAAGTACCTATGTATCTAGGATTCGACACCATATTATCCGGGCACCTTTATTCCACCATTTTCTCTCAAGAGAATAAGAGGGAAAATAAGTGGTTAAGTACCTTTTCCAGGATCACAGAGTGAGTTAAAGGCAGAGATGGAAATAGGACCTGCATGTGAAATAGCAAGAGCAAATTATTCAGGGAAGACGCTACATCTTTCTGTGTGTCTGTACAGTGCACAGCATAATAATGATAATGAACAGCATTTCTACTTCAGACTGAGCCTGGGTATGCTCCATACTCCTTGTCCAAAGTCATTGTGAAACACTGAGAACCACTGAGTGAATACAAAAGCTCATTTGTGTTCGTGAATAGAGCTGATTGGGAACTTTACAATAGAACTTTTTTTTCGGTTAGAAACAGCCAAATTGCAGAAACCTAAAATGTTTTGTGAGTATTGATGAACTTCCAAAGAAATACAGACCAGATTCCAACAGAAATTTGCCTGTTTTCATGCCAGCTCGCCCTTGGGGGCTCCCATGTCCGAGCTGCAGAACGACAGCATTGCCATGATGTCTCATTCACAAGGTGGGGCTCAAGCTCCAAGTGGGGCTCTTGGGATTTCCAGACTGCTGAGTCTGTGATGGAGGGGGGCGTCTCTCGCTCCAGGCAACTTCCCAGCTCTGGGGAACTCCAATGTACTACATGGTGTGCAAAAACTGAATAAAACCCCGGTCCCTGCCGCAAAGAGTTGATGCATCTAAGTTAGTTGAAGCTTTATTTCCTCATCTCTGAACTGGGGATAATAGGATTTCATTTGCTTACTTTCTCTATGTAGACAGTAAGCTTTTTAAGAGAGAGCTCTGACACTTTCTGTATGCAGCACCCAGCATAACAAGGCCCTGATGTGAATTTAGGGTGCTAGGTGCTATTGCACTTCAGCTAAGAAAATTTTCCTCTGCAGTTAGCAGATATTAGTAAAACTGCAGGAGGGAGTTTGATATTTCTTTCTTTTATTTTTTGTTATATATTTCTGTTGATGTTGTTTTTGCATGGATTTTTCTAGCCTGCAGTGCAGGATGGAAATCTCATATCAAGTAATCCAGATATTTAAAAGTACACAGCGAAGGTTAATAATCCAGTGACATCTGAATTGCACATACTGTAAATAATCAACATCTTTCCAATGAGCCGCTGAAGGATTTAAAACAGGCTAATTACAGAAATATGAAAGGGAAATGGCCCCATTGATTCAGCACATTACTAAACAGAAAAGCAATTTCATAAAAGACTTGGGGCAAAACTCTGAAGTGTATTAAAAAAAAAAGTTTAGAGAATAGAAAATCTTCCAGTTTTTGTATATTTTTTTCTTACAAGTGGAGATGGCTTTTCTCAACCATTTACACTCTGTGCCATGTAACTCATCATACGAGTCTCAGTTCAGAGGTTCATTTTTAGTGCTGTTCCAAATTGTTTGACTGTACAAAATGGGCCTGTAGTTACTGGTGGCATGGGCTGTAATCCTGACCTTACTAATGACCTGTTGTGTGATGTGCGGCAATACACTTCCTGTCTTTTTCTTTTCCCAGCTCCTGTTAAATGAGTTTGTAATCACTTGGGGGCACAGACTCTTTCTCACTCTGTGTTTTGAATGCAACTAGGACAATAGGGCCCTGATCTTGCTTAGGGTCTCCAGGCACTATGGATGTGTAAAAATAGCCAACTTTCTGGGTGAGAATCTCAGAAGAGCAGGTTTTTCAGCAGCCACCATCATGGCAGAAGTAAGTTGCATTTTCAACACAGAAGTTTTTAACTCACATTATCAATATATAAATTAGCTCTTCTCAAGTTAGACTTGCTTGAGAGCAGCCATACTTCAAAATATCACTGTGACTCCATTGACTAATTGCATTAGCCACTGATGAATTTTGCTAACTCAACTTTAGGCACCACCACAATTAACTTAAGGGGCTTTAGGACATGATGGGATGTAAGTTAGAAGCAACACTCAGGTGTCCTCTTGTCAGCTCTTAGTGTTCATTTATTTATGAATCAACATGTGCAATATTATAAGATTTTTAAAATGGCTCTGTCTCTATGCCTTTAGTTCTGTTTTGCTTTTGGAGTTGGGGGTGGGGGGGGCATGTTTTCTAGATTTTGCCACAACAGAAAAGCTAGGAACATTTTTTTTCAACACAAAAGCTGAGTCTTGTGAGATCGCACAATTCCCAGAGCAAGCACTTTAAGAAATTCACCATGGATTCTTCAGTGGGCTTGAATGGCTGTAATGTTAAAACTAATGAAAAGACACACTTTTACCCAGCATGCAATGACGACTCATGATTGTACTGCAAGAGATTACTACGTGTTTATAACTGGTCCAACCAGATACGGACAAGACCCAGGATATTACATGAGAAGCCCGTCCTGCTACCTCTACTCCTTTTGTTTCTTTGACAGGGCCAAAGTCTCCTATTAATCTAATCTAGCACCTTTTTACCCATACAGAAACATGTAAAAATCAAATAAATGAGACTCCGGACCTGACTCTCTTGCCTTAGGCTTTGTTTCATTATTTACTTCAGGTATTTCAAACACATCGTCCATGTCACCATGTCATGGGGCCAGGATTTCAAGGGTGGGGTGAGCAGGGGTGGAGCCTGGCACTGCAATCTGGGGCACCGAGCCCTGTTGCAGTAGCATCAGTGGCAGAGGACAAGCAACATCTCCATTACTTCCCATGAAGATGACACCACCTCTTGCCCCTTGCTGCTGCATCCAGATCTGGCCAGTTTGGATCTAGCGTAAGGTGAGCTTGAGACCCCTGATTTACCCCATTGCTCAGTGGCTTTTAAAAGAAATCATTCTGGCCTGGCAGTATTTCACTCCCATTTTGCACTGCTGGAAATAAAAGAACTCAGTGGCAGATTTTCCAGCATCCAGCATGAGTTTGAAAAGCTAGTGGCATAGCAATTGTAAGTAAAAATGTGTGCTCTCACTACATGTCAATTCACTTGTGATAACTAATTCAAATCCTTATGAAGACAAGAGTGCTTTTAGCATTAGTGTTAAGTTAGGAGGAAAGGTAAAACTTGACTCCCTCATAAGGTTTACCTGGATTACAAATTGCTTTCTTTTTCACTAGTATTTTTCTAAATGTTATTTACCACATTAGCTAATGAAAAATGAGAATAACCACCCCCGCCCCCTCAATAAATTGGATATCAGTGAGCCACTGCATGGTGAAACTACACCTTTTCCAGTCTACCCTGTGATTTACACAACATTAGTAATCATGCTGCAAAAGCTCAAGCTTTCTTCTAGGCCACAGCTATGCAAAGCACACCCAATTGGCACATAACAGGATTATGAGGGTACTGTAGCAACAAAGTACTCTGAGTAGACAATGTATCTACATGATACATTTACTGCGGAGTAGACTAATTAGCTCTGCTGTAAAGTCTCAGCGTCTGTACATGTGACTGTATTCAGCCACAGTAAACTAATAAATGTCATTGAACACAATGAACTATCCTACGTGGTGTTCCTACGTGAACACAAGTACTATCCTACGGTGGTGTTATTTAGGGCTCAAACAGAAGTTACATTTGTCACATGATTGGCCCTCTGAATGTGTTCTATAGCTGTGCCATGACACACATGCACAGTTACAGAGTGCTTTAAAATGGCCAATTGTGTGAAAAATTAACCCTCATCAAATGAGGGATCAGATGAAGGCAGACCACTTTGGAGCACCTTGGGGAACTTCCATTCCCTAGGATCAATCCATCACACGATTGGTGCTGGGCTGATGCAGCCCAACTCCAACCCCTGCTCTGTCTGCAGGAAGGGAGGGGGGAAAAGGGAATGGAAGCAAGCTTCAGGCTTGGGTTTGCCCAGCCTGAGCTGGAGGAGGGGCAGGTGGATTGGAGCCCTACCCGACCTTGTGGCCTCCCTCTAACCTCCCCTCCCCGCTCCCTACAAGCTCAGGCCAGGCAAACTCGAGCCACAACTGACTCCCCATCCCTTCTCCCTCCTCCCTTCCTGTAGACAGCACTGGAGCTGGGAGCAGGGGGCAGGGCTAGGGGAGAGAGGCTGCAGGCAGGCTTCTCCAGTCGATCAGCTCCAAAGTAGAGCTTTGACTGAACAGGTGAATGTCTATTGAGTTTGGGGGGAGGAGTGGCGCTCTAACTCATGGCACTTTATAAAAAGCACCATAAGTTAGAGTGGGGTCCTGAACACCTGTCAGCACCTTTAGTGTGCCACAACACACTGGCAGATGCTGAAGGGGCTGACTAGGATATGAACGTGCTTCAGTGTGGGGGCTGCCTGCCAGCTAGCCCCACAATGAAGCACCCTTGTGCCCCAGTCAGCCCCTCTGCAGCATGTTGAGCCAAGTTAGAGCAGTTCTAAGCTAGCAGGCTGACTCCCCAAGCCCCCTACCAGCCAGGGCTGCTCCAACCAACTCAACATACTGCAGTCCCAGACATTCATGTAAATGCAGTGCCTGGGAGTAATAAACTCCCATGCAAACTGTGCAGGAGTTTATTCATTTGCATTAATTGCACATTTAGATGCACCCAGGGGCCATGTCCAGACAAGCAAAACTGTTGTGGTGCCTCAAAACAGTTTGAGACACTGCAAGAAGCATGCTAGAATGAAATGTTTTTGCCTGGGCTACATATTTACAGCACAGGCTCTAATTTGGATGCCAGAAAATCCCAGTATCAAAAAAAAAAAAAAACATTCTGGGAAAAAATGGTGCTACTGGCAGAGCCCCGTAGTGTTGCGGTGCAACCCCAGCTGCCTAAGACCCGGTGCTGCCTGTGCTACATGGAGCTAAGCAGACCCAGCTCCCCAGCATCTGCCCTCAGGCAGGACCAGGCCATTCTTGCTGCCACCCAGGGCTCCCAGCACCACATGTAAGAGCTGAATGCCAATGGGCCAGGCTGGGTCCTGCCTTCATGAGCCAGGCCAGCTCGATGGTGCATGGGGCACATGGAGACAGGACCCAACCCAGCTCTGCCTTCTCACACACGGCTCTTTCATGTGGTTCTGGGAGCCCTGGGTAGCAACAAGAACTGGCCTAGCCTTGACCAAGGGTACACACCAGTTCATTGTGGCACAGGCAGCACTGGGTCTCAGGTAGCTAGGGCCATGCCGCACTGCCTAGGGGCTCTGTCAGTGGTAGACCATGAGTGCCCCAACAGCCTGCTGCTGCTTCTGCTGCAGAGGGGGCTGTGTGCCATGCCAGGGACCGGGTGGGGACCCACTCCTCCTGAGCAGTCCTCCCCACCCTCACATAGTCCCCACAAACCTCCCCACAATGTACCCACAAACTCCCCCACAATGCACCCACAAACCCCCACACAAGTTCCATATGCCCCCATAAACCTCACTCCCACAAACTGTACACCCACCCCTACACCTCCCCCACAACCTTCCCCCGCTCTGATTTTCTATGATAAAATAACCAAAAGCAAACGCCAAAGTGTGTATTTAGAATGTATTTTATTATGATGATAGAGGCACTGGTATGCTTCCAAATTGCTTTAAAATTGTAAATATATCAATAAAACATTGCGCAACTGATCTCTCTATATATAGTGGTGTTTCATTTTAATTGCAGAAGAACATGGATTTTGTGTATTTTAATGAGAGAATTTGGGTTTTTCATCAGAGAATTTGCAATTTTTAAACAGGGAACACCAGGATCTCTGCTGGTGAGACAAGTGGCAAGACCCAAGCAGAGGAGCCTGCCCAGAGCCAGCACTGGGAACCGAGCTGGAGGGCAGATGAAGTAGCTGACCTGTCCATTTGGGGCCAGGAGACCATGCTTTAACAGTTTGAAGTGGGCCACTGCAACGAGCATATCTTCTAGATGATAACTGCCCAGATGGCAGAGCAAGGGCACCAGAATACATGACAGCAGTGCCGCCTGAAGGCCAGCTTTACAAATGTGGCCCACTGGCAACTGGCCCAGAGGTGCAGGAGGCTCTGCTGCAGTGCCCAGGTGCTTATGTGGTCCCCACCTGGGCCTGCCAGGCATGCAGCCATGGGGCTGCAAGTCCAAGGGGACAGATGCTGTCACAGATGGCAACAGGTCACAGCCAGGCAGCAGCCCCCACTGCCAGAGTGATGCAGTGGGTACAGGGTGCAGGGGCCAGTCTACTTTAGGGCTGCTTCAGCAGTCCAGCTGGCACAAGGGGCTAGTGATCCCAGATATCAACTGGTTGGGCCTCAGAAGCTCCCGAGGGCAAGTAGCCCTGAGCTACTCACCAGGGCATCTTTTTTATACTGCTGGGGCCAGCACAGGTGGTGGCCACAGCCTCTTGCTCCCCCTGGCTGAACATCTGGGAGGAGCTGGGCAGGGTCAGTTTGCCCCACACGGAAGTCCATGTTCAGACACATGCACTGAGGCACGCATCTCCAGCACAAATTTGTGCCGCTGCTATTTGAGCTCCTGCAAGCGCACGTGCCTGCATGTGTGGATGCGCGCAGTGTGGTGTAATGGAGTGAGCAGTAGCCTGGGACTTGGGAGACTTGGGTGATGCTCCTGGCTCTGTAACTGAACTGCGATGTGGCATTAGGCCAGTCACTTTATCATTTTGTGCCTCATTTTCCCCACCTGTAAAAGGAGGGCAATGATGCTGACCTCGTTTGTACAGTGCTTTGAGATCTGCTGATGAAAAGTTCTAGATCAGGCTTTGGTGGTGTTAATACACCCACAAATCTGTGGTGTATAACAATACAATAAAAACACCCCTGTCCTGAAACAGGATACCGAAAGAAAACTGTCATAATTGCTTCTGTCCTGGGCAGTCTGTTGGTACAGTGATGGCAGTCTGAAATCACATCCCTACCCATCCCTTGGCAACAGCAGTAGTATAGACATGGCCTCTCTGGAAACTGGGATCTCCAGAAACCCTAACCCCATTTGTAGCCTTCCGGAAAACCTCTGGTCTCCCAGGAGTTCAGATCCAAGCTGCTTGCTTTCTCCCTCTGAGAATTGCAAGTTAATGCTGTTGTCCCTTCCTCTTTCCTTGTGCCTGGAAAACATTTCCTGTTCACCCCCTTTGTCACAGTGGTATCTCAGCTGAGCAAGAGCAAGCACTGCTTGCAGGCGTGCCAGAAGGCTATGAGCTGCTACTTGCCTAAATACTGCTAAGGGCAAGGAGCCTGTGTGTATGTGGAAGCACAGTCCTGATGATCATTCACCTGAGATTAGGTAGGGCCTGTACTACCCTAATCTCACCTCTAGAGGTCTCTCCAGATTAGGATGCAGGCGTGCTGGGGGCAGGGAGCATGTTGGGGAGCTAGAACCCAAGGTATTTGGGGAATAAGGAGTTTGGGCTGCACGGCTGTTTATCTGGCACTTTGCAGGAGTGTAAGGTTCACTGTTAAAAGCGGGAGAGAAGAGAAGCAGAGTTTAGATACTGTGGGGATTGGAGATAGAGAGATAGAGGGTTATGTATTAAATAAAGACAGACCCTGACTATTGACTTAAATAGATGGGGTCTGTGGGGATAGAGGGATCAGAGAGACCTTGACTATTAATGGAGGAACAGCCAGCCAAGCCCTCTCAGAGCAGCGGAGGACTTACTGCCGTACATGGAGTTTCCAACTCTACAGATTAAAACGAGATCCTAAGAATCAGTGCTGCTTTGGATCCGTTGCTGAAAAGCAAACTGACTGTCTTGCTGCCAAACCAAAAACAGCCAGGAGCAATATGCAGCAAGCCCCTGAGCTCAAACTCCTTTCACTCCAAATGTCCAAAACCTTATTCTGAAGTCACGGATCTGTTCTGCTGGCTGCGCAGACTCCCGAATGAACATCCTCAGGCAGTTTCTGAAGGCAGCCGCTGAGTTTTTACATCTTAAATGCTGCTGTCTTCACAGGACCTTTTAGTGCGATGTGTGACAGCAACTACATTTATAATGTACTACAAATAAAGGAATGCATTTTTTTTAATATGGTGCATTATTCCTCCCTGTCTTATCTCTCCCAGCAGAGTGTGTGGCATTCTAATTAAGGTATGGCGAGTCTGTATTTAACAATTCATTCAATTTTATTTAAATATTGAATAATACAAAGACAACCTGCTGCAAGGTGCAGTCAGCTGCAATCTGTTTCTGCCTCCCCCTCCCCTCCCCTCCCCTCATCCATGGTGTAATACAAGCCTGGCTCCCCAACCAGAGACTGAATTTGGGTTTTGGCACTTACGCCCTAGATACACAAAAGGACAGAGAGAGTTTCCCAGGGGATTTCCCATCAAACATAAGAAAATTGTAAAATCGGGACATTACGTGTAGGATTCATAGAGACTGAATCATTTAAACCAGCCAAGGTGAAGGTGGAGAAATTAGGGTCCTTGCACTTTCACAGAGAGCAGTACTGTGATGACACTGAAGCCAAGAAAGTTTTGGGGGGGGGTTTAGAGCAAAAACCTGCATGCAAAATGTCACACCTTCACATGCACGTTCTGTTTTAACTAGCTGTAATGTATAAATAAAAAGAAGAGGACAGGCAAAAAATTGCATTAATCTGGTAACAACAAGATAGTAGAGCTGGGGTAATAAAGTTCAGGGGCCTACATCTCCTCTCCCCTGCACCCTTTCTAGCTCTGTGCAATTCTGTTGGCATCAGTGCAGATGCTACTGATTTTCATCTAAGTGGGAGGAGAGTCTTTGCTGCACAGCATGAGGTCTTAATGGACAGTCAAGAAAATTCTCTTAGAAGACGTAAAAGCAAACGTGAGGACAAAAATAAATCTCCATGGTGCATAAAAAACCCCCACAATGCTTCTGCTCATGCCTATTTCCATTCTTGATGCTATTGTCAAAGCCTTTTAATTACTGGGAAGAAAGTTGTTATAGTCCTTTTGGTGGAATAACACATTGTTAGCTACATTTGTATACAGGGAATTACATTATAAGCAATCTGAAATCTATTATAGAAAGTTCCCTTTCAGACTATGAGGAGATGGGCAGTGGAAGCAGCCAGAGCTTTGTATGACTATGCTTTTTTTTTTTTCTTTTTCCTTTTCACTATTTGATGGTTTATTATTGTCGGGGGCCTTGGTGCTATTGTTCAGAGATCTGTAATGTGCAATTGTGTTTTTCATTTCCTCATCTAAATTCTGCTGGTTCTTTTCATCCTCTTACTGTTGGTGTGCATTGTACAGTGATGTTACTTTGACTCAGTATTCTGCTTACTTGGCCTAAATTTTACCATACCCACCTCACCAGCTTTCTGGCTTTGTGCCTCTTCTTTGTAGACTCAAAAGCTTTGCATGCTCAAAATGATGCAATTTGCATATGTAACCCTTTTTTTCCAGGCCCAGGATGGCAGTAACAAGGACTGAGTTCAATGTAGAAGTTTTATGCAAATTTTCTCCCTTGACTTGAGCCTCCATCTAGAAACCTGGGGAAATAAATGCTGCCTGGAGTCTTAGGCCCACACGTGGTGAATTTAGTAGCTAGTGGGGCCAGTGTAGTGGCCAACCTAACCTTTCCCCTTGCCTCATCGCTGCCTGGGGGTGCTGTCTCTCCAGAGTGTGTGTGCGCGTGGGTGGGTGGGTGTCGGTGTGGGTGTGGGTGTGTGTGTGTGGGGGAGGTGGGGGCACGCTGCTCCACACCACCACTGGGGGCACTGCTTTGGTGCTGCTGGTCCACTTCCACTTGCTGATGCAGCCCGACTCTTTTAAACTTTGAGCAAACTCAGCAATTTCAGCTCTTACAGATCTAGTAGGCACAGGCCTCCACCTGACCCACTAGAAATTGCATCCACAGATAATCCAGAGATTTCAGCTGCTTAGAAACAAGTGAGTAGCAAGGCAGAGCCTGAACCCACTGTAAGGATGTGTCTATCACAAGGACTCTTGCCTATGAGGCTTGATGGCAATGCCGTCCACAGAGGTAGCCCCCGTTTGACACTTTTCCTGAGCCTGTTTTGTCTCTCCGGAGCTGAAGGTCCCTCGACACAAACTCCCAAACAAAGCATGGTGGGTGCTGCCCGCTGCTCAGGCTTTTTTGGAGCTGGTATAAAGCAGTGCAGCCTTCTATACCTATACCCCACCACCCCCTCAAACCTGTGGAGGGCAGAATGGGCCCATGCTATTCCAGTTCACAACAGGCATAATGTCCTTGGGAGACTGGAGCCAGGTAGAGCAAGTTAGAGCACCTCCTGAACTACCCCAGCTTATTTCAACAGGTCAGGCCTGATATCGTGAGAACCATGGAGACAATATAACCTCCAAAGGTCCTCTTTCTCTCTCATTCCCCTGAGCCAGGGTTTCTTTCTATATCCCAGTTTTATCATTTTGAGGTTAAATCATTTCTTTCTCTCTGAAGAAAATGACATTTGTGAAAAATAACATTGAAATAATTTGTGGGGGGAGTTGTAGGGCACACTACAAAACCCCCAAGTAAAATGAGTGTTGCTTCTGTGAAATGACATGGGCAAAGCAAGAACACACATGGCCCTCATTAAAGTTAGGATCAGAGCCTGTTCCCGCTATGAGGGAAAAGTGGCCCTGACCTGAATTGCTAAAAGAATAAAACTTTGATTTTCCTGTCAGCCTGTGTGCTCTGTGCTTCTGGCACCCTGCTGATAAGCTTGTCCTAATGGCAATGGGATACAAAGCTATATTGACCGCCTTCTTGAGGCTGCCTGTCTCAATGAGAAGGCTTCACACTCCCCGAGTTTTATGACTCAAAGCTGTCAGGAGTACTTGGGGGGAGTTATGATGTATTCATCCGTTTGCCTTATCCAGCAGGCACACTGCACCTTCTGCAAATATCAGCGTCTTGGAACACTCCTGAGAAAGACGTAGGAGAAAGAAAAAGCCCCCAATAAATCGGCACGGTTTGCATGGCTTTATTGCCAATGACAACAGCACCTGAATGGGGCTTTATTTGAAACAGAGAAAAGGAAGAAGTCAGGCTGCAGCAAACAGTCTTCTCTGGGATTCAGATGAACAAGAGTGGGAAGCACAGACGGCTTACACTTTCTCTGGTCACTTTTCTCTCCCCTTGCTTGCTTTCCTTTGTTTCATCTCCCCTTCTCTCTCTCTTTCTATCCCACCCAAATAATAATAATGAAGTATTCTGATTATTATTATTTATCATCCAGGAGCTCTACTTATGGATCACGGCTCTATTGTGCTGTGTCGTACAAACAAAATAAATGCTCATTTACTTCTATTGTCCACTTCTTTCCCCCTCTTTTTTTATTCTCCCCTCTATTTGTTTCCTGTACTCTCTCCTTCTCCTTTCACTTTTGCCCCTTCTCTCAGGAAGGTTTCAGGGCTGATGGAGAACGTCTCTTCCCAGCAGCTTCTCTTACTTGGACCCGGGTCAAGTCCCCTCCCCAACACACACCTTTTCTCCATGCTCGGACATGCCTAAGTGTGTATCCCAATGTTCCCGTTCTGTATAAATCACTGCTGTGTTGACCTCCACAATTAGTAACACAACTGATTGGTGTAAATCAGCTGCTGGCTTACTGCAGTAATGAGAATAGTAAAAAACACCTGGCTTTTACAGAAATCTTCCATCAGAAGATCTCAAAGGTTGCCTATACACATGCTCGAGGAGGGGGGCGTTTTAATTAGACCCGTTCCCGAGGAGTCGCCCTAATTAAAATGGCACAGTGTCACATGTATTAAGCCCCTGCATTTTTAAAGATGGCCATGGGACACTTTTACTAAAGCTCATTCAATGAAGCAGCCTTTTTTAAACCCACAGGGGCTTATACACATGACGCTGCGGCAATGTTAGAGCGTTCTAATTAGAAAGCGGAGCAGACTTGATTAATCGCATCTGCTCCGACGCAGTCTAATTAGAACATGAATGCGGCACATGCATAGGAAAGTGCTTTAAAAAGGAGGCCAGGTCTCCTGAGCCCAGTGCTGCAGTCTCAGTGCAAGCGAGAGAAGCGTAAGGCCCTACAAATGGAAGAAGTATTTTACAAACCATTGCTCCTACCACTACAACCTCCCCTTGCAAAACATTTTGCTGATATATAAATCTGTTGATTTATGTTGTCCCCGGTCAAATTCTGACAAAAGGCCCTAAATAAAGAGATCTGATTTAAAGCCTTCACTTTGCTTCAAAAGACATATGCTGTGTATGGTGCTGTCCATCCTGGCATAAAAGGCTGGCCAGGCTATCAGACCACAGGATGCAAATTACCCAATCTTTCATGGTGCTTTATTCCTGGAAAGTATCAGAGACAAGATTAAAGAGATCCAGGTTTGAAAAAACAGATTTTGAGCAAAACTGCAGGAACAAAGGAGCCCAGTTCTGCAAACTGCTGAGCTCCCTTCCTCTCTCCTTAACTGTTTACAGGGGTCCCTAAGTACCTCACTGCAGTGTAACATATAGTCTATATTAAGGAGCAAAAAGAGGTCCTAAATGAGATCTTGCCTCCACTGTGCTTGGCTCTCTACATACACATAATAGGAGAGGCTCCCTGCCTTACAAAGCCTACAATCCAAACAGGCAAGGTAGGGAAAAGAAAAGATTATTACCGCTATTATACAGAAGGACAAAGTAAGACAGAGGCAGGGGTTTTTTAGAGGGGTGGTTTAAAGCAGCATTTCTCAACCCAGAGGTTGCAACCCAAAAGTAGATCACAAGAATTTATGAAAGGTTTGTGAACAAACTTTAAAAATGGATCATACATTTTTGAAAAAATAGATGCTGCTTGCGCTTCACCCTATGTTAACACTGGGCATATTAATAAACAGGAATCTGGGTTTTCTGTTTCCTGTGGAAAAATGCAGATTTTCTCCTTTAAAGGTGATAATCATGGATTTTCCCCTTTAAAGGAAAAAAAAAACATGGCAAACTGCAAGTTTCCCCTTGCCTTACACATACCCACACTCTGCCCCACACGCTGGAGAACTGAGGCCTGGGGGCAGGGGGCAGCAGGTTGGGTGTGAGGGGCACCGGCAGGGCTAGGGGGGTGGAGGGCTATGCGTTGAGAATGAGGGGCACCGGCAGGGCCAGTGGGCTGCTTTCTACTTAAACTATTTACTGGGTCGGGATTGGTCATCCATGTTTACAAATGGCTCCTGGTACAAAAAAGTTTGGGAACCATTGGTCTGAAGCATTCAGCTCTGTCCAGCCCCGTTGAGCATCTCAACATTGTCCAAGCCACGGAAAGACCTAGGCATGAAGCCAGATTTCTGGTGTGTCAGGCCACATCTCACCTCAGGATCATCCCTGTGTCTGACTAGACTGGAGCAGTGCAAACCAGGACTTTTGAAGCCAGTGCAGCTTTCAGAGGCAGGCTTTGAAAATGGAAAATGCTTCCACTTGGGTTGATTAGCATGAACTGTGTTTTCTCATCAAAAGTTGCCTGTAAATCCACTTTTTTAACCTATGGGGGAAACAACCCCTGTAAATCTACTCTAACATATGTAAATCCATCTCCTGGCTTTTAATTCAACAAACTGCTTAAGCTCAACTCTGAGTTTTAAAGCATTGATTTCAAAATCAGAACTTATTTTTCTCTTTAAGATTTTCTGACAGGTTTTATTAATCAAAACAGAAAATATGCCACTCAGGCTCTGGCTAATGCAAATAGCTGTAAATCCAGCTTGCAAAAGATGCACTTCACCCAGGCCCTGATTTCTTTCCCCTTGAAGTCAGTGGGAACAGAACCAAGCCCCCTGCTTTTATGCACAGCCGCATTTTCTATGCAGTTCAGGCTTCAGTGCACCATGTTTGGAAACAATGTGAGAGCTCATGTAAAACAGGGTACATGATACCTCTGAGAGGTACCTAGTGGGCCAGATCATTGGCAGGGTGTAAATCAATGCAGCTTCAGTCAAGTCAATGAAGCTATCTTGATTTACACCAATGGAGCATCTGACCCTAGAACCATGATGCCAGATGGCACTTTATAAGCATGGGAATTATTTAAGACTGTGGCCATTACCCCTGTACTAATGAATTACAAATAACTCCTCCAGGAACGACCCATTGCTGACTATGAAACATCTCCCTGGGACAAACTAACTATTGAGGTTTAAAGGGTCAGCAATTTTTAAAAAATAGATTTTATTCCTAATAAGTTAAAGGGGCACAGGCATATCCCACTTGCCTCATTAGCAGATATTACCCAATTTTTCTTTCTCTGTGTGGCAAAGAAGAAGAAAGAATATAAAATAAACACCTGGCAGGAATGCATAATCTGCATAAATTCAATTGGTTATACTCTCAACAGAAAACGAGTTTAACAGCTTAAATGAGACTTTCTAACCAGGTCGGGTGTCCTCAGGTAGTAAAGCTTTCTTTTTGTGCAGATCACACATGGCTGGGATTTTCAGAAGAGCCCAAGGGAGTTAAGTATTCAAGTCCTATGGAAGTCAGGTAGCAAAGTCCCTTAGGCTCCTGTGAAAATCCAAGACTACAGGTTGTTGCTCCCAGGCAAAGGAGGTGCCACACTCTCTCCTAGATGAGAGAGACTGCTGCTGGGACCACAGCATAGAGTAATAATAATATTCTATTGCAATTTCAGCTATAGGTCCCCAACCATACTGTGTTAGGTGCTGGATAAGCATATACCAAAGCTGGAGTATCTATACAAAGCTGACGATTGGGTTCTCCTTTAGCTGGAGTAGTCCAACTCTATACTTGGAGATGAAGGGTGTAAAACCTGTTGGAAATCTGTGCTGGGCTAGTCTTGTCCATATGCTGCATTTGTAGCAGGGATTATAACAGCATGTAAAACCCTACTCTGCCTTCAGTCCACCTAGGATGGCCAAGTACTCTGTTTTTCCTTTCTTCCACTATCCTCAGCCATCATAGTGGAAGAACGAGCAAGCAGATTGTGTGCTTGGCTTAGCACATCCACCAGGCTGGTTGCTTTTCACATGTGTTATTACATCTGGAGCAGCATAAGGTGGCCAAGTGCATCCTGCATGCCCAGGACCTGTGCAGAAAGAGGTGTAGGGTCTGTCAGGTACCTAGTGCAGCTTACAAGTGCTGACCCCAATGAGTTTAAATAGACAAGCCAGACAATGGGTGGGAGGGGAGACAGAAGCAGAGAGAGGGGAAGTGACTTGCCCAAGGTTACAAAGCTGAGCAGTGGCAGAGCCAGGACGAGACGGGGAATCTGGTTGTCACACCAGACGACAAAGTCAACATATTTAATGATTTCTTTGCCTCTGTCTTCCTCAGTAAGGACCAGAACTGCCACCTCCCTGCTAGGCTAGGCCCCCATCGGGCCCCGAGGGAGGCACACCTGAGCCCAGGGTAAGTGAGGATATAGTTAGGGAGCTGCTGGAGGGGCTGGACGTTTTTAAGTCAGCCGGTCCGGATGGTCTCCACCCTAGAGTTCTAAAGGAACTGGCCGGGGTCATTGCGAGTCCCCTGGCACAGCTTTATGAGCACTCGTGGTGCTCTGGAGAGGTGCCGGAGGACTGGAAGAGGGCCAACGTGGTTCCCAACTTCAAAAAGGGGAGGAAGGAGGACCCGGGAAACTATAGGCCAGTCAGTCTTACCTCGATCCTGGGCAAGCTGTTCGAGAAAATTATTCTGGCACACATCCAGGAGGGGCCAGCAGGGAAATGCATGCTCAGGGGCAACCAGCACGGGTTCATCAGCGGCAGGTCATGTCAGACCAACCTGGTGGCCTTCTACGATCAGGTCACTAAATCATTGGATGCAGGGGTAGCAGTGGATATAGTCTTCCTGGACTTCCGGAAGGCTTTCGACACTGTCTCTCACCCCGTTCTCATTAGGAAACTGGGGGACTGTGGCGTAGACACCCACACAGTCCAATGGGTCGCCAACTGGCTAGAGAGCAGCACCCAGAGGGTGGTAGTGGATGGGTCTTCTCGGCCTGGAAGGACGTGGGCAGTGGGGTCCAGCAGGGCTCGGTCCTCGGCCCCGCCCTGTTCAACATCTTCATCAGTGATTTGGATGAGGGGGTGCAAAGCACCCTGTTCAAATTTGCTGATGACACCAAGATGTGGGGGGATGTGGGCACAATAGAAGGGAGCAACAGGCTACAGTCGGACCTTGACAGGTTACAAGGATGGGCGGAGGAGAACAGGATGGGGTTCAACACAGACAAGTGCAAGGTGATGCACCTGGGGAGGAACAACCGGCACCATACCTACAGGCTGGGGAACTCCCCTCTTGTCAGCACGGAGGTGGAAAAGGAGCTTGGAGTCATTATTGACTCCAAGATGAACATGGCTCGGCAGTGTGGGGAGGCGGCTAGGAAGGCCAACTGTACCTTGTCGTGCATCCACAGATGCATTTCAAGCAGGACGAAGGAGGTGATCCTCTCCCTCTATGCGGCACTGGTCAGGCCGCAGCTGGAGCGCTGCGTCCAGTTCTGGGAGCCGCACTTCAGGAGGGATGTGGACAGCAT
>NW_005842009.1:1539579-1597473 GCF_000455745.1 Alligator sinensis
TGGGGACGTTTGACCCCAGTACTCTTTCCTGCCATGGCAGGAGGTCGGACTAGATGATCTGCCTAGGTCCCTTCCGACCCTAGAAACTATGAAACTATGACTATTACCAATCCCCTGAGTTCTAGTATCTCTGCCAAGACAGGCGAGCCCCCTCTGTTTTCATAACCCTCTGTACAGTAAGAGTAAAACAAGTGTCAATAATAACAATGCTTAGCTTTTATCAGTTCCTTGTAAGTTCCAGGGGGTCAGTAGAGAATATCTGACCTTGAAGAGACAAGCTAGTGCAAGATTTTCTTTGCTTTAACTTGTAATAATTTTTCAATCCTTCACAAGTCCCATGAATGCCTTTCACTGGAGGTCATGACCTGCTGGTTGAGAAATCCTGCCCAGGGCCCCACTCTTTGCACTCTCCAGATTGACAGTTCCCTCTCTTCTGTCAGTCAGGGTCTCCTTTCTATCTGTGGTCCTGCTTGCTTTCATCTCCCAGAGCAACTTAACTTTCCTCCCTGCCGTAGCACCTGACTGAAGTCCACCAAAGGACGGATTGATTTTTCTTTTTTTTTTCCAACGGGCTTTGCATCAAACCTTTTAATCTTTTTCCCCCACGCATGTCCACAGATTCCTTTTCCTCTATTTCCATTTATCTTTTTTTTCTCTTTTCTTCCCCAGCCCTGTCATTCCTTCCTTTCATTCTGGCACGGAAGAAGCAAACACCAGAAACACGAGGCCATTGCTACAACAGGATGCAGGGAGTTATATTTGTAGCAGTGACAGAGGAAGGCAGAGAAGGCTTTTTTTCTTTTTAAATGCATGTGCCAATTAGGTGGTGAGAGCTGCTAGTTTAACAAGAACCCAAGAGTAGGAACTGACTATCGGTGGTAGAGCAGGCTCAGTAGTAGCACATTATAGCATGCCAGAAGCACCGGCTGCTTTTACGTGCCATCTCTCATGTTCAATTACATGAAAATTAATCCCACTCTAGGACACTCTAATAATAGAAAGCATCAGGATAAGAGAGTAAAAAAAAATCACCTCTGAAAAGAAAAGATGTTTCAGTACGTTTTTAATGCTCTATTAATTTTAGGCGGCAAACAATGTATTCGAATTACACATGGGCTCATCAGAATAACAGAAAATCCATGTAAGCAAATGGCAATTATTAATGAGGGTCACTGAGTAAGGTATATTTACAATGTGCTAAACTGTGTGATTTCTTCCCCAGGCATCTCTCTTTCTGTTTGTCTCTCCCTTCCCTTCTGCCTTTTCACCCCTTCTTTCCAGCTGTTTCACAGAAATTTCTCTGGAATTTCCATGCACGCATTGGGACCTCCGGCTCTCAGGAGGTAGCAGGAGCACTTGCAGGCACTTCCTCTGCCTGAAGAAGGGTGTTTGTACCTGAAAGCTTAAGAAGCATGTTTCCAACTGTTTTAGTTGGTCTAATAAAAGATTTCAGATGTACCCAAAGAATCTTGTCGGCACTTGACATGTAGCACTTGACATGTAGAGCTTCTCTGGCTCCATATCTAAACATTAAAAAATGTAGGCATCCAAATGACTCTCCCCACTCCCAATTCATATTTATTTTAAAATCAAGAGGGTCTCTTGTTATGTCTCATTTTATTTTTTACGTTACACTAAATGTCAGGTCCTTGCATTTTTTCTCTGGGTTCTGGAAGCTAGAAGCTGGAAACTAACTTCTGTAAAGAAATGCAAGCTGAGATGTTCATAGAATCATAGAACACCAAAAACTTAGGCTGTAAGAGTGTGTGTGTGTGTGTGTGTGTGTGTGTGTGCGCGCGCATGCACGCACACACACACACTATTGCAAGACCTGTAATAAAGGTGGGGAATGGTTTCTCTAGGATGAAATCCTGAAGGATCTTTCTCATGTCATTGACCAGGTCTTTAAGACGGCCAGCGTAGAAACAGTGGGATAAACAAGACAGCTAAATAATGTCAAACCTGTGGGAAGTAGAATTAGTTTTATGCAGATCTCCAGCTGTAGTGAGCACATTTAACAGCTCTGCTAGGTCTTTAATATTAAGGCTCAGGTTAAAAGCTTTTGTTCAGCTATTACCCAGGTTTCATTTTTGCACCCACCCTCAGGAGTCAATTTTTCAATGACAGCAATTTCTACCTGTAATTTCCTCCCTCCAAAGTGACTGTTACACAATTCTATGCCAGCCCTCGGGGATATGCTTCAGCAAAAGAGTATCTCAGCATGCCAACCAATCATTCGTCATCCATAGATTTTCATGCATTTTAGAAAAACTCAGTACAGACCAGGAACCAGAAGCAGAAAGAAGGGACATAACTTGACTAGAGTCACATACTGCATGGTTGGTAAAGCTAAGAAGAGAATCCAGGTCTCTGGGCTTCTAGTCTCATTAACTGAACCACGTTCCCCCCGGTGCAATCAGACCTTCCTTAGCAGGGAAAGACCTGGATGTTCAAATTAGCCTGCCATGGGCATTTGTAAGTGTGCCTGGAGCTAGACTGATGCCACTATCCCATTTAAGATAAGCCATGACATAGCCATCAGCTGGGAGTGCCTTTTGGTCATTATTAACCTGGGCTGGACATATATAACCAATGAGAAATGTTACCATATCCTTTGTCCCCTTTTTTTCCTCAGAGGCAGAGTCTGGCTATGGGAAGTTTTTACAGGTTTGTCCCAAACCTAGAATATTTCACGACTCTGAAATGCTTCAAATTAACCTGAAACATTGCAAAATGAAGCTTCCCCAATTATTATGTATATTACAGCAATCAGGGCTAGGTTAGACGCTGTAAGAATGCAAGGTGCATACCCTGTGCTTACGATCTCACCATCTTACTCTGATTGTTCCAGGCAACTGATCTCTATTATCTCCTCCAGCCTTCAATAAGACTAGAATAAACGTGGCATATTTTGAGGGGCAGGAGGGAAAAGAAGGGGTGCTTTTTCTTCCCCCTTGTCAAAAATGTATTTGAACTAATATCTGAACAAATACATATACAAAAGCATCATCTTGCACTTAATCATAGCAGCTAGGATAATGTAGCTATGATTACCTAGCAGGAAAGAACTCCCACTCAGTTCTATCTTTCTTTTGTTATGACTTGGACAATTTTCAAGTGTTAATAGGTAAAGCTGAGTTTTCAATAGCTCTATCTTCTTTCTTCATGAAATAAAATTGTTCTTCTCAGAATTATTCTAAGTCCTACTGGTTCTTAGGTGAGGGGAGTTGTCATTAATGATTGTTTCACATCATCTGTTGGTACTGTATCTAAAAAGTAGGCTAGTTTGCAGTTACCAGGTCAGAGGCTTTCAACTGATGGACTTGGACAACTTTAGGACAGCTGTGATTGTAGAGTGTGTATCCAAATCCATGTGGAATTGCCAGTAATAGTAATTTGCAATTGTTTGATGTTACACCCTGTGGCCATGTGCGACCTCTTACCTCCATGTGTCCAGTTATGATCATTGGCACCTCTGCCTCGTCTTCCCTCCCTCTAACCTGCCATGCCTTGTTGTTATGATTATCACCGGCAAGATGGATGGCCCACTTGACAAAAGGCCAGTCTTCCCCGGGGCTCCTCCACCCTACACCCTGCCCCCTTCCTCTCAGGTGATGAGTCATAATGTTCTGGTTTTCATATGTGGAATCACTGGATCTCAATTCCTCCTTGGTTCAGTCACTTGCCCCACAACTGGTTGGTGTCCCTCTCCTTGAGATAGCACTCTCTCTTCAGGTTTAGGTGTTCTGTTCTAGTTTGCAATTGTCTTTCTTCTCACCTTTCTCACACTCCCCTCATTACAGCCTCTGATTTCTCTATTGTGAAACTCTCCATTTGGTGCTTCTCCCTGGATTACTGGGTCTTGAATGGTAAAATCTCTCCCCGCTAGTCCCCAGGACTCTTAACTAAATATCTTATAGGATCCAGGTGTACAGATGTACAGATTAGGACCCAATAAGGTATACTCAAATGCCAGGGGATCCTCCTTTCTGCTGCTGTCTCTCCCTTGCTTGGGAGTACTAAATAAAAAATAAAAAGAACCAGGCTCTTACCCACCTTACTTGTGTTAAGTACTCTGTAAGGCTATAAAGAAGACCCTGGGCCTCCAGATTTGAAGGTTCAGCTCAGCTCCCTGTAGCTGGTTCAAACCTGGTGACTATTTAGTCAGTCTATCCAGACAAATCTCTGCTTTGTCTGGGTTAATTCAGGGGTCCCTCAAGGCTAACCCCAACTCAGTGGTCAGCTCTTGCCCTCTTCCCCTCTGGGCTTGGCTGTCCCTCTCCTGGGGAACTCCTTCTGTGTGTTCCCTGCCCTTCAGCTTGTGGGGCCACCCACCACTACCCCGCCATCCAGCTCCACTTATTTCACTGGACATGTTGGTGGGTTGGTCACTCATGGTTGCTGGATCCTGGTATCCCACAAGGGTTTGGCTGGCTGAGTCTGCGGTGCTGCAGGTCTTCCTCCCAATCCTGCTGCACCACCTTTATTCCTGAAGACACCAGATACTGTGCCTTTCTTGGCACAGTCAACTCCCTTTAAACAGTCTGGGCTTCCTCCTGGGCCAATAAACACCTGCTCCCAGGGGCATATGTTTCTCCAACCGTGAAGCTGGAATGCTGCTCCAATTTTCCCAGGGGTCTCTTCACCAGTGCACTTGCAAAGCACAGCTTGCTCAGACCCCGCCAGGCACTTTTCTTCCTGGGGCTCTTCTCCAGTGTGCTGGGGAAGCATGGCTCGAAGTATGGCTCACCTGGACCCGCTGAGCACTTTTTGCCCCAGAGCTCTTCTCCAGTGCACTGGGGAAGCATGGCTTGCCTGGACCCCACCAGGTGAGTTTGCCACTGGTGACACCAGCCCCATGGGGGCTAGCAGGGGCTGTGTCCCACCAAATTAAATAAGTGAGTTGATTTACATGCAATGCAGTATTAGTCTGTAGAACGCTATGCTCCAAGAGATTATTGCAGGTCCGAGTGAAACACACTTTGTAAAAAGGATACCATGTTTTTATAACTCTGTAAAGAAGTGGTTCTTGACATTTTTTGGACTCAAGGCCCTCCTCACTGGACTTGAGGCTCCCCTCCATAACTTTTGTGAATTGAGTGGCACGCAATTTCAAAAACTAATTGATATATTACTGTGCCTCTTCTTGCAGAGGGCCCAGGCAGTGCGGTGGGAAGGGATCTGCCAGGCAGGGCCGGCATGAGCCTGTGTTGATCTACTTATCTCTTCACTCCTTGCTTATCTTCTTGCACTTCAAAGCACCCTTCAAAGGATGTGGTGGCGCCCTGTTTGAGAGTCCCTTCTTTAGTGCTATCCTAGATCATACTAAAAGCACAAGCAAGGGTTCTCGATGAGGAATCTAAATTTGTGCTGGGATTCAAGACAAGTGCTTAACTACTGGGAGACAGGCAGGGAAATGAAATACTTTCTACTTCCATTTTACAGACTCTACTCAAGACAGTATCTATACTTTCCATTTTCCATACCAATAGTGTAGTAGCCCCAAGTATAGTTCTTTGCTACATCTTGTTTTTCACCAATGAAGTCTTCAGGATAGAAGGGGGTGTGGTAGGTCCCAGTTCAGATTGTATCTGCAGGAAGTGGATTATTAGTTAAACAGTAAACTCTTGCTGAAAACTTGATAGCCGAGGCCAGAGAGAAGTGGCGGCAAAATGGTGCACGCTGCATAGATTGCTCAACAGCTGTAACACTGCTGGACTCTGAACAGCCACGTTCTCTGTCCTGGTGAGACACTACATGGCTAGCTCCCTGCTGCCTTAGGATGCTGCAGTCTTAGAATCATAGAATCATAGAAAATTAGGATTGGAAGGAGCTTCAGGAGTTCATCTAGTCCAAACCCCTGCTCAAAGCACAACCGCCCTCAACTATATCAACCCAGCCAAGGCTTTGTCTATCTGAGTCTTAAAAATCTCCAAGGATGGAGATTTGATCACCTCACTGGGTAACTTGTTCCAGTGCTGTACTACTCTCCTAGTGAAAAAGTTCTTCCTAACATCTAACCTAAACTTCCCTTCTTGCAACTCGAGACCATTGATCCTTATTCTGACATTTGCCACCATTAAGAACAGTCTGTCTCTGGGGTGGGCAAAATGGTGGATCCAGACATCTGCTGGGAGGGCAATACAGCAGTACACAGACAATCCAATACATTTTTGGAGAGTGTTGGGGACAATGTTCTGGTGGAAGTGTTGGAAAGGCCAAGAACAGGGGCTGTGTTCTTCTTGACATGATGCTCACAAGCAAGGAAGAATTGGTGAGGAATGTAGTAGAGAATGGCGACTTGGGCAGCAGTGACCATGAGATGATTGAGTTCAGGATCCTGAGGAAAGGAAGGAAAGAAGGAAGGAGAACAGCAGAGTATGGACAGTGGACTTCAAAAAAGAAGACTTTGACAGACTCAGTGAACTCATGGGCACAATCTCCTAGGAGGCCAGTCTGAGAGAGAGAGGAGTCCAGAAGACCTGGATGTGCTTTAAAGAAACCCTACTGAGGGTGCAGGAACAAACCATCCCAATGTGTAGGAATACTAGTGATTATGACAGAAGACCACCTTGGCTTAGCAGGGAACTCTATAGTAAGCTAAAACAGAAAAAGGAAGCCTATAAGAAGGGAAACTTAGACACACGACTAGGGAGGAGTATAAAAGTATTGCTCAGGCATGCAAGAATGAAATCAGGAAGACCAACACAATTTGAGTTTCAGCTAGCAAGGGATGTAAAGGGTAACAAGATGGGTTTCTACAAGTATGTCAGCAACAAGAGGAGGATCAGGGAAAGTGTGGGTCCTTTACTAAATGGGGGAGGCAACCTAGTGACAAAGGATGCAAAAAAGGCAGATGTATTCAATGACTTTTTCACTTCATTCTTCACAGGCAAGGTCAACTCCCAAACTACTGCACAAGGCAGCAAAGTTTGGGGAAGAGATAAGCAGTCCTCAGTGGTGAAAGAACAGGTTAGGGACTTTTTGGAAAAGTTGGACATCTACAACTCCATGGGGCCAGACAGGATGCACCTGAGGGGGCTGAGGGAGTTGGCCAAGGTGATTGCAGAGTTGTTGGCCATTATCTTTGAAAACTCATGACAAATGGAAGATGTCCTGGATGATTGGAAAAGGACAAATAATAGTGCCCATCTTTAACAAAGGGAAGAAGAAGGATCTGGGAAACTACTGATAGGTCAGACTCATCTCAGACCCTGGAAAAATCATGGAGCAGGTCCTCAAGAAATGCATTTCAAAGCACTTCAAGGACAAAAAAGTGATTAGGAACAGTCAGCACGGATTCACCAAGGGCAAGTCATACCTGGCCCACCTGATTGTCTTCTATGATGAGATGACTGGCTGTGTGGATGCAGAGCAAGCAGTGGACAGAATATACCTTGACTTTAGTAAAGCTTTTGATACAGTCTCCCACAACATCCTTGCAAGCAAGCAAAGGAAGTACAGGTTGGTTGAATGAATGGACTGTAAGGTGGATAGAAAACAGGCTGGCTCACTGGGCTCAAAGGGTAGTAATCGATGCCTGGTTGGCAGCTGGTATGAAGTGGAGTGCCCCAGAGGTTGGTCCTGGAACCAGTTTTGTTCAATCTTTTTATCAATGACCTGGAAGATGGGGTAGAATGCACCCTCAGAAGGTTTTCAGATGACACTAATCTGGGGGCAGTAATGGATACACTGGAAGGTAGGATTCAGGAAGACCTGAACACATTGGAGGATTGGATTAAAAGAAATCTTACGAGGTTCATAAGGAGAAGTGCAACATCCTGCACTTAAGATGGAACAATCCCATGCACTGGTACAGGCTGGGGACCGAGTGACTAAGCAGCAGCTCTGAGGGTTACAGTGGGCAATAAGCCGGATATGACCCAACAGTGTGCCTTTCTTGCAAAGAAGGCTAATGATATACCAGGCTGCATTAGTAGGAGTGTTTCCAGCAGATCGAGGGAAGTGACTCTTCCCCTCTATTCAACACTGGTGAGGCCATATCTGGAGTAATGTGTCCAGTTTTGGGTCCCCCACTACAGAAAGGATGTGGACAAATTGGAGGGAGTCCAGTGGAGGGCAATGGAAATGGTGAGGGGGCTGTGAGACATGACTGCTGAGGGAACTAGGCTTATTTAGTCTTGGGAAGAGAAGACTAGGAGGGGATTTAATAGCATCTTTCAACTATCTGAAGGGTGTTTCCAAAGAGGACAGAGCTGGACTGTTCTCCGTGGTGGCAGAGGACAGAACAAGGAGCAATGGGCTCAAGTTGCAGCAAGGGAAGTTTAAGTTAGATATTAGAAAAAAAATTACACACACAGACACCCACACTATGTTATACCATGTAGCAAGAGACATCAGATATGCATGGCTCTTTTGCATATCTCTGCAAATGTAGGGCAGAGATATTTGTTATCTAATAAAGTCATTATCTTGCCCTTTTCTCTTGATGTACCATATAAGTCAAGTCCAGAAATGGGACAGCGGTGATACAGCAGTGGGCAAACACATTTTACCTTCAGGTCCCATAATATCTGTCCAGCTAGGGCTAGGACATGTTTATCATTCAGTTCAAAGCCCTTTATCAATAGGGCATGGCTTTCTACCATGTCTTCAGGAATGCTGTGAAAGCTGATCAGAAACTGTTACAGCTGAATTGACTGTTTCAGGTCTCTGATGTACTTACTTGATCAAACAGGATTCCTCCCACACCTCCCCACCACCCTGAAACAGATTGCTGAAACTCATTGGCTTGAAAACTGGCTCCCTATGGAGTTGGTTGGTATTTTTCTACAAAAAAACCCCACTTCTGATTGAGAGAGAAAAATGTGGTTCAGATATTTTCTAGCCAAACAAAATAGCTTTCTTTTGATGTGGTTTGATGTTAAGTTGCATCCTGCTGGGTCCATCCAGTCGAGCTAAATTTCCCATGAAGCACTATGGTTTCCTCTTCAGCTTTTTGCTGGGAAGCAGATACTTTGCATGACAAGAACAAAAAAAATCACTGAGTCTACAATTCAATTTCCCTTTTAAAAAACCTTTTTTTTTTTTAAAACAGAAAATATTCAACCAGTACTTTTCAACATCACAGAATAATCCTGCCTCAGATGCAAAATGTACCTGGGTCTTGTGTCCCCATGTTAGTCACCAGACCAGACCAGGAGGTAATGAACACAGGAGGCATCCTGTCTTGGCAGAAAGCATCCTTTTAGACTGGGGAGGGCTCATATCTTTCTTGTTGTAAACAGTCAATGTGGCATCTTTCACCAGAGCTAAATCTAATGCTGTGAAAAAGAACAGAAAGAACTTGTGACTGGTCAGAAAAGTTGTTGAATAAATGCAGGTCAGTAGTTGTGTGGACATCATCCAAAGTACTCTGGCACCAAACCAACTTGGTTATTAAAATCCAAATATCTCAAGATACAAGCCAGTAGGGTGTCCAGAGGCAATATCTATCCCATATACCCCTGAAGCATATCACCAGGAGTCCAGCACAGCTAGCAAAATATGAGAGAAAGCACACAGTACAATGCAAGCTGGACTTGCTAGATTTTATTCAGCATCTGTAAATAGTCCAGGAAGAGTGGGGGGGAGATCTATTATTCTAGCCAGAAAGCTCTTTGGCTGAAATGTTGCATTTTTATTATTTTTGCCTGCACTGTCCACAAATAATAAATAAAACAAAGTAATTTATTTTTAATGATGGTGATTTCATCGCATTGCCACATTCTCGGTGGTGCCAGATTCTGTCCCCTGTATAGCTTCTCTGTCATTTTCAAAGACACATGCATCTAATTATGCCCTCATTCTGCCTCTGTGATATATAATTGAGCTTTTCACAGCTGTCTTGGATTTTAGGTTTCCCTCTATTGCATTCCTCCCTCCCAAAGGACAGGGGTTCAAGTTATGCACAGGACTAGGGGACACAGTGGTATAGGGAACTGGGAACTGGCTGGAGTCAGAGATTCTGTGGATTTCAACAGAGCTGCTTGACATTTTTTCAAAAAATCATCAAAAATTCTCATCCATCACATCCTAAACTGTTTATGGAAAATGTCCAGTTTAGACCGATCTTTAGCAGAATTTGGGGAAATATTTTTATATTAAAAATATCCCATTTTAACCCTTTGGATGAAATATTTTGATCACGCTAAAAATGACTTTAATTTAGAAAACTAGGTTAATTTAGAATTTAAATAAAAATTAAACCAAATGTTTCAAAATGAGACTCGCTGAAATGAAATATTCTAATTGACCTGATGAGAATTTCTTCTCTTTTTTTTTTTTTTTTTGGCAGGGTTGGGGATGGGAGGGGGTTGAATTTTCAGTTCATGATAATCTATTGTTTTCAAGATTTGACATTTTCTTCCCAATTTGCAATCATTAAAATTCTTGCAGGATGGGTGCTGAACGTTGTCCCTCCTTTAGCCTGGCCTAGGAGCCCACTTCCTCATTAAGTCCAGTCACCTCTTAGTCCCAGTTCATTTATTCTACAAAGGGAATGCTTGTCCTCAAAACAACCAAGGCAAACAATCACATAAGCAACAGGCAAAACCTCTGGTCTTCCTTCAGACCTCAGGAGAGAGGCAATCCAGGCTTGGTGCCTGTCCCTCAGCATACCAACCTCCTCTCTTTCTCAGCTACCCCCCCTGGGAGCTTTTAACTTCCCCTCTGGCCAGTCAATCATCCTTATCAGCTAACCCAGGGCTTCTAGGCAGGCAGGCTCCTTTCTCTAACCCCCTGAAGCTGGGCTTCAGCCTCTGAGCCATACACCTCCTTATAATGGGTAGTTTATTTCTCACTCAGCTCTAGAATTAAGCAGTAGCATAATTGGGAGGTGGGAGCAATAGGAGTAACTGCCCCAGATGCCTACTGGGGAGGAAGCGTGTGTAAAAACCATGCATTTATGATAGCAATCCAGAAGTCACTCCTTCCACTTTGCCCAGGGCCCCTGGCTGCATCCCTACAATGCTGGATTTAAGCAGTGCCTAAATTGCATGCTGGCCTATAGACTTTCATTCCCAGCATCTCTCTTAGTGTTTTATATGCTGCAGTCTATACATTATAGTATCTGATGACACTTTTACATGTGCTCCAAGGCTAGAGGAGGCAGGAAGCGCCCTTTAATTAGAGTAGCTCCAAGAGAAACTCTAATTAAAGTGCCGCAGCGTCTCATGCATTAATATCCCCACACTTCAAAATGGTGGCAGGGGTACTTGAACTAAAACTTATTCGATGACCTTTAGTACAAGCGCCCCCACCACCATTTTGAAGTGCAGGGACCCTAATACACGAGACACGGAGGCGGGCTGGAGTGCAGTAATTACCATGCTCCAGCAGCCCCAATTCATTGAGTCTGCTACGATGTGCTGTAATTACAGGGTGTTGGAGCAGCCACACAGCACATGTACAGGCACCCTGAGTGTCTTCCACATGTAATCCACAGCAACAGCAAAACCTCCAGTGAACTCTATGGAGTGGTTTGGCATTTTGACATTTTGGAGGTCAAACCTCCTGCTTTGGGGAGGGATATTGGTTGGTTGGTTTTGCTAAGTTGGTTTTGTGAGCAGCAGGGAGATTTTGTAAGAGAAGTGTCACTCTTCTGGCAGACAGCCAGTCACAAAGAAGATTCTGCAGCATTTCCTGAAGATAGTTAAAACCTGGCTTCACCTGATCTCCTGGGGAAGACTGCTCCATAGATAGTTACCCTTGAAAGAGAAGGATTTGTGCTCAGCTCTTGCTCTTCAGCCTAGATTTTGTGGCTGTCATGCTAGGTCAAAGATCAACTTTTCAGCCTGTGATATAATTGTGATCCATAAATTGCTTTGAAATTTTAGGACCAAAGACTTCAACTGGCATCAGAAGCTGTCTGGGAGCCACGGGGGGGGATTTGAGCATGGATCTGAAGTGCTCGTGGCAGCCTAAGCCATGGAGAAGGCAGGCAGCCACATTCTCTTCTAGTTGAAGCCTGTGTATTATCTAAAAAGCTACGATGTTTTTATGCCGCTCCTTTCCTCTCACTGGTGATTCCAAAGCATTTTAAACTGTTCCTGAGTCCCTGGGCTTTTGTATGAACTGGGGAACTGTTTCCGCAACAATGGAAATCAACTGGAGGAGAAAAGGTTTTCTCAAAGTGCTCTCTGCTTGTTTGACTGCACTATAATCTTTTCATTGTATGAAGTGATGCACCTAAGTCTTTGTATGGTGTTACTTCCTGTGCATAAAGACTTATGGGCATAACATTGCATGTGATAAAAAAAACAATCTTCATGCATAACCAGTCAGGCACTAAAAATCTGGCAGGCTGAATTTTGCCAAGTTTTCTCTCTTCCCCCACTGGTCAGCAAAGAGTAGGTATGAACCCGCATCTCTTCACTCCCACCCCACTCCTCTAATCCATGCAGAGATTGAAAGCTGGACAAAGACCAACAGTTTGGTTCTGATGCACCTCTGCTTTCAACTTTTGTTCTTGAGGATTTGAGACGCACACCTGGAGATATGGGATTGGGGCCTATTGTCATCTAAATCTCAGTGGAGCTGCAGGAACTGACAGTAACAGTTAGGCTGCAGATTATGGGGGGCGCTCAGGGAGGCTGAGCCCCCCCCATAAGAGATGAGAGCCCCCTGTAAGATTTGAAAATCATAACCTGGGGGGACTCTTCAATCTGACTGCTCCTTCCAATTTTTTTTTTGCAGACCCTGCCAAGAGTCAAAGTGTAATTCGAATGCTGGGAAGAGTGAATGTTATTAAATGGTCCAGAAACCCACAATTCTCTTTTTGAAGAGAGCAAGTTATTTTGCCACTGTTTCTTGTCCCATCTCAATTACCCTTCTCATTTATTTAAATGAGAAACCCTTCAAAGAAGAGGTCTCTGTGTTCGCAGAGAACCCAGCACATGCAATCCCAACCTTAGCTGGTATCCCACCTGCCACCAGAAGATATATAATAAGAAGGTAGCTTACAAGGACACTTTGATCAGGATCCTAATGTATATATTCTTAATATTTCGCACTCGTGCACTTGCATTTCCTTCCCTTTTAAAAACACATTGTTAAAAGAGCACTGCTTCTTGCTTAAGCAGACAAAAGCACAGTGATGCTGAATTAAAGGCTTTTACACCATCCTTAACTCACCTAGGTTTATGCAGCACATATGGCAATGTCTGACCACCCACTGTTCTGAGACTCCAGCAAGACAGGAGCACATGGGGGAGAGGGAGTGAATTAAAGATGAAGTGGCAGCTGGAACCGTGAAGTTCCCAGCTTCCCATCATTACAGTGGCGTTCCATGCATTTGATAATATGCACTGTGTGCACGGTTATTTCCTTGAATTAGATAACAGCAGATAACTCGATGATCCTAATCTTCCCCCGTTGCTTGCAGCCTGGCATCACACATCATCAGCAGAGTCCCATTTTATCTGCTCACCAGTGGCTTCCTCAGGAGCTTTCACCAGCAGTTCTCTTTATTTAGATGTTGCCAAGATTACTGTGGATGGTAATGAGTATCTCCTGGCAAACAGCATTCCCTGCAAGGTGTGAGAAGGGAGATATTCAAAACCAGTGCTGGCACTGGAGGCAGCTCCTATCATGGACAAATTGCAAGCAGCCCTTGTGGTATTATGAAGGACAAAAAATAAGACCCAATGTTGGAAGAACAGCAAAAAACACCCTGTTCCTCCATGGGGCTTATATAGGTATGTGTAATCTAGAGGTGGAGAGCCTTTGTCTCCTTCTTGTGGCTGGTCCATTTAAGAGGATAAATCTACTATGCCTACCAACAAAAGGCATTTTCCCCATTTTCTTCAGGTGTTAGAAATGATTTAGACTGCTATTCAGTCTTGTCTTGGAGGCACCTAAATGAGATTAAGCTGGATTTTAGATGCAGCTCAGCAAGAGTGATCCTATTTGACCCTGTCCAGAAAATGCACTAGGAACTACAATTTAAGCCTCAACAATCGCTCTGAAAATGCATGGACAGAACCATACCATTTGGAGTACCCTAGGTGTTTTGTGTTGCTTAAACTGCAGAGCTGGGTGGAATAATGGCTCGGTGGCAAAGGTGCTCGTCTAGGAGCCAGGAAACTGAGGATCAATTCCCTGGTAGTGTGGTGTCTTGTGTGGTGCAATAGTTATTTCTGTCATAAAGGAAGTCATTAGCAGGGTAGGAAATTGATCCTCAGTTTCCTACCCTGCTACTAACCTCTTTTATGACAGAAATAACTATTGCACCACACAAGACACCACACTCCCAGGGGCATATCATTGCCACTAGGCTGCAGAGGAATGCTGTCCATCCGGCCCCATGTCTTAGCTGACCTAGTCTGTAGCTTAGTATGACTCTGTCCTGGGAACCAGAAGTAAGCTCAGATCCTTTCCATTTGAGGTAAGCCTAGAAACTACCTCTCTCAGCTCCTCAGTAAGTACTCAAAGCACTTGGCTGCTTGTAGGTCCCACCCTTGGCAGGCTAAAGATGGGCACTGCCACCCCAGATACTACCCTCAAAGGGTAGTGGGGAATACATGTTCTGTCTGAAGTTATTGGAGTTGCAAGTCACTTGTTTCAGCAACATGACTAGGTATACTGCTTGCAAATGAATGTTGGTATCACCATTCTCGAGAGGAGTGGGAGTTCAGACATGCCCATGCTTTGTGTTTCCAGTGACTGCCTTTAGGCTTTCTGAGTCCTTCTTTGGAGAAACCCCATTATGTTATACAGCATATAGGCATATCTGACCCTGGGTGAGACCGAATGGTTCTTTGGAGGTACCTAGGTCCCGCAGTGCCTGAATCAGGATCCTAAGGGCCTCATCAAATTTGATTGTTCACATAGGCCAGCATACCTCAATTTTAGATACTTCTGACTCCTAAATGTAGATGCATCTGAATGCTGAAAGTCCTGGATTCAAATCTGGAAAACAACTGACAGGTGGGCAGCCATTATGTATGGCATGTGCCTTGCTATCCTGGTTGAAATGCACATATATGATTACATGGTTAGGCCTGCAGAGACGCTGTCAAGCCCATTGCTGCTTCACCTTACCCATTATTACCATTTGTAGTAAAGGAATCTTGCAACACAACACGGCCTCACTTTCCAGGATGTCTTCATGCCATGATTTAACTGGAGGTTCAAAAGTGAACTGCCAAGTATCCCGAGTATTAGACTAGCAGGCCCCCCCATTACCATCATGGAAGGTCTCTGTCTCCCTTCAAACCCCTTTTTGTACAGCTGATCAGCATCCTCTCCTGATGGAGGAGGTATGCTTGTTCTCTCTCTTGGGCACAGAGGGTAGGAGAAGTCTAGTATTTATGCATTGCTTTTCCCTGCAGGCATTTAATGGGCGTTTTAGTAGCACAAATAGAAAACACTGCATATTCATCTTCCATGTCACAGGCATTGAGATGGAGAGGAATCAAGGGAGAAATGCCTAGGGCTTATTGTAACAATCTTGTCCTCGGCAGCAACCCTGAAGATGAAGAATAACTTAATTACTACATATCATTTCAGGTCTTTTATTTGCTCTCTGTTGCTCTCCCTGATGCCTTTGCCCACATTCTGACACATACATGGCAGACAGTCAAATCACTCTTTGATTAAAATGCCCAGTGGAATACTGATCTCTGACCCAGCTGAAGCTCAGGTGGAGCACGGCTGAACTGAAGGAGAGGGACAATATCATGTGCTATAAAAACTGGCCTGGTCCTATAAAGATATAGGAATGAAATCCATTATGCTGTCAAGTGTGTTGACTTAGCAAAGTGATGATCTAGCTTGGAAAAGCAACTGGTCATATGACCTGGACTGACCAGTCAGGGCAAATCTCTGGTAGGAGTATCATGAACATCTACTGATAATTTTTTCTTTGGGAAGAAGATAGGCATTAAGAATATTTGATTAAGAAAAGTATTCTAGGGTGAGTCTACAGTAAATGAGTAATACTGACTTTTTTCCAAGCAAGCAATGGGAACAGGGTTGTTGTTGTTTGTACAGTTGCATGGTAATGGGACTTAAGAGCCCAAGGCATGATTCATGATCCCATTGTGCTAGTTGCTGTACAAACAAAGAACAAAATGATGGACTCTGCCCCAAAGAGCTTTCGGACTAAATATAAGATGATGTTGTGGTAACAGCAGTAGCTGAGGATGTTGGAGACTTGGGTCAAATGGGATGTTGCTACACCTGGATTCCTTTTTATCTGTAGGGAGTCTGTGCAAGAGATCATCTGAAAGCAAAACATTCTAGGGCCCTGGGTGATCCTGATAAGATGGAAAAATGGGCTGAAATAAATAGAAAGGAGCAATGAAGTGCACAAATAGAAAGTAAGGAATGACTGCCTACTGCAGAATACCTTGGAGGTATAGAGGATCAGCACCTGAATAAGAGTCAACAACGTAATATTGGGCTCTGACAGATGTATAGTTTCCTGCTGTAACTCATGACACTTCACAGGAAGCACCATGAGTTACAGCGATCCCCACAACCCGACAAATGTTCTCTGTTGGGTCCGGGGAGTTGGGGGATTGAGCTCTAGTTTGGAGCCAGCTGCATGTCTACAGCCTCTCTCCACTTTCTCCAGTGCTTTCTTTAAGGTAGGAGGAGGGAGAAAGGTGGCGAGGGCTCTTGGTCTGGGGTTTGCCCAGCCTTTTCTAGAAGCGGGGCACAGGTGAATTGGAGGCCCCCACCTCAGCAGGGCCTCAATCCACCCCCTCCTCACACTCCGAAGATAGCACTAGGGACAGGGCTAGGTTGTATCAGCCCAGCCCTGCTCCTGGGCAGGGACTGACACAACTTAATGAAGGCACTCTGCTTTGGAGCACCTTCATCTGAACCCTCAGGTAATGAGGGCTACTTTGTCACGTGACTGAGCACTTTTAAAGTGCTCTGCAGCCATGCACTTATGTCAGGGCATGGCTGTAGAGCACTTTCAGTGACAAAACATCACTGTTGTCAGCATGCATTGTTATAAAAAAAAACCTAATAGTAGAGTGGAGTGCTTGATAGGAAGGTTGTATGCAAGCTGTGGAAAATAATTCCCCTCTACTTGGCACTAAGGGCTCACCTGGAGTGCTGCATCCTGTTTTTGGCACCACACTTTAAGCAAAATTTGGACAAATTGGAGAGAGTCCAGAAGCATCTAAAAAAAACTGAGAAGTCCAAAAAGCATGGTATATGGTAAAAGATTGAAGAATTTGGATTATTTCGTTTAGAGAAGAGACAGAGCTTCATAACATAAAGGCAGTGGTTAACCACCTTTATCCTAGAAGGTTTTCAAGTGCAGGTTGGACAAACATTTCTTTGGACTGGCTTGGGGTACTCCTACCATGAGCAGTGGATTGGACCAGATGACCTTCCAGTCCTAGCTTTCTGTAAGTCTGCAATTTTATGATAGACCAAGACTCTTTTGCTGAATCTTCATGACATCCAGTTCGTAACACCAGCACTGTGGTGCTTGCTATCTCACTCTGTGCTATGTTCTAGTTGGCATCAATCTGAAGCAGAAGGGTACTAGCGACCCTCAAGAAGGCAGAAGGGAACAGTAATAGAGACAGGTAAATCTTGATATGAAACTGTAGCAACAGCTGAGGAGGAAACAAACCAAGGAGGAAGTTCTGCAGTTGTCATTAGAATTACTAATATGACTGAATCCCAAGAAGGGCTCCTTTGTGTTGATGCAGAGTGTTTGCACATTTTGTTCAGATCATCAGCTCGAGGGAGAATGCCCCCTGCTTATGCATGGGTAAATACAGAGATGTGGTTTAAATTTCTAAAACAATAGCTGAGAACAACACAGGGTATTTTTCTCTATGTCTTTGCTTTCAATGGCAGCCTCCTGATGTTCTGTGTGGGTGAATGCAGGGAGAGTCTGACTTCCATTCATGACACAGACTGGAATTCCCTACATGTACTAAATTGATCACTAGTGTTTAAACTACAGAGATGCAAAAATGTGGGTTAAAAGTTTTTAAGTGTTTTTTTTTCAGAGGTGTAGGGGCTAAATCTTGCTTCACCTTTATATGCGTAAAGAAAACTCAGCTACAAAACAGAAGAGGAGGCAATTGGTTTGATCGTTCTCTGGGAAAGAATTCATTCATTGAACACTTCTGCACAAGAAGAGCTGCTCAAATGAATTCAATCTCCAGTTTCTTTGCTTAATCCTAACTTTTGTTTGGAGATAAATCATTATAGATATGACTTGGATTGGCAGTTTCCATGGCTGGATAACATCCAGTGACATGGCTTATGTAAGTGGGGAAACTTGGGTGGCTGTATTCTCAGTGACCTGGAGCCTGGAGCTAAAATGTCATGTCAAAACCTTGCTAACCTCCATGTTCCTTTCCTTCCACAAAATTCATTCTCTTTCTGACAGGAAGAACTATGAAAACTGCTAATAGAAACATATGGCAGTTTTGAAGCTTTACAGAAGGGGCACTCTGCTGCCATTCATACATTAGTGAACTGGAGGAAGAGACAAAATGAATATATTGATGCAATGAATGAATGAACCTCCCCTCCTAGTATGAATATTTTTGGTGCTTTACTTTAAAATACACACATGCTTTGTGTGCAGGGGTAATGAAACCTTATTTCATTATTATGTGGCAAAAGCAAGAGGACCATGTTAATAAGCCCTGAAGCAAGAGTCACACTGACTTGAACCTTTGTCTGGCATTATTAGGGTTAGAGGAACTGTGATTTAAGCAAGAGAAAGAGGTGAAGTGTATAAGTGTTGGGGAGAGGTCTTGCATGAAGAGTACCTTGCCTGAACAAAGTGTGGCATTCAGCTAGTTGCAAATAGTGATGAACACTCTCATTTGTTTATTAAAAAGAATTGTCTTGGCTCCATTGCCATGAATGGATGTTTTCCCCAACAGCTTCAGTGGATCTGGATTTCACCCCCTAATCTCATTGCGCCAACAGGGAATGAGGTTTTCTTGTACATGTTCTTTTAAGGGAATGTTGTACGACAGTTAAAGGAGAGAGCTATGAATTTGAATATTCACATTTCTTTCTTTCCCTGTTGAGCCCCCACTAGGTAGCTTTGGGAAGATCATTTCTCCTTTCTAGGTATGACTGTGTTCATTCTTGCATGGTGGGGAAGTTGTGAAGCTTAACCTGAAGCTAGTAAAGTGTTTGGGGATCCCTGCTGGAAAGCTGCTTCATATAAAAATTGCACGGTGGTGTTAGCATCCAGCAATTCTCTTAGCACACAAACTTAATTCAGTCCCCTCAAAAATATATAACTCATGCTGCAGAGTGTAGAAATAGCTGATCATCTCTTGCCAGTGTGTAAAAACCATAAAAAAGCATGATTTGAAAGCATCTGAAATATATTTAAAAGAACTAAGGAACATACGTTTTCAAAGGAAAATTCATACAGGAGGAGAAAATTTTGAGGATCCTCAGCTGGTGTAAACTGACTTCAGTTGCACTACCCTAATGTACACGAGTTGAAAATCTAGCACTTAGATTTTATTATAGCCAAAGACACCAGACACTAAATTTGACTTTATTGCTCTCTAATGAAAACTTCTCTCACTCCCAAACCAATGCAATGCAGTTGCCAATACTTTTAGAAGATCTTTTGGGGAAAGTTACCTTTAAAAACTGATTTAAGCTTAACAAATTCCCATTTATTCTAATCTGAATCTTTTATGCTGGGGTTCACAGAGTCCACTGAATCACAGGAAAGCTTCCTACGAGTCTCTTAGGCAGGTAAAATCTCTGATATTGCAGGCCTACCTACTTACTTCTGAGCATCAAAGAAAGGCAAAGTACACTGGCTGACAAGGCAAGTTGATATAGATGTTAAAGCTAGGACAGCATCTAATCTGACCTCCAGAGACCAGAGAATTTCCCTCTTTTACTTCTGAAATGAGCCCAATCATTTGTATTTGACTTAATGAGAACTTCCAGGAAGACCTCCAACCTTAATCTGAAGAGTTCAAGTGCCAAAGAATCTGCTGTTGACTTTACTACTTCGTCCCAGAACTGAATCGGCACCATTGTCTTATGAAATCACTGCATCTAAGAAAAGGGAGAAAATGTTATATGTCTGACTACCAAACTGTTGGTAAGTCTACACATAGGATTATGGGGCTGGAAGGAACCTCACAAAGTCATCTAGTCCAGCCCCTTGCTCAAGGCAGGATAACCTCTGACTAAACCATCCTAGCCAAGTGTCTGTACACTTTCACTCATGGAGAATCCACAACTTCTCTTGGTAGCCTGTTCCAATGCCTGACCACTCTAGCAGTCAGGAAGTTCCTCCTAATGTCCAGCCTAAATTTCCCCTGCTGCATCTTGAGGCCATCAATTCTAGTCCTGCCCTCTACAGCCACAGAGAAAAGCCCATCTCCATCCTTTCTATAATCACCATTCAGGTAGTTGAAGACTGTTATCAAATCTACCCCCAGTATTCTCCTCTCTAGGCTAAATAATCCTAGTTCTTTCAGTCTTTCCACACAGCTAAGTAAATATGCATTCTGCTGTCAGCTTTGTCCTGTTATAAATGAGTTGCCAGAAGTATCCAAGCTGGCTAGTTTATAAGTAGAGGAGGTATGGCTGTATCAGCTGCAGCATTGCCATACCTTTTGTCTAGAGTTGTTCAGCTGGCTGATAACAGCAGAATATCATTGCTAAGGCAGTTGAAGACTGGAGACAGTTCTAGACTGGTAACATCTCTGGGTTACTTATGATATTTTCTTCTCAGTCTTATGCACTATTTTCTCCATGTCTTTTTTCTCTCCCCTTTTTCCCCCATGGTTTTCTTAAACCATAAAGCAGTAAATAAATGTAAAATATTATGATATGATGTATATGGCTTTCTATTGAACTTACTTCTGGGCTTTCTACTTCATTACAGCTGTTATAGTTTGTTTACTTTCCTTTGGGTGTATCTACATGTGCCAATTTAAGGTGCATTAGCCATTAACCATTTTTAGGGTGCATTAAGGGTGTGGGTCTACATGTGTGTGCTCTTAATGCCCCTTAAAAATGGTGATTTTAGGCTATCATGTCCAAATTTGATACCTACAAAAGCAGTTATCAAATTTAGGCACAAATAGCTAAAGCACCTTAATAAATGTGTAGACATGCTAAGGCACATTAATGCTGTTTGTCGACTGACTTGGGACTAGCTTAAGTCCCAAGTCAATCCACACACTGTTTAATGTGCCTCAGCGCATGCACGTGTAGAGGCACACTTAAATTACCTTAATGCGCATTAGGCAAATGCACATTAAGTTTAGGCACATGTAAAAGCACATGGAGACGCACCCTTTATGAACAAAATATTTTTAATGTCAATCATAAAAAGGAGATGGATGAATTTGGTGCGTTTTAAGGCCCCTCACCTGCAAAAAATATCTTAAGCATGTGCTTAAAGCTGTATATAAGCTCAAGAGCTTTCCTGAAGCCTAAAGTGAGTGATAATGGCTTAACCAAAGCCTATTGAAGTCAATAGGAGTCTAATTTTTGGATCAGAGCCTAAGAATACAGAGTAGGTCCCAAGTCTGGCAGGCAAGTACTATGCAACTTTCCCCATGTGGCTTTCTTGATGCCTTCCTCTGATAAACTGTAGCACATCTGCTCTACCTAGCCTTCCCATTCAATTCTAGCAATGCATCTCCATTCTGCTTTCCAGTACCCTTTGCTATTCTTGTTCCTGCTCCCAAATTCATCGTGTGAGATACTGTACCCTGTCACTGACCTTTCACATCAATGGTGCCCTAAACTCAGCTCATTTTGAAAATGAATCCAGGGCATGTGGAAACTGAAAGGTATCCAGATTAACTTGTGCAGCTAAGCTAGTGTCCAGGGGTAGGAGGAAAGAGAGGGAACAGAACTCTAAATTATAGTGATGCATCCTTCTCATGGAGCCAAGGCCTTTCAAATGAAGACTGCGGATTATTTCACGGCCTGTACTATTTAAAGGAAGGTTCACAAGGCACTTTTGGTCCAAAGGTGAATCACCTATGAAGCTATAAACTAAATACCACACTTCAGAGGAGCAGCATAATATGACATCTGAGCTTTTCTTTATTGGTTTTGTCCGTGTAAGGTCCCAAGCCAAAAACAGCCTCCAGTCCCAGTAGCATAGCTAGGATGGGGTGCATGGGGCCTGATCCATGAGTGCTGACTTTTAAGAGGGTTTCAGATCGTCCCCTGTCCACCCACCAAGGAGTCTTTGCCACAGAAGGGGCAGCCCTGCACTCCCAGCCATAGAAGCCAGCAGGTGCAATCCCACTCCCAGCAGTGTATTGGGGGAGGCAACAGATGAATGCGATGAAGATAATAGTGCTCTCCCCTCTACCCCTCCACCAAACATCCCTTGGGGAGTGTTTGCCACAGGAGACACAGCCTTGTACCCAGTTGAATATCTTGGGGAGCACAGGGAGAAACAAAAATGGGCAGCAGGAGATGCTCCCAGGGGGCCTACACCACAGAGCTACTGCCACCCAAGCCAATACTGCTACAGCAGCAGTAACAGTTGCCTTCACTGTTTGCAGAGCAGCAGCAGGTTAAGACTTCACACTCCCTGCTTCCCCCTCAACATCCGCTCCCCATCTCCAGTCATTGACATATCCCCCCACCCACACCCTCCTGCCCTTGGGTGCTAAAGGAGCTTGCTACACCTCTGCTCAGTCCTGTTGTTTCCCCACAGGATCACAGCATTACTTTCAGCCTATATGGCTGTGCAACGAGAGGACACTAAGCCCACAAAGAGGAGCACAAATTTTCTAGGAGGGAGTGCTAAGCAGACATGTCCCCGTGTTAGTCTGCAAAGAACTAACCACAAAGTGACTGGCAATCACTTTAGAGATTGAAAGGTCCAGCACACTGAAAGAGAGTCATTAGTTATACAGCCATGTAGGGCCCAGGTAATGCCCCTAAGACCTCTGCTGTCTTTTTCTGAGTTGCTTCTAATGAAACAGGATCATGATCAAAACTGGGTCATCTCATTGCAAGGTAATGTAAACAGTCAAAGAAGTCTGGTGCGGGACATCTCTCTCAGATAACACTTAAAATGGAGAGAGAGTTTTCTCCGTGTCACCAACCCCCCCTCTTCTGTTGCTGTACATTGTTAAATAGCAGCTGTGATCACCGCAGACGTTGCTATGTTTCAGCAGCAGGTAAAGTGATTCTCATCTACAGAGTGGCACCTGTGAGTCTCACAGAGGTTGGAGAACCAAAGGCACTTCAGAAATATCACTTGTTGTAAATGGCACAGAGCAGAGGAAGGAATGCAAAATGTTTAAAAATATCTAAAGGTTCTCGGTTTCATCCCAGTGTGGAAAGGAAACATGTCCCAAACTGTGAAAAGTTTAATAAGATGGGAGAGCCATTCCCTACCCAGCTGCACTTGTTACCTCTATTTAACAAATGGCAGAAGTGAGAAACAGAGGAGTCCCCATAATCACCTAACAGGCTTAGAGATGATCTGGGGCATATTCCTAACACTGCTGAGTCTAAGACCATGGCTTTATCTATCAGGGTATATCAACAGAGGCGCAAGGGCCAGTTGCAATGTAGATATATCATCAGGAAATTCCTTTATGCTAGAGACCTCTGTTAGGTATTTTGCAGCTGAATTACAGCTCTTTTATGCCAGCGAAGCAGTAAAATGGGCCTGAGCTGGCATTGAGCATGTGGCCTAGAATTATCTAACAGCAATCAATCTGGTCCATGGTGATTTAAAGTTTCTAAGAGAGCGTCACAAGCAATAACAAGTCTGAGACAAGTACCAACCGTGAACTATTATTAGAAAGCCTTTGACAGTATCCACTGAAAAAAACAAAGGATATTTATTCATCATATTCCCAATCAGCTCACTAACCCTGAGGTTGATTCACATGTCAGTAGCACATAATATTATCAGTGCAGTTTCACAAGTGTCATTTACCATACCAAGCGCTATCTGTGCTGCCGGAGCTCATCATGGAGCTATCAACTGGTCTGGGTCACAATCAGGTCTTAAAGTATCAATATTGCAGCTGCCTCTGGTGATGATTAAGCATTAAATGCATGTCAAGCCGGGTGACACAAATTTTGGAAATACACATATAACTGGAAAGTATTGCTAACAAGAAATTCACACCCTCACAGTATCACACAAACTGTCTACCTTAATAAGAGTTTGTTCTATGTGTATATGGAGCGGCAAAGGGAGAGAAGGCAGCTTAACATTCAAAATCCTCAGGGCCCAATTCTCTATTACTCAGGGCTTTGTTACACAAGTGTCTCTTCCTTGGCAATCCCCCGCAGTCAAGAGTGATTGTCTTATCTGTGTGTCCGCAGATGGCTGATGAGGCCTATCCAGGATAGACAGACTACTGCAGGCAACACTCAGCCTTCTCCAGAGTCTCACCGTGGATCTGGATTACTGGAACTGGGGACTGTTCATTAGGAGCTTGTTGCTGGAGGACCTTAGTCTTCTGAATGTTAAGTGTCAGTCCCATTTTCTTTTACGGCTTGATAAAGATGCCACTGATTGTCTGAAGGTCTGCTTCCAAGTAAGCACATACTACAACATCATCAGCATATTGGAGCTCAATGATTGAGGTCAGGGTGGTCTTGTTTTTGGCTCGGAGTCAGCTGAGATTAAACAGTTTACCATCCATTTGGTAGTTTAGCTCCGCTCCGGCTAGAAGCTTGTTGGTGGTCAGATGTAGCACTGCAGCAAGGCATATTGAGAAGAGTATTAGAGCGATGACATGGCCTTATTTTAACCTCCTGTGTTAACCTCAAGGGGATCTGTGAAGGATCCATTACTGAGAGTCACCATTCACATACCATCATGGAGCAGGCAGAGAATACTGACAAATTTTGGTGGGCATCTGTACTTCAGACGGTTCCTCCACCAAACTTCTCAGCTGACAGAGTCGAAAGCTGTCATGAGGTCAGTGAAGGCCATGTAGAGAGGTTTATGTTGTTCCCAGCATTTTTCCTGTAGTTGGTGAGTCTCAACTGAAAAGGTCTTCAAAATGCTTCTTTTAATGGGCATTGACGGCTCCTCTTTCCTTGATCAGGTCTCGTCCATCCTTAGGTCTCAAGGGGGTTGGTCCATGAGTGCTTGGACTTTAGATGGTTTTTGTGGCACTGAAGAAACTGCATATCATGGATGTCAACAAGATATTATATCTCCTTAGCCTTGTATTCCCACCACTTGTTCTTCATATGATGGGTCCTCCTTTGGACTTCTGCCTTGGCTTGTTGGATATTCAATTTCTTTTGCTTGGAGTTGATGTAATTTTGCCAAGCACAAAAGGCCTTGCGCTTGTGATTTGATCATCTCTTGGATCTCCCGGTTGTTCTCATCACACCAGTCTTGATGTTTCCTGGTAGAGAATCCAAGTATCTCTTCACAGGTGCTAATGATAATGACTTTGAGGGTACTTGTGATGACTGTAGGTATTGTAGTACTACCACTGCTGAGAGTTCGTTTACCTACAGGTGGTGACAGGATGGACCTCAATCCTGGATCACCCAGTCTGCCAGGAAATTGATCTTACTTTTTCTCTCCTGCCACAACTTTGTTGGTAAGTTAATAGGAGGCAATACCCCGAGGTGACCCTTCAGGTCTCAATCTCTGTCTTCTTCTGTCGGGGTCCAAACCTCCCCTTTACCCCACCCTAGCCACTCCAGGTGGAATTCAAAGTTTCTCTTCAGCCTGGTTTTGATGCTGCCCGATTATCTAATACTCAGCCCTCTGTAGCCTGCCACCTGGATGACTGTAGTCTTAGTCTTAGTCTTATCCAGGGGATGGCCTTAGCCTGGGCTCAAACACCCCAAAACACAACTGTTTCACTCTCTCTTTAGATTCAGTCCCTGTCCCCTTTACCTGGGGATCGATCTCTTATATTGACAAAAACAAGTCAATCTAATGCTGTTCAGTAGGCCTCTACAAAGTGGTTAGTATTCACTTCAGATTCGGATTCAGCCAATTCGGGGGACAGTGATTTTTTTTTTTTTTAAGTACTGAGAATCCCCTCCCCTGTGCCTAATACTAAGCAGCTCGAACTCCAGCTGCAACTCAGTGCTGTAGCCACCGGGGACTGCCCGAATCATCAAAGCTTTCCGAACCTTTTCTGAAGATTCGGAGAGCTTTGACTCAATTTGGACCTTTAAATTGGTCCCCTGATTCAATTCAGATTCAGAGATTCAGCCACCAAATCAGGCTGAATCTCCTCCAAATCGAATAACCACTCGAAGCTTCGCACAGCCCTACTGCTCAGTACAGATTTGCGCAGGTCTACTGGTGAGCATGCACAGTCCCCAGAAGGATCTCTCTTCTGAGTACAGCAAAGCCCCACCAGGGAGTCTCTAACCTGAGAGAAGACCTTCTTGCTCCCCTCCAGGATCCTCAGCAGCTGGTCCGCTTCAGTACTAATCAAAATCCTCTCATAGGCATACCTCCAAGTGCTTCCTTCTTTTGGTCACTCCTGCAGTGTTTCTCTGGCAGTCAGCAATACCTGCTTGCAGGAACACTCAGCCGCTTCTCTCAGCACCTTGCAGACAGTTGACCCCCTCTGCCCCTCTCCAGGGCTGGAAATACCTCCTGGCAACTTCCTTCCTCCAATCCAGAGTGAGATGCTGCTCTGGAAGTGTTGCTGTGATTGCTTTTCCTCTTCTCTGATCTCCAGCTGCAGCCTTGCCATCTGCTGTAAGCTCTGTGTGGCAGAATACCACCTCTGTCTCTCCCCAAAAACTCTGCTCTGTGACAATGTGGTTAACATGGGCCCTGCAGACAGTAGACATCCTATATCTTTAGGTCCCCTGAGTTGGATACATTCCTGAGGGAGGGAGGAACCTGCTCCCTCTCACTACATGACTAGTATCACATAGTTGGGTGAGGGGCTTGGGCGCCTTATTGTTCTAGAGACCCTGCCAGTCTGCCCTGCAACCAGTGATGCATTTCAAATTGGTTGGCTGGCAGCCAACAGGTTCTGGCCTCCATTGGACCAGGTAAATGAGGTCATAAGGGCTATATAAGTTAAGGACTGCTCAGGAGGAGGAGGAGTAGCCATGATGAAAACTCAGAGAGAGAAGTGCTGGACCATCTGAAACTTACTCTCTCTCTTGAAACTCATGATCAATTAACTGCCTGCCTCCAAAGGGAATCTCCACCTGCCTCTGGATGATACTCATGAGTAAGCTACCTGAGATCTAACTAGATATATATCTTGCAGTAACTCAGATGTGTGATCAAAGGCTACCCCAGCCATCCTGTTTGCTCTATGGGATTTCTCTGATACTGCTCAACCCTGTACCCTATTCCAAACCTACTCCCTGTAACCAATAAAGTTCTCCTTTGTACCTAGCATGGGAGACTTATTAAGAGTGGATCTAGATTGCCTTGGGGTCCCCTTTGGGTCTAGATTGCCTTGGGGTCCCCTTGGTTTGGCTAACTGAAGGAGACCACTGTTTATGCTTCAGACTGAGTGAAGCACCCCAAGTTCTTGAAGTGGGTTGAGTACCCTCAAGGACTACTAGGCCTGTGTTTCCCACAGGGCACAGTGCCAGGATCAGACAAGACCCTGGGTGGTGGCGGCACTACCCCCAGGCTAGTGGGTCTGCTCCAGGAAGGAGGTCAGCTAGACGTGAGGCGTCCCGTGGGAGGCACTCAGACCCTGGAAGGTGGTTGGATGCAATGAAGTAGGTGGCCCAGTGCAGGAGCACCCCCTACTGGCAAGCCACACTGTGTTCACTTCCATTTTCCCTCTCTGTCACTGCCAGCCACTCTTCTTCCCTTAGTATCAGCTTCCCAGCACATAAGGCACCCCGGGAGCTCTGTTTACCCTCTCTCACTCCTTCAGAGTACCCCATATGTTGCTAACACTCTTCCATTGTTGTTGATTGGAATTTACCAGTTTTTCATTGAGACACTAGTAGAAGAGTTCTGGCTTGCTTGGGTCCTTGCGTCCTTCAATGTTGATCTTGCATTAGCATTGCTTCTGCTGCAGCCATCATTTGGGAGCCAGTTTGAGTGACATAACTGAGTGGATGAGTTGGTGGCGAGTCCAGCAATCATCATCTCCTAGCATAGTTCACATGATGTGGACATCTTTAGGATTCTGGGGCAAGCTGATGACATAGTCAGTCAGGTGCCAGTGCTTAGATTGTGGGTATTTCCATGATGTCTTGTGCCTTTTTTTCTGGTGGAACAGGGTGTTGGTGGTGGTCCATGTTCTGTACATTTGGCCAAGAGGAGGATGCCACTGGAGTTGACCTTTCCTACTCCTTCCTTGCTGATGGTTCTGTTCCAGAGGTTCAAGTCCCTTGCGAAATCACCAAGAAGAATAAGTCTGTCTCCCTCTAGAACATCAAAAAGGACTTTGTTAAGTTTAGCATAGAATTTCTCTTTGGTTTCATTGGCCATGTCAAGAGTCCGGGTATGCGGGGCTGATGACAGTAGCATATTGGCTCCACACCAGTTTAAGATGGAAAGTCATGAGTTGCTCATTAATTCCTATAGGGATCTCATTGAGCTGGTTTATGAGTTCATTCTTAATGGTAAAACCAACTTCATGAAGTTGATGTTCTCCTTCCTGTTTACCCTTCCATAAGAAGGTATAGCCATCTCCTTGTTCTTTGAGCTGCCCATTTCCCACTCGCTGGATCTCACTTAGTGCAGCTATATTGATGTAGTATAGCACTCTGGGCATTTGCTATTGGGGTTGTCCATGAGGGTCCTGATGTTCCAGGCCCAAAAATGATGGTGTGTCTTCACTGGTATGTTTGACCACAGTAAACGTGATCCTGCTGGATGTGGTTATCCAGTCAGGAAGAAATACAGAATACTGTATTAGACACGCTATGTTTAAGACACTTTATCTAGTCCCCTCCCCATTTGGGTGAGCAGAGCAGATCCTGACAAGGGCTGCTCAATCCCAGGTACAGCTGCCAAACTGCACTCCTGTCTTGTCCAAGTGTTAGACAACCTTCTTGTAACTGCCACCTTCATGCCAGTTCATGACTAGGAGCTTCCAGACCTCACAATTTGGCTCCCGTCACCATTAGCTGGTCACCAAAGGCCATGAGGAAGGTGCTGGAAAAGATCTTTTCATGGAAGACGCCTGTGTGTGACTTCTTTTATTGTAGAGAAGCTGCTGCATATCAGCTTCCACATGACTTTTCACACAATAGGACCTTGATTCAATAGCAAGGAGACCAACACAAGACAACTGCAGTGATCATTCACCTTTGCAGCTGTTGAGATTCCAACATCATCTTCCACCTGTTCCCTAAAGGGAAAGGATCCCACTGGCTTCACCAAGCTTTGGATTGAGCACTGCTCCAGACCACCTAGTTTTTGGCAGTACTTGCTCATGTAGAGGATGCTTCATGCATGGGTGTAGGGGAAAGAGAGACTGCACTTCCATATCATGGATTCGTCTGGTCTGTCGAGAAAAAACATCTACATTATCTTCCCCCTTCTCCTCCTCTTTTAAAATCTTTGAAGCTCTGAGTCAAATTCAGAGATAGCATTTAAGGTGTCACAATCTGGCAACCCCTCCCACTGCCATTGCTACTGCCACCTCTTCGACTGTTTTTGGAATGGGGCTGCTTTAATCTGCTCCTCCTCCCAGCTCCTTGGTACATACCACGTATGCCCTTAGGTTCCTTTAGGCATTGGTAGAGAGGATGCAAGTAGGTCGAAGGGAGTTTGAGTTAGTCTAAGATGCTCTAAATTATACCACCTTAGACACCAGCCCTGAATTCATTTTCTGGGATACCTGAGTGTTAATAGCATCGCGATTGAAAATAGTAACTTGAGAGTGAAGAAGCAGTCAGCTCTACTACACACATCCACCCTGCATGAGTTTCCCAGGGTCTTCACCAGGCCTTGTCCCAACATTCATTGAAACCAGCCTTGATCCTCCAACAACTGGTGCTACCTTCACTTGCTCCAGAGCTCAGGTCATTCATTGAAACCAGCCTTGATCCTCCGACAACTGGTGCTACCTTCACTTGCTCCAGAGCTCAGGTCAGACCTCCCTCTGTAGCATCACCACTATTAGGTATTTCACAGATGACCTTCAGGCTCTTGTAGCTACAGCACTGATATGGGTTGGTTTATATAAACCACTCTTTGTGCCTCTATTTGAACAGAAAAGTTCCATAGTCACAGGTCATTAAGTATCTCATAAATGCATTCACCTCCCTCCCCCATGGGGATCCATAATCATTCTCAAAGTAGTGACTTGGATACAGTAGCATTCCTGAATGAGATCATGGTTCCTTTGTGTTAAGCTCTGTATGCATCCAAAGAGACTTCATTTACCACGGCGCCTCAGGAGGCAATTGGAGACGATGGGACACAGAGACTGTATCTTGCCCAAGGTCAAAAAAGGAAGTGTGTGGAAAAGCTGAGAATTAAAGCAAATGACAGCCCAGTAGCTTAATCCCAACAACCATTCTTCCTTCCTGTCCCTTTAAGGAGAATGTCTTTGGATTTTGTACTTGCATGCTCATCACTGTACTAAGTGTCACTAGTGACAAGCATGCAGAATATTCCAAAGCTGGTTAAAATAAGCATGAAAAGCCATTGCCAGGGTAGAAAATGAGAAAAAAAATCTCTGCATTAATGCATGTAAGCACCAACAGTATTACTGTGGTAATCTAAACAGCAAGCTGTGTTGAATGTGCTGTTTAAAGCACTGCAGGCAATAGGCATGAATGTAAAAGGGAAAAATTTATAATACTTTGTTACAATCCTTTGCACAAACACACAGCACATTGAGCAATCTATTGTATACAGTCCACAGTATATCAAGTTGGAAATGCTCATTAATTAACCATACACCTGTGTATCATACTTCTCTGCTAGGTCGTAGTAGGGAGTGGAGCCAAGAACTGAGGTAACGAGCCAGTGCTTTTACAAAGAAAGTGTTTTATTTTATTCTGGTGTTTTGTTCCCTGGCCATCCTAAGCTCAGTAAAGGGCTCAGCTCTGCTTTTGTTGGGAGCAATGAAAAAATTCCCAGTCAGTAGTTTTAATAGTACAGGATCAGAGCAACAAGCAGCTTGGGAGTATCACAAACCTGGCTGCAGCATACCCCCAAAGCCCCCAATTTCTCCCCAGTGTCCCATTGTTTGTCTCAAGAAATGGACTACAGTTTGCCCCTAGGATGACTCCTCATCCCAATAAGCCTCAGAGCAACCTGTGCTTACACCAGACTCCACAGCTGCAACAGGATACATTTTGCCAGCTCCAGAGCCATGCCTCTGAGATCTTGCTTTATCACAGGCAATCAGTAAGGCACCAACACTGCAAAAGGATTTCATAGATTTCACAGACATTAAGGCTGGAAGGGACCTCGTAAGATCATTGGGTCCAGCCCCCTGCCCAAGGGGCAGGAAGTCAGCTAGGGTCAAAGGATCCCAGCAAGATAAACATCCAAATGTTTCTTGAAAGTGTCCAGAGTAGGTGCTTGCACCACCTCTGGGGGGAGTCTAGTCCAGGCCTTGGGGGCTCGGACAGTAAAGAAGTTTTTCCTTATGTCCAGCCTAAAACGGTCTTGGAGGTGTTTGTAACTGTTGGACCTTGTCATCCCTTGGAGTGCTCTGGTGAACAGGTGTTCCCCCAGATCCTGATGCCCACCCCTGATGTACTTATAGGCAGCCACCAAGTCCCCCCCTGAGCCTGCACTTCTCCAGGCTGAAGAGTCCCATAGCTCGCAGCCTCTCTTCATAAGGCCTGTCCTCTTGCCTTCCAGTCATGCATGTGGCTCTCCTCTGGACTCTTTAAAGCTTCTTCTGGACTCCTTCAAGCTTCTAAGGACTCTTTCAAGCTTATTACATATAGAAGACAATAATTGTACAAGAAAAAGTTGACCACGTACTTTAGAGGCAGGGTACAGAGAAACATTTCTCACCCTCTTTCCTGACTACCACACAGTCCTAGCTGAGCAAGTCAGGGGAAAATCCAAAGACCGCTTATACCTAACACATATTTCTTAAATAGCTTCAAGACAGCCCCTTCCCCATCTTTACTGTCCTATCTATTGGCTGGGAGCCCTCCAGAAACATCCTTCCTTCCTGGGGCATGTGGCATTCTCCTGGGTAATTGTCCATCCCCTGGAATGAAGTTCTTATTGAGAGACTTATGTTTCTCCTTATAGGCAAATCTATACTCCCAATATTTTGGGTGCCCCTCTCAACAATAGCCCTTTGTGCCATGTGCCTCTGAGTGGCAATAGCTCTTGTCCTTCTAAAGCAATTGGCCATCAATACCTTATACCAGTAGTTTTGCCTTCCCCCTGTTCATTAGGCCTCCAAACCACAATTCTTATCATAGAATCATAGACTAGGGGTGGAAGGGAGCTCAGAAGGTCATCTTGTCCAACCCCCTGCTCAAAGCAGGACCATCCCCAACTAGATCATCCCAGACAATAGTTCTGCTAATATATAACTAGCCATGAACTAGGGATTGGGCTATAACCTTTTGATTAAGTTATGACATAAAATTGCAAAGAGACTTACATATAGAATAACATGCTCCATACAGTGATAAGATTGATGCAAATAAATATAGCTTATAATTAGCATTTGGAAGGTATCAAGCATGAGAGTAGTTAAATCAAACTCTGGACAAATATTTCTGGGTAGGACTCTGGATTCATGACAGGCAGCTCTAAGACTGAGGTGGCTTGGGGCATGCTGGTTGACAGCATGGAGGGGCTAAAGGGTTAGACGGCAGCCAAGTGGGAGATTTTGGAAAAATCAATGTCACCCAAATACTGGGCTGAAGAACCTAGTAGGCATTTCATGTGGCTTTGTGGATCTAGCCCTGTGTGTTTCTTGCAAAGTTGGATTTCCTTCTTGGTGTTGTTCTTGGGGTAGCACTGCCATATGCCTCACCTGGTGGTGGTACATGCATTCTCAGATGAGCCCTAGATGTGTTCTTAAATGCCATCTCCACTCCCTGCTACTGAAGCAGAGTGCAGAATTGACTCTGCTCATGGTTATTCTAGTGCCTATGAGAGTGGCATCTGCTCCATAGTTAATGGGCATCTTAGTGCCATCCCCTTGGAAAGTGCTTGTAGAGCTGAGGGTCGAATGTAGTCCCTTCAAGTGATTCCAGAGACAATTTGTCTAAGCTGGTAGGCCAAAAGGTAATAAATAAAAGCCCCAATAAAAGCCAGTCCCATAAACTCACCTTGACCTCTAGACCCGGGGTCTTTCCACCCTTTATCATATCATCTGCCTATACTAAAGGATTCAGTAAAGAGAACTCAAGTGGAAATTTGTCTAGAGAGGCAACAGCTGGAACAGATTCCACCTGGCATTCCCCTAACTGAATTAGTCTCTGCAAAACTAAGAGAAGCAAACATCCTTATGAGGATGAAAATTTACCCTGGGGCAAAAGACTCTGTAGGTAGTCATCGCAACACTTGCTTGCTGTTTATTTCCTGTTTTAAGCTTAGTACAGTTATAGATCATTTTAAACCAGTCAGTACAATGTAAACTAGATCTACACAGAAAAAAGATCTGTGGCCCTGATCTTTGTTGATGAACTTGGGTGAAAATAGCAGTGAAGACAAGACAAGATACATCAAGTCTACAGGGAGCTTGGAGATGAACTTGAGCTATTAATCTGGCTTAAACCCCAGTTTGCCTTTTCTTTGCCATTATTCTAACGCAAGCTGGTTAATGCAGGTAGATGGTAAACCAACCTGATTTAAGAACAAAATCTCTCTTTTTCATGGTTAATATACTCTTACATACATGAAAGCCAAACTCATGCATGGCTCTAAAATGTGGCTCAGCCCTAATGGGGATAATGCCCCTACTGTGGTGACTGTGGGTTGTTTCTGATGTTAGGCCTCAGAATCTGACCCAGGTCCAATGTCCATTGAAATCCATCTGATCATTCCCATGAATTTCAATGGACTTTGGATCAAGTCATGTTGGGGCAGAAGGCGCTAAAGTGTTACAGCAACTCTTTCCGAACTGTAACCAAGTTTAAATGTTTAATACTTCAACATGAATATTTCTTTTCTGAAAGGTTACAAGCAGAATTATTAATAGCCCCATGTAGAACTGACAGGTTAACAGAGTGACAATTAAAGAGAAAGGTTAAATACATTTTCTTTTTAGACCAACTGCTGTTGCTTAAGACTAATAAATCCACGAGGAGATGATTTTTACTGAGTATAAGAGGCCATGTGTCAAATATTATGGGCTTGTATTTTTCAGAAGTCACCATGTGGCTCTTCTTGGGTAGTGACAGGTTTCGGCATGTAACACCATGGGGTGGGTTTCAATGGTAGGGGTTAGCCTTTTTAAACTATAACCAATTCAAAAAAAACAAATAACCATGAGATTAAAAAAAAAAAAAAGCAAAATCATGCTTTGGTTCCCTTTTAAATGTATCATTATTTTCCATTTTTCAAGAGAACACTATTTTTTGGTCTCCAAAACACCAGAATATCTCCAGGAATTTGGGCCCAAATCTTTAAAGGTTTAGGCCCAATGCCTTTTTATTTTGCATCTATCGTGTGTGGAGAAGCAGTGGAGCTGTCCGGTGATCTTGGAGCCCTTAGTCATGAACCAGAGATACTTCTAGAGTCCAGTCAATATCTTCCTGAAAGGCACTTTGATGGACTGAAAATTGGCCTAACTTCCAAGCTTAGGAGTACTTCTTGTGGTACTTCTGATCCACTGTAAACCAGGCAGTATCCAAAATATGCCAAATCTTATTCCTTTATAAGCTCTGCAGAATCACAGTCTGTTTATGCTTTAAGTATCTAAATATCTGGACCCTCATCTGATCCAAAACCTTGATCAGCAGCTAGAAAATTCTTGCATTTTTTTTTAATCAGTTCACTTTGCTGATGATCAAAACCTTTTGCACTCATTTTCTTCAACTATTATAGTGAACATGGTTCTGATACAAATCTGTATTTAATGGGCGTTTTTCATTGACTGCAGTGAGCTTTAGATTGGCTCAAATTTGCTGCCATGAATGGTCAAATGAACAGCAAATACCCAAGAATATTTAATCATGCTTTATATTAAGACTGTATTTATGAAGGTTAATCAAAGATTAATTGATGTTATAAGTAAGTTACAGGCAGAGTAATCAGTGCCACAAATGTTAGAAACCGAATCAGTGGAAGATATTACAGATGAAGATAAGCCATGGTTATGATCAAGTTGTTGATTTATGGCAATCTTTAGCAACCTAGACCAATTGGTTAACCATTTTTAAAAGGCCTATTATTCAATTATTAACCCCTTATTTAGTGGTTATAAATATATCTTTAATAGAAAGGGTACCTAATTATTTGATGAAAACAGACTGCCTATCCTAAAAAACAGAATATTTTTCCCTGAAAACAGAGACTAAGAGTCAAACTCAGCCCATCAAGGAACAGAAAATAGACTATCAAGTGACCAATCAGAAAATCCTGGATTTTAGATCTTGAATACTTACGGTAGCATGTGCATATATGACAGACAGACTGAGAATTATTTGAAGAAGTTATTCAGTGAATAATTTCCAGCAGCAAATTAATTCCCGACATTCATACTCCACTCAAAGAAAACTCCATATACAGAAAACGAGGCCTTATTATTATATAAATTAGTTATTATGAATTACTCATCCAGCTGTACTTTGAAGCTGTGAAGAGTCACTCCACTCATTTTCCAACAAACCTTATTAATTCTAGCTTCCCTATACTAGTCTCTGCTTCGGGTGTGCAGTTTCACATTGCAGAACATACCATCTCGGTGCATTTTAAGGTCATCTGTTTGAAAGTCTACCCTTCGTAGAAGCTGCCAAGCTTTTTTTGTTGTGGGCCATTTCTCCGGGGAGAAGCTGCAGGTTAAAGGAGGAAGAGTTCTGAAGGAGAAGAGCTTTGTTGTTTTCAGATGCTCTTTCCCCTTGAATCTTGTCACAAGCAACATTTTGCAGGGTCTCCGCTTTATTTCAGCCTAGAGATGGATGCTGGCTTTTGTCATGTTAGTAAAGTTTACTGGAGAATTGGGAGACATCTCCAAACCTTGATGTTTCACACCCAGAAGCTTAAAAGGAAAATAGAAGGTGCATCACCATGTATTAACAAATAAAGAGGGAAGCCGTTTGCTATCACTCTATATTCTCATTGTGAAAGAATATAATGCCTGGTCCGAGGCCATTAGAATCAATGGGAGTCTCTCCATTTATCGCATTTGGCTTTGAAGCATGCCCATGATATGAATAAAAACCCAGACTCAAATATCCAATCCCCCTTGCAAACAGTTCTTTCCAGGGCAGACTGGAAAATACATAAGGAAACTACCCCAAAGCCTGAGCACAAGGGAGTCATCTCACTGTGCCCTGTGAGATATGAGCTTCCACATCATTTAAGGTTGAGGAACATACTCCTAAAAAACAGGGATGTGTAAGACCCCCCCACCTACCTACAAGGCCATTTACTAGGAAATAAAATAAGAACACAGTCCTTCCCCCAGTGTTTGTGCTCTCTCTCAGATGTATTGATTTGGCCCAAGCAAACATGGAAAAAAAATCCACCCTCCTGGCAGTTAAACACCCAAGCTGATGTTCAGATGTCCTATGACCTTGGTTCTGAGCTTTGCCTACCAAGAGAGTTGCTTCAGGGTGCAGGCTGCCATCATGGATAGAGACTGAGAAGAGACAGCCTAAGCAAAAAGCATGAACTGCTACAGTGTGAGATAATAAGCCAAAGTATTTTAGCTACAGCTGTAGCATATGCTTAGTAGATCAACAGAGATAATATACACCCACCAGCAGGTCAGACTGGGACAGAAAAGTGCTTAGGAGGAAATAAGGTAAATACAAAACACCCCAGCCACCACTCCTTCAGGCCATCAAAGCTAATGGTCCCTATTATTTAAATAAGTTTCAGGGCTGACTAAGAAACAGAAGCCAAGGACAGGGGGCTTTGTTCAAAGGGTAACCTGATGGGTTTATAATGACCCTTTAGGTCTCTTGCCTACTCACTACCATCCCTTGTCCTTGTTGCACATGATGGTGTCACCTGTTCCCTAATCAGTATCTCTTGGCACATGAACCTGTGTTGCTCTTCTGTCTTTCCTCCATGCCCCATGAATACACAACCACCAAATGCTCTAGGAAAAAATTACTATTGTAGTAAAACTGGTTCATTACATCCTTCTAGACAGAAGCACTTAATGAGCAGAAGAGCTGCCTAATGCTGTTAAGTTCCCTGGCAGCTAGATGCAAATGTAGTACGTTTCACTGTGTCGTTTAATTGACTCCTATGAGTCATGGAAGGAAATGGATTGGGCTCTCCTTGCTAGCACCCTGCAGTGCCCATCGGTGACTTAACTTGGGCAAAAAGAGTTTCCCTGCATCTCTGCTGCCTTGCAACTTATAATGTCTACAGTGAGATACAGCACCATGTACATAATATTATGCTAATTTTGAACAGCCTGGCATGTCTATGCAACATGGTATATACCAGCAAAATGGCTTTTATTCACAAGAATATTCACGAATATGTTTCTTTTGTTCCACTGAGCTCCATTACGGAACAATGAGCCCTTAAAAAGCTATTTTTTTTGGTCCCAGAAAGCTTCAAAGACCTCAGAGCCATTGTACTGGTGCTGCTTTAATTCCAGATGCTATAGGCTGGCAATGTGATAAGGAGAAAATTGTTTATAAGATGTAAGGACCTTTTGCTATGGAGTTTGTTATTGTGCTGCCATAGACTTGCAGAGCCCCCAGGGTCATTAATTAAAGGCATTAACAAAAGGTTGTAAAGGTGGATTGCTGACTGTCCAGCAGGCCTGAACTGCTGAGCTCTAGGAAATAAAAAACCCTCTGTAGCACACTGTTTCTGGAAGTGCCATCACGTCTATGCAGGAGACCAACTGGTGCCAACTGGTTCCAGGGAACCCTCTTCAGCAAGTGGTAGCCATTTTCACTGTAGCATCTTCGACCCTGGCCCCTCTCAATTGCTCAGTAGATTCTCTCTTCTCTATGCAGTTCAAGGAGGAAATTCGGATGTCCAGGGCCCAAGTTTTTCAAGCTAGGGGCCATTACTTTAACCACAAGCCTATCTTTCCCTTGTGAGTCAGCTCACAAAGATAGATGGGAAGGACAAACCTCTGCTGCCTTTTTAACTTCACTGCTGGTTTGTCTATATAAGAACACACCAGCAGATAGTTGCAGTGATCTGAAAGGGTGATTTGAAGACAGATTAGTTCAATTGCGTTATACTGCCAGAAAAAAGTAAGCTAAATTAAATTAGTACCAATTTTATTTTGAGTGTCCGCACAGGTGTTTAATTCAGTTCAACTCACTCCCTTTAAAAGCTAATTCAGATTATTTGTCATGGATGGCTGGATATAGAGAAGCCCTAAAAAAGCCCTTTTTTTTTTTGCACTGTAAGCTCCACCTAAAGTGCAGGATGGAGAGTCTGTAAGATAAATGTGCGCACAACTCATCCAAATATGGAAGCCATGTGAGCAACAAGGATATGGAAATGATCCTTCTTTTAAAAGCTGAGTGGAAAGAAGAAACCTCCCTGGATTCATAGGGTAGTTCATGGCAGCACCTTCAAATGGACTACATTTTCAGTGCTCCTTTAAAGCCAAGGAGCCTGATTCCCCTTGTGCTTACACCTGATTTGTGCTGAGGTAGCTCCATTTTCATTCAGCAGCATTGATCCAGATTTACACCAATCTAAATTTGCAGGGAATTAGGCCCCAGGGAGCTCTGCCAGGTTTCACCAGCTGAAGATTTGTTTCAGAAGCTTCCACATGAGCCACCCAGGACTCCTTGGCCATGTTTTCCTACCAAGTTAAAGCAATACAAGTCCCCCAGTGTGGGCAAGTAGATTACGATAAATGTACTTATGCTGACATACTTGGAAGAGGAACATGCTATACTAGTATTTATAAGACCTTTTTATATCTTGAATCCTCACTAGGATTTGCATCACTATGGGCACTTCTGTGTGTGCATTAATGCGCTTTTCCTAATGTGCAGTAAATTTAGTACCTCCAGTGTGAGGTATTAAATAAATACACATTAGTCTGCCCTAATGAGCAGTACCAAAAGTGAGCAGCACATTTTTAAGTGATGCTTAGTGCACGGTAGTCTATTTTTCTGTGCATGTTTTACGTGACATTTTAACGCTCAGTGAAATCATAGAATCATGGAATCACAAAAAATGAGGGTTGGAAGGGACCTCAGGAGGTCATGTAGTCCAATCCTCTGCTCAAAGCAGGACCATCCCCAACTAGATCATCCCAGCCAAGGCTTTGTCTAGCTGGGTCTTCAAAACTTCCAAGGATGGAGATACCACCACCTCTCTGGGTAACCTGTTCCACTGTTTTACTACCCTCCTCGTGTAAAAGTGCTTCCTAATATCTAACCTAAATATCCTAATATCAAACCTAAAATAGGCTACTGTGCATTAAAATGCACATGTAGATGTGCCCTGTGACTGCTTGGTTAATATACTTTCTTCTCCTTGCCCACCCATCTCCCCTCATCATAAAGTAGTTATACAAGTACAAAACCCATAAGTATTCCAAGCCTTAAGTTCAGGATCATTTTCTTCCCTCACTTCCCTTATTTTAAAGTCAGCAGCCTGACATTTCCAAGGCTCCTCTCATTTCCCAGCAGCCATGTACACATCCCAGAACCAACAAAGCTCTTCCAAGCCAACATATTAGGCCTCTAATTACTCTTGCTTCACTCTGCATAAAACACAAACCCACAAAACCAGGGGGGTAAGTGGGGCATACCCGGACTAACTCAGAGAAATGGCCTCTTGTATCATCTCTTTGTCCCCTCAGAACAAAACAGTTGTGTCAAATTTATTTTGTCAAGTGAAATGCTCTACTGATGACAGACGGCTTCAGATCAGCACAGGGGAAGCAGTGTCCCAGAGAGCTTATGCGTCTTGCTGTGTCACTAACAGGCTTCTCGAGTGATTGCCATAAAGGAAGCACGATACAGTCGCAAGCAGCTGCAGCCTGCTGGTGTGACACTGGGATGCATTCTTCGACTTCTTCCTTCCCTGCAACTTTGGACAAAGGGGCCAGAAGAGGAGTGGGGGGATTATCCCTCGGGATTAGATTTGTTGCACAAAAGCACTTGGAAGCTTAATTCATCTTTCACTTCCCGTGTGGTTAAGGAGCAGAAGTCCACTTGATTGATGTTGCCAACTCTCATGATTTCACCTCACTTCTTATCATATTTCATTTATTTTTAAAGCCCAAATTCCTGCAAATAGTCTCAATGTTCCTTTATAAGAACAAGCAAGTGTATAGGCATTATGATTATAAAGGAAAGCTTCAGCCTGTGCCCCAAGAAGACTCTGAAACCAGAAGGCAAATCTAAAGAGCCCCAAAAGCATTCTTTTCTCAAAGTCTCATTTTTGGAAGTCTTATTCTTGATTTCTGGACACTTGAAGTTAGCAATACTGCTCACCACAGAGTCGGGTGCCAGAACACAAAAAAGACAGTGAGAAATGGGGAGCTGAAGTCCTAAAAGGTTCTTGTGGCTCATACAATCTCTCTGAAAAAGGACTGGTGTCGAAATTTGGTTCTTCTGAGTCCCTACTAGTGACATGGCCACAAGAGTCTTGAGGATTTTCTTCCTATGCATCTGTCCTAGGTCCACCTCTAAGATGGCCTAGCTGTCCTAGGTCCACCTTGAAGATGGCCTGGTTTATTTCAGTATTGATTGCTTATGTTTCCCAAGCCATACTTATTGCAAAGACCGTTCAAATCCTGCCACATCATCACACACTGCTCCTCAAAAGTCACCATAGATGCTCACTGTACACACACTTAGCTTGCAGTGTCCTGCTTCCTTGAGATTCACTTCTTAGAACAGAGTTCAAGATTTTGTTAGCAGAGTCCTACTAAATATTGACGGGAAGTTAATACCAATAGGAGAGAGAGAAGCAGCATATTTTATTTCATAGCTTTATTGGTGGAAACTTCTTTTAACTATCTCTAACCTATGAGCATTAAAAGATCACATAAACCACATTTGCAATAAGTAATTTTAATCAGTTTACCCTTCTTAACTCCCATGTTGCACTTCTAGCTACTTGTACTCTCCATTCAGTGATAAAAGCTGGTATGCTCACCTGTGTTCTGGCATCTAGTATGTCATTAAAGGTTTCCCAGAAACTGGGAAGACTTATGAATACTACATCCTCATCAATTATATACATGAAGACTGGGGTGGAAAGTATAAGAGGGGCAAAAGTAGCATCAGAAAAACATGTTCTGCATATATGACAGCTTCTATCTTCTTCAAGAGATCAGGTATTGAACCAGGGACCTCTGGATCTAAATGCATAAGCAGCTAAAGCTCTGTACAAAGGTTGCTCAAAATGTGGAGTTTCCATTCCACGGGAACAAGAAGTCACACTTCCAAAATTTCACCTGAAATCAACTTTTTAAAATTTCATTTCAGAAACATTGAAATAACCTGACCAAAATAAAATGCTTGGATAAGGCCAAAACTATATGGTTCAACCTGATTGTGTTTCAGCAAGATGTTTTGCTTTCATCAAACCACTATTTCCTGAAAGGAAAACTGTTCTGTCAGAAAAAAACACTGAACAGAAATCTTTTGCTTTTGAGGAAAAGACTCTACATGGAGTGGGCATGGGAAGAGGATGTCTGCCCCACACTCACCAGAGAGCTACACAAACCAGCTCATAATGCAAAGAAATTGCTACCCATTTGGCTCATCCAAGTGCTTGGAAATCTCACTCAGTAAGGACCACTTCTCTTGAGTTAATGCACTAGGATGTGTGCTTGAGCACGACCCTTTTTGTGAACAAGAGGCTAGGGAGATACTCTCCAGATCTGGAAGAGCTTCAGGGTGGGATTCAAGATTGAAGGAAGGGATTTTATTGTGAATGTGGCAGTCTTGAAAACTGTTCTTGTCAGAGGGGCTGAGCGCAGAAACCCCCCCTACAAGCAGCTGCTGTGTGAAAGACACAAAAGGAATCACAGGCTTCCCATTCAGGTCTGATCTTGGGTCAGCTCCTTCCTCTATGCCCTGCCTTTTGTGCGGGGAGGGAAAATGGACAATCTCTTAGGCTTTGCTTCCTGGAGACCCTGTTCCTGAAACTTCTGGCCTGCATACTGTGGGTGTTTTGTTTTTTTCAGGATGAAGCAGTGGATCCACTGCAGTATTTGCAAGGGGCTTTCTCTCTGAAATAGCACCTGGAAAATATCGTATTTTCTAACATACAACACACACCCTTTCCCTTCAAATCAGATCTCCGAAAGTGGGGTGTATTTATTGACTGGGGAAGTGGATAGACTGCCTGGGACAGAGGCAACCTACTTTGATTCCTGTTCCACAGTGCAGCAACTGTGATATTACTATTCAGGCAGCTGAAAGTGTCAGCTACTTTAATCGCTTATTGTTCTCCACAAGTCTTAACGACCATCTCTTCTTCTTAACAGTCTTGATGCTGGAGGCTTAGGGATAACCTTTTGACACAGATGGTAGAAAGGGAAGCTCTTTGAAGAAAGCTCTTCTCAACTTGTTGCTCACAAATGGATGAACTGCTTGAGAATGTAAAGGTGGGAGGTAAGTTGGGTGACAGTGGGAGTGTCTATATGCACATTAGCATGCTTTAGGTCATCAGCATTAAATCTAGTAGCTCCATTGTGAGATACTAGGAAAATGTGCATCAGCCTGTCTTAATAATGTGCATTAACTAAAGAGCACAGTTTTAAGTGACAATGAACATTAGGCTATTTTAATAAGCATTAATTAAATAGTGCATTTTAGTGACACTTTAAGTACATTAAAATAGGCTAATATGCATTAAAGCACATGTGTGGATGTGCCCACTGAAGCCACAAAATAATAGAATTCAAGATCCTAAGGGGAGGAGGGAAGGAGAAGAGCAGAATAAAGATGTTGGACTTCAAAAAAACAGACTTTAACAAATTCTGGGAACTGATGGACAGGATCCCCTGGGAGGCAAGTTTGCGAGAAAAAGGAGTCCAGAGAAGCTGGTTGTACTTTAAGGAGGTTGTATTAAGGGTGCAGGAGCAAGCTATCCCAATATGAGAGAAGAATGAAAAGTGTAACAGGAGACCAGTGTGGCTAGACACTAATCTCTTAAATGAGTTGAAACTCAAAAAAGGGATCCTATAAAAAGTGGAAACTTTGTCATAGTACCAGAGAGAGTGTAAGAGTGCTGCATGGGCATGCAGGGAGAAAATTAGGAAGACCAAGGCATGATCTGAAATACAGCTGGAAAGTGACCTAAAGGCCAATAAAAAGGGATTCTGCACGTATGTCAAAAACAAGAGGAAGACCACAGAAACCATAGCTTCCTTGTGGAATGAAGAAAGTGATCTAGTTACAGATGATTCAGAGAAAGCTAAAGTACTTAATGTGTTTTTTTCCTTCAGTCTTCACACACAGGGTCAGCTCCAGATGATGAGTGTACCCTACAGCAGCGGTTCTCAACCTTTTGCACCTTACGTCCCACCAACCATTTTGTCAAAAAAACCTGGTCCCAACAGGATAAAAACAAAACCCCACAAAACTATACTGTTCAAGATTTCTGTTGATTCATCTTTTTGAAGTGCTAACAACTGATTTTTTCAATCAGGCAATGAGTTGAAGTCCCACCTACAAGACCTTTGTATACCCTCCAGTGGGACGCGTCCCACTGGCTGAGAAACACTGCCCTAGAGTACTGAAAGATTTGGTTCAGGTAATTTCAGAGACATTGGCTATCCTTTTTGAGAACTTGAGGAGGTCTGATAAGGTCCCAGATGATTGGAAAAGGGCAAATATAGTCCATTTAAGACAGAGGGAAACAAGGAGCTGAGACGCACAATAGATCAGTCATCCTGAACTTGATACCTGGAAGGATCATGAAGCAGGTCCTCAAGGAATCTATTGTGAAGCATATGGAGAAGAACAAGGTGACTGAGAACAGAAAGCATGGATTCACCAGGAGCAAATCATGTCTGACCAATCTGATTTCCTTTTTCTGAAAATGTGACAGGGTCTGTGAACTGGGGTGGGGGGAAAACAGTGGATGTGATATACCGTGACTTTAGCAAGGCTGTTGACACTGCCCCCCACAATGTTCTGATTAACAAGCTCAGAAAATACAGACTAAATGGAAATACTGTAACATGGGTACATAACTGGTTGGATCATCATGCTCAATAAGTAGTCATTGACTCAATGTCTATTTGGGAGGAGGCATCAAGTGGGGTTCCCCAGAGTTCTGTCCTGGGTTCAGTATTGCTCAACATCTTCATTAATGATTTGGATGATGGAACTGAGTGCATGCTTTGTAAATTTGCAGATGACACCACGTTGGGTGGAGTTGCAGACATTCTGGAGGACAAGACTAGAATCCAGAATGACCTGGATAGACTGGCGAAACGGCCTGAAATCAATCACATGAGATTCAGCAAGGACACATGAGAAGTCCTGCAGTTGAGACAAAATAACTGTATGCACAAATATATCCTCAGGCAGTGCTTCCCATACTTTTCCTCAGCATGACCCTATGTATGACCCCATTTCCTCAGCATGGCCCCTCACTCCCATCCCATAGTCCTTCACCCCCATGATACCATCCTCTGATGTTGCATCCCTATTTGGGGTCACGACCCACAGTTTGGGAACCACTGTCCTAGAGAGTAACTGGTCAGGATGTAGTATTGCAGACAAGTGCCACTTGCAAATCAGGGGAAATGATTTTGCTGCTCTGTTTGGCACTTGTGAGGCCTGTCATATGAAGTACTGTGTCAAATTTGTGGCCCCACACTTCAAAAAGATTGTGATCAGATTGGAAACAGCACAGAGCAACAAAAATAATTATGGTCCTGTGAAGTATGACTCATAAGGAAAGGTTGAAAGAACTAGGGTTATTTAATTTGAGAAAGGAAAGACTGGGGGGGAATTTGATAAAGGTCTCCAATTACCTGAAGGGCATTTATAGAGAAGATGGAGATGGGCTTTTCTCTGTAACTGCAGGTGACAGGATTAGTAATAACGGCCTCAAGCCAGGGGAAATTTAGGTTAGAGATTGGGAGGAATTTTCTGATTTTGAGGGTGGTCAAGCATCGCAACAGGCTATCTACAGAAACTGTGAAATCTCCATCTTTGGATACTTTCACAAGAAGTTTGGACAGACACTCGGCTGGGATGGTTTAGTCAAAGACAATCCTGCCTTGAGAAGTGGGCTGGACTAGATAACCTTGTGATATCCCTTCCAGCCCTACTTTCTTATGATCTTATCATCAGTTCCACTAATCAAGCGAACCTTTTCTCAGGCAATTTCACTGTCTCCTAGTTGCTCTTGTACTTTTGCTTCTGATTTCATGGCCTAAGCAGGAAAAGAAGGGTGAGTCAGCTGAAGATTAGGCTCTGTCCTTGCTCTATGCAGTCATAACTCTGGGGAAACAAAGTCTTCATTCTGCTTTTCAAAAACAAGATGTGTATTGTGGTCCAGGGTATGTTGTATGTGAGAAAATACAGTACATCCCTCTGTAAATCTGCCCCCTGCTCTCTTTAGAAACACTTTGTCTATGGCTGAGTGTAGCATCACTTCACCCACTTCTACTGACCCTAACTGGGGCAGTGGGTTCCTGGAGAGGCTTTCTGTTTCTACCCCTTGAAAACCTTGATTCAGCCCCTTTCTACACCAATGACCTAGTGCATGTTTCTTTGTTTCTCTGACTTGTCTATTTAAGCATTTGGGGGCAGGAACTTTTTCTTATTAACCATTTATAAAGTGCTAAGCACAACAGGTCCCTGTTCTTAACTAAGGCCTGTAGTGATAGGGCCTGCAGCAGGAACCAGATTGTTTTTTTTCCTGGAATTTACTCTGGAGTAAACCCACCCTGGGCAGGCATCTACATGTCCAGACGTTTGGGATTAGATTTGCTGCTCCAAGCAGTAGTCTGCTCCCAACCCCTCCGGCACTGCGCCGGCTCCCTGCAGCAGCCAGGAGGAGTCCTAGGTTCCCCCCAGGTGCCAGCCCAGGGCCTGGCAGAGAGCAAGGGGCCAGGAGACAGCTGTCTCCTGGCAGGGGCTGGAAGATGATTCCCTGTCCCTGCGAGTTGCCTCCTGCCAGGGCAGGTTCCCATGCCAGATCTTGAATAGGGACAATATCCCCTTCCCCGCAGCAAGGGGCTCCTGGCCCCAGCTCCCCAACTGGGGGCATAGGGCTTGGGAAGAGCTGCAGGGGAGAGGCAGGTCCCAGCCCCCTGTCCTGATCCACTGGTGGAGCAGCTAGCAGGAAGCCCCCAGCTGGGCAGGGTTTCCTATATTCCTCTGTAATAAAAATAATAATCCTGACTCCATAATGCTCTTTTCCCCTAGACTCGTCAACAGTGGTGATTAACCCTTGCTGGCTAGGCACAGTTCCTTAATATTTTCCCCGTTTTACTAGGAGAAACTACTTGTTCACTAACAAGTTAATAAGCCATCTGTTGTCTGTCTGAGGATCTTTTTCTCAAAGTCCTCATGGAAGTGGGCTTGAGAGCCTTCCATTTAAACAGGGTATGGGCACAATTCAAATAAGGGAAATTACAAAAATTACCACAGCTACTCCAGAGATTAAAACTGGACAGGTTGATTATGACCTGTCACAGTTACAAGGTAATGAAATTCCATCCACAGGGCATGAAGGGCCCAGAACTCGCCCAAGACAAGGTGTAAGGCCTTTCATCTGAACTCTAAACTTTGATCATCAGCTGATGAGTTTCTGCTGAGCTCCTGTCAGCTGAAGACAGGTTCATTTCCATTCTCCAGGCCTGCTCTTCTCAAGAGAAGCAAAACACTGATAAGTGAACTGGGGAGTAGGGCCAATATTAGCACTGCCTATGCAGTGCATCAAGGTTGTCCCAGCTCTCTTGAGTTCAGTTTTTTCCCCAATCTACGTTTGGCACTTCCCTGCCCAGCTGCAATTGCATTGCTTTTTGGGGACCTACTCACAATCCTTGGCATAGCTCCCAGAAGCAATGGCTTAGGGGAGAAAGTTCAGGCAAGGATCAAACCTATGGAATTCTCTGGGGAGAATTTTGCACAAATCTCAAAGAACCCGTGTCATTGTCATGTCCTTTTTTGTAATAAGGGAGACAGATGAATGATTGGCATTTACTCGTTGCTTATCAAGAGAAGTCTCTATGCTGTTTTAGAGCAGTTTGAGGCAAGTCTACTCCAAACACAACCTCCTGTTTGGTGTACTTGTGTGACTGTGTAGTGGGAAGCAGATCTACTAGAGGGGCTACATGGTGGTTCCACACCAAAGTACCATGGCCTAGGCAAACCCTGATATCCTTTGGGAGCTATTTCAGTCAATGACCTCTTCCGCCTTTGATATGATTTGATTTAGTCTAATCTGCTGTGGTGTACGGTCTCACAGGAGCAATGGCCAACTCATTTGGAGGTGGAACTGCTATGACTTCAAAGGTTTTTGGCAAGGTTGGTGACATCACATGTTCTCTTTTTCATAGCTCATTTGGCCTGTAGGCAACATATGGCCCCCACCATGAATCTTCAGCATTTTTCCCAACACCTTTTGTCTTCCCCTTTAAGTATTTGGAAATAATAATTTATGTGCATCATGCCAGAACTAATTAGTGTTTCTCTTGCTTTCTGCGAGGTAGCAAAACCATAGCAAATGACATTCCAGCAAAAAATGGGGTCAGCTCAGATTAAACTCTGTTCCCATTTATCTTTGGTCTTTAGCATTAAATTTACCATACATATTAGAAACAAATTTTAATTTTCCACAGCATTGGGCAATATCTTCTGCTTAAAGCCTAGAAGAACATTCATTAGCATTCTCTTCCTCCAGTTCACTGTGACTGTCTCCTCATTTGCACATAAATGTGAAGTTGGCTGCCTGGGAAGATTCAACTGAATGACATCAAGGATGCAGCCTTGCTACATAACACCAACCCCTTCCTCGCCCCCCCGCCCGCGCCCGCCATGCACGCATGTGTGCACACACACACACACACTCACCCTTCTTCGTAGTCTTGTTTTAGAACGGGCATTAGAAGCACTTTCAAGAATTGCCAACCTCAGGTTCATCTGTGCAAAAATTCTCCACACATGTTGTGGAAGGGACACACTTTCTATTAGATCTAGTAACAAGGCTGGATGAGCTTGCAGCAAAGACAATACAATTTGAAAGAGCTTTGTTCAGTGCCTCCCTCTGACACAGTTCTCCAGTGCAACTATGTGCACGTCACTGAGGGTGCCTGTAGACACGTGGGACACCTGCTCTGATGCGCTGTAATTACAGCACGTTGGAGCAGACTTGATTAATCAAGTCTAGCTAATCAAGCATGCTAATTAGCACACTCCAGCAGCCTCAGGATCAGTATTCAGGGTCAAAATGGCAGTGGGGGCACTTTCACTAAAGCTCATGGAGCAAGCTTTAGACAAAGCATCCCCGCTATCATTTTGAAGTGTGGGGTGAATATATAAGATACTGTAGATGCTTTAACTAGACCAGCTCCCAAAAGCCACTCTAATTATAGTGCCCACCCCCAGAGCATGTATAAAGATGCCCTAATGGCCACATCCACAAGGAGGCCTGAATCCTATTTAGATGCCTAAACTCCCATTAATATCAATAGGAGCTTAGGTCCCTACCCAGAAATTAGGCTTCTAAATATCTTTGTGGATGTGGCTTTAATTTCTCATTTTACAAATGGGGAACGGAGAATAATGCTTCCTTTTTTGCTTTTAAGTCTTTGAGGTAGAAATCCTTTCTTACTGTGTATACATAAAGAGACGTAGTTCCTCCTGTTAGTCCAAAGTCATCTGTCCTGCCTTCTGCATATATACAGGATGCATCTTGCACAGCAGCGTCCCTGGATATTACTTACTTACAATGAATAATTAGAAGGAATGTCTGGGGGGGGGTTCATGACTTTTTCATTGGCCCAGAACCAGCCTGTTAGCTTCTTGGTACTTATGTTTACTTTCCCATGAAATAGAGACATTGCTTCCTGACTTAAAAAGGAAATTCTGCAGTTTAATTAATCAGTGTTTGTAAAGCACTTTGGGTGTCCGGCTGAAAGGAGCTACTGTGAAGAGCAACTCCAAATAAAGGCACTGTTCCCTGTTGTTTGTTGGAAAATGAAATGCTGCAGCCAAATCGAGTGCCCCTTCTTAAATACTGACACCCCACTGAAACACTGATATTACAGCCTGGCAAAATTGAAGGAGTGTTGTCCAGTGGTTAAAGAAGTGGTTATTAGAGGCCTAACACCTAACATTCTCGGGCTGACCTTGGGGAAGTTGCATAGGCCTAAATCCTCAAAGATATGAAGATGCCTAGTTCCACTAACCTTAATCAGGATCTAAAAAACTTTTGAGGACCTTGGTTTGAGTCATGTGCGCCCCACTACGCAGTTGGTACTGCGCAGTCATTTAGTACTTGCTTTAGCAATTATTAAATGACTGCGCAGTACCCATCGGTACTGCTCAATCCCAGCAAGGCAGGGGTTGTTTCCAACCCTACTGCACAGTAGCAACAAGTTACTGAGCAGCAGCTCATTGCTACTGCATATTAGCAGCGGCATCAGTTAGTGCCTGCCGATGCTACATTGTCGTAGCAACAAAGTATGTCACTGTAGCTCGTCGCTATGGCGACATAGCATCCCATGTAGACACCCAGTATCCCTCCATTTCCTGGCCACATCTACACAAGATGCTGACTGCACAGTAGCTCATTACTACTGCACAGCAGCTTTGCATGACACAAAGTGTGGCATAAAGCAAATGGGCTGCTGCACAGTCAGCATTGCTTAAAAGCCTTTCAGCGACGCTACTGTGCAGTATCTCCGGTTAATGCACGGCCAATTAGAGTTTGTACACACATGTGGCTGTGGTGTTGACATAATTATAAGTGCCCTGTCAGGGTTTGAAATTTTGTTTCTACACTGCTGGTTTCAGCAATGTACTTTACTCACAATGGTGGCTTTCAAAAGGAAGCACCTCCTCCGGTCTTTCTGTTACACTGTGTACGATGGGGATAACAGCACTGCCCTGCTCCTGAGCTTGCTGCAAGTTTGTGACATCCTGTATACATCTATATACAACAAACAAACCAGGGCCTACTATCTACCAGCTGCTGCCAGAGGTGAAGTGATTTTCAGGTCAACAAAGCTAAGTTTCAAGGATTTCTTTGCTTTTCACATAATCAAAGTTAGTAACAGTCTACTGTAACAGAAAAACTGGAGGGGTTGCTTCTTTTTGAAAGCTACTATTGTGAGTAAAGTACATTGCTGAAGCTAGCATTGTCTTAGACCTGATGGGGCACTTACAATTATGTCTACAGCACAGCCACAGTACTCCCAGCACTAGTCCTGAGAAGCAAGCCCTGCCCACCCGCTCTGACGTTGTGTGACCCAACGTCAAAAATAAGGTACTGAAGCCCTTTTTGCAGCCTGGTTGGAGCTGGTGGGTGGCTTGCTTCTCCGTGGCATGCTCAGGATTGCCAAGGAAGAAGTGTAGACATTCTCCATACATCTCAGAGCAGCAGAAGCTCCTGTAACTAGTGAACCTCAAATAAGGTTGGAGTGGGGATTGTTTGTGGTTAACATAATAACCGGGGGGGCAATTATTTTAGCTGGAGGGCCGCTTAATGACTTTTGGTGAGCTGCTGGGGGCTGCAAGGGTAGCCCTGCCCCTTGACAGGTGTCCCACCCACTGGTCACCATCTTGGGACTGGAAGTCCTGTCCCTAAGCCCTGACTCTTGTCACCAGAAGTCCCTCCCCTTGCTGCCAGAAGTACTCCTTTTAGGAGGAGGGTTTGCCATCTTGGAACTGGAAAAAACCCAAATCATATACTAAAAATCAAACATCTGCTATGTGTCTGGAGTGTGTGTGTGGGTGCATGTGGGGTTTGTGGAGGAGAGGTGGGGGTATGTGTGGGGAGGTGGGCATGGGGGGTTGTGGGGGTTAGTAGGAGGGTGTGGGGGGGTATAGTGGGAGGGTGTGGGGGGGAACCCCCCACCATGGCACAGCCATGGCAGCTGCAGCAGCAGGCAGTGAACTCTCGGGATGCTCGTGGCCTGTGGCAGGCAAAGCCCCCGAGTGGTGCATGGCTCCAGCTAAGTCCCAGGATCCACATGTGATGGCACTGAGCTGGCCCAGGCCAGCCTGGCCAGATAGCAAGCAGCTCCCATGGGTATGAGCTGGAGTGCTGGGAGCCCCATGTGGTGGCATGGAGCCAGTCCAACTAGGCCTAATGGCGCACAGCTCTCCACTGCAGTACCAGGAGCCATGGGGAGTCGTGCACCATTGGGTTGGGCTGGCTGCATGCCTCCATGTGGGGCTCCCAGCACTCCAGCAGGGAGCAGTACATGGTGCACAGAGCCAGTCTAACCCAGCCCAGTGGCATGCAGCTCCTGCCTGCAGTGCTGGGAGCCCCACGTGCTGGTATGGAGCCAGCCCAGCTCAGTCTGAAGGCACGTGGCTACTGGATGGAGTGCCAGGAGCATCACGTGGTTACACAGAGCCCACCCAGCCTGACTGCATGGGGCTCCCCGTGGATCCAGGCTGCAGTGCCAGGAGCCCCATAGAGGTGGAGGCCAGAGTGGCCAACCTGGTGTGGCCCAGCCCAATGGCACATGACCTCTGAAAGCCTGTGCTTCCCACTGGCTTTTACAGAGGCAGCCGCGGGCCGGTAATAATTGTATTTTGGAGGTGGTCTGTGGGCCAGATAGCAGTGGTGATATGTAGGGAGTGTGCGGAGGTGCACGTACACCCATTGAGAGAGCTGATGCACCCCCTGACAGGCCGTGCTCCCCACTTAGGTTATGGGGAGGGAGGACAGGTGGGAGTGCCAGTGCTCCCCCTGCGAGTGCTGGCTGCTAACTGTGAGCGCCTGGATGAAGTGCCATGGTTTCTTCCCATCGGCGAGATTGGCTGTACAGACATCCCCTTCCCCCCCATCAATAAGATTGGCTGCATGTGCCCCGCCGACTAAGGTGGCACCAGTTGCCCATGCCAGATAGAATGGTCTGGTGGGTCAGATCTGGCCCATGGCCTGCATTGTGCCCACCCCGAATATGAAGTTGCTGCTCCAAGTGGCAACCTATGAAATATAATTTGCGTGAGGCTTTCTTACCCTTCACCCTTCCAAGCCCCACACTGAGGCCAACGCCTTGCAGAAAAGCGCGATCATATAACACTGACCATGTGAGCTCCCTACACAAGTGGCTTACATGGCTGTAACAGCCTCAGAGGACTGACATTTAACAACATATTGATTCTTTCACTACCAAATAATGTACTCTGGGCCCTTAAAATGCTATTAAAACAGGTTGGAAACTGTTATCCAGCGTCTTGCATGAGAATGTCTTATAGACAGCCCACATCTTGAAAGGAATCACTTTTCATCAAGATAACTCCTTCTTGCTTGAGGCCTAAAATGCACAAGCAGAGTTAACAAAATCACTGAGGTTATAATGGTCCTAATTCAAGGCTGCTATCCTTTCCCTGCACATTACAGTAAGCCTCACTGACTGCAGCAAAAGTGACTTACCTGTGCAAAGGCTTTGAGTTATTTTCTTCAGTTTTAATGCAGTATTCACCTTTGCTTGCATGAGATATGAGTAAAGTAATAATCCCTCTGAAATGTGCTTCGACTTATCTGAAAAGCCAAATTGTTGCATACAGCAGAATAAAGAAAAGCAGTGTAACTGCAGGGCAGGGGGGTGGGCAACAGGAGAAGCAGCCATGGATACCACCTCTGGAGAGGGGCACAAAAGCAGCCATCACCGCACCTGGCAACTGACCACGCCGCCACTGCTGCCCAAGGTGCAAAGTTGCCCTGTTATGCCTTCGGTGACTAGGTAAGTAGGTAGACAGACAGACAGATAGATAAGCAAGCAGGCATACATGAAGATAATACATAAGGAGTGTTGTTTCCCTTTATGCAGCTCACTCTATTAATCTGTAAAAATTCCTTGCATATACACCCAAGCTGCCTGTGCGCCCACTTCCTCCCAGTGGAAAATCCAAGGAAATGTACTTACAAATACCTGTTTTCCAGTCAGCTGGCTAGCTGGCCCATGTGTGTGCCAGTTGTGCACAGATGTATGCGGGCTGAGCCACCTGCGCAGCATCAGACTTACGGCATTTTCCTTGAGTGGCTTGACAACTGGACAGGAGGAACAAGTGGGTAGAGCTGACACAATTGGAAAGAACTTTTCAACTTCACACCATTGTCCTTTGATCTTCTCTCCTGCTCATGCTTCAGCCTGAGTGGTGCTGTTTTAGTTTCTTTATGTGCCATATCTGCAGGCTTATTTGAACTGGAGGAATTGGGTTTTTCATACAATTTCAAAGCCAGATTCAGTGACTGTAAAGAGACACACAACTGTAGCACTCAAGGTATGAGACATCCTGTCTTGAGGATTGTCAGGAAATAAATAAAAGCATACATGGTGGAGACATGTTGCAAGTCACCTGCGCTGTAAATAAATGTGCCTGCTGCTCTCAAAATTGTCTTCCCTTCATTGTGTTCAAAATGATTCCTTGAATTCAAATGCTTTCATATCTACAGGGAGGGAAAAAATGTTCCCTGAAGATAAAAAGTGTAATAGTCTATTTTATTTTCCACTTTCCACATCAATAATGAAAAGTTATCCTCCAGGGACAGCCAGTAATGTCCTCAATACTGCCTCTTACACATCAGCAGCACAAAGTGTCCCTTCCCTGTTGATGCTCTGATATGGAGCTCTGAGAAGCAAGAATTACTCCATGCAGATCAGAGATGGAGCAAGGATGGGGAGGCAGGAGCGAGTCAAAGTGCATTCAGGGCCTGTGGCTATTTGATTCCTGAACCGAAGAGAAGTGCTACTGCAAAAGTCTCACTGCTAGAAGCAACAGCTACAAAAGCAATGAATGTGTGAGTAGGATCATAGCCCCACAACTAGGATTGGATAAAGCAGTTCTGATAAAAGAGAAAAATGGAAGCAACCTCTTGAGAGAAACTTTCAGAAAAGATTACTCTTCTTTTGGAGCAAAATAAATAAATAAGCTCCCCTGCATTGCGATACTTTGGGCAGAATCCTATTTCACTCTACGTGCCGAAATGGCTATTATTTAGCCATGGAACTGCACTTTTTGGCACTTAGGATGAAGTTACACATTGCACTTAGACCATACTATGTACACTTAAAATGCAAGCATCCACATGGTAAAGCTCATTAACTCATGCTAAGTGCCCTCTGAGCATCTCAAAGTTACACCACTTGTGTCAAGGGTTAACTCTCAGCTGTGCTAGCTAGCTCATGTTCAGGTAACTTCAGTCTGTTCTATGGCAATAAAATGAATAATTTGCAGTCCTTCAACATCCTAGGATGCACCGCTTGCAGTCCTTCCCTCCAGCAGAGCAGAGAGAGAGCCCAGGGCTGTGTCCAGATGTGCAGGGGTGTACGCTTGCAGTGGCACAAATAGAAGCAGCATACATTTGTGCTGCTACATTGTGTCACAATGCAAACCCCTGCATGTGCACTTTGGTGTGGGGCAAATTGCCCTGATTTGGGCAAACTGCCCTTTCCCCACTCCTCCCAGCTCCCAATGTGCTGGAGCCCCCCCGGGGCACAAACTAAATAGTAGAGACACTCTGGCTGGCAGCTAGTGCATCTCCCTGGAGGACCAAGCCTCCATTTGTTCTGGTACATGCTATTGTAGTGTGTGCTGTGCAACTTTTTTTCTCGATGGATTTTTTTTTTTTTGCTACTGGGAAATCCCAGTAGCAACATTTTGCCCCTGTGCTGCAAATTTGCAGTGCAAAGCACATTTTAACATTCTGGGGGTGTGGCTAGTGGCACCGAAAAGGTTTGCAGCGCCACAAACCATACGTGCCTGCATGTCTGGATATGGCCCAGGTGTCCTGGCTCCTAACCATGCCCCTGCTCACCATCCCTCTAGTGGCAAGTCAGAGCTGTGCCAGCAAGAACTAGTATTAACCCTTAACGTGTGATTGCTCACAGCACATTTTAACTTTAACACCACATGACATTCCACAGATTTAGTATGGGCTAAGTGTAACGTGTAACTGCACCCTTAGGTATAGTTTGCAATCCCATTCCATGTGCAATGTGGATGCATAAGCATCTGCATGACTAATGACCATGCACAGTAGGTTGCTTGCTGGCCAGGCAGGGATGCAGATCCATACACACACACCCCACGTGCGCATATATCACAACACTGTACCTGACAAAAATCCAGGCCAGCAGTTATTAAAGAGAGGAAAAGAATGGCCTTTTTATGTGTTAGTCCCAAAAGCTGAGTGGCTAGGACCCTCACTCAGGGAACAAGAGACTTAAGGTCTAGGCACTTCCCACCCAGAGGGGATTTGAATCTGTATCTCTCTTGACTTCCCAGTACTGTGCTCTAACCACTAGTTCACAGGTTATGCATTCACCAGTCCCTCTTCCAGCCCTTCCCTTGAAGCTTGTCTCATTAAGAGCCAAGAGAGGGAGATACATGGGCCATTAGGCAAAGTGTAAGTTTAGATTTGTATGGTTTAGTGAGATAGATGCTGTTCTCAAAAAAGGCCACAGGATTTAGCCTGGATCCTTTCTCCCAGTGAGATGGAAGTTTCCTCGGGGCTTTCCACCCCTTTTATCCACCTGCAAGGTGAAATGGCTGAGCTTCAAAATGGGGGTGGTAGGGACTGGACAGTCTCTTTGTTCTCCTTCCCCTTTTTGCTGAACTATAACTTCAGGACTTATGCTCAGATACATACATACAGAGCCACATACCTGCCTGGCCAGAGGGCAGCCAACTGCATGTGCTCAATAGTTACATGGATTCATCCAAGCTGTATATGAAGTTGAATGGCAAATTGTATACAGAGGCCAAAAATGGCTGTTATGTAGCTGGGATACTGCCATTTTGGAGTAAGTAAAGTAGGACTCTATCTTTTTTGGCTAGTCCTGGCTTTGGAAAGCACTCAAATACTGCAAAAAAACCTGTTCTTACACAATTCCTTACCCCACCCGTTGCTATCCCATTGTTTTAATCATCTAGTAGCAGCCCGACCCTCAGCTCACAGTCTTGGTTCTCCACTGGTGCACCAAATTAATCCCTTATCTCTTCCTACAATTTAACAAAACTGACTCACTCCACCCATCGCTGCTGTGTCTGAGCACTTCTCAGGTAACTGAAACCCACAGCTTCCTCCAGACAGAGAAGAGAGGAACAATATGACTGGCCAAGGTCATACAGGAAGTCTGTTAACTCTAAAAAGTGAGCCCAAAAGTGGGTTGGCAGCCATGTATACTACCCACCATTGACAGATTGAAAAGGATGCAGTTCTGCTCTCCTTCCAGGGGTTAGTTTAAAATGTGGAGTAGATTCGCTGGCAGCTGCTCCATTAATCATTCTGAAGTCCCTGTCTGGAATCCAGATAGGATGTCTCCGTGCCTGCCACTGAACCCAATTCCCTTGCTTTCTGTGAGCAAATTAAAACCCTAGTTTCCCTGCCGTCCCCTTACCCATATTTTCTTCTGAAATTCAGCTCAGATCTTTACCACTGTGTAACTAATATGTCAGTGTAAATCACATTGTTCTAAATTAGGATTGATCATTTTGCACATATCCTTTTGTGAGTAACCCGCCAGCCAAGAAATTGTCAAGACTGCGTAGCCAATATGGCAGTTGCCTAGGGCTTGTTAACCATCTAAGCAAATTGCATCATAATGTACGGAAGATAGAGGGAAGGGCTATATTTTAGCATTCAATGAGAAAGCGAAAATTATGGCAAGTGTGGGGAATGACAATAATAGACACACAGTAAACAACCAATTGGGGAACCTCATTCAGCTGGAAAATGTACGCAACAATTATACACAGTCCAACTTCATTCTCCCACTTTTTCTTACTTGATAAGGAGAAGAAAGAGTCACGTGCATGGAATGGAAGGGAGAAATCATGCAACAACATAATGTTTCCCAGGATGCACCCCTAACAGGTTGGTGATGGATGGAGCTCTTCCCGTGTCTCAGCAGGCACAACAGTAACTGTCTCCCATCACAAGTAAAACCCATGTGATTAATAGTGAGGCACTGGCAATGTTCACCCTGATGGATCTGCTTCTTTTTAAATAATGAAAATCTTAATTCCTCATTTGGCTTGGGCTTGGCTTGTCTTGAGATTGGAAGGTAATCCATGTGCAAAGTTGAAGGACAGCTCAGATGTGAAACCAAGTCACAAAGGAAAGGCATCCTGGCAGAGAAATGTTTGTGTCTGTGATTTTCCTCTGAGGTCATCACATATGGCCATCTAAATGTGCAGAATTAAGTCACTGTGTGTGTCTCCATCACCGGTTCTCAACCTTTTTAGACTTAAGGTGTCCTTCATGAGACTTGAGCGCCCCTCTTAGTTTTCACTCATTTTTTCAGTACAAAAAAATAACACAGAGATTTATCTGGTGCAAAGAACTCAGAGAGACTACAACAGGTCAGAATATTTCTAGTACCATGAATTTCCACATGAAATATTTGGATTTATATTGTGAAACATATTAACACACCTAGCAGTGCTAATTCTGTGTAGCACCTGTGGCATCCTTCAAAGGACCTCAAAGCACCTCAGGCTGCTGCACACCTTGGTTGAGTATCACTGGTCTACATTTTCATTAACTCAGAGTTTAGGCCACAAGTCTAAAGTATTGTCATTATCCATCTTATCCTTTGGGGAGGGGACACTTTTTTAATGTAGGATAAAATGGAAATAACTAGGCCTGTGCGAAGCGGCTAATATTCACTTTGGATTCGGATTTGGATTTGGCCGGTTCGGGGGCAGTGATGCAATTCAGGGATTCAAATCACTGTCCTGATTCAATGTGGCCGAATCTGATTTGGAGATTTGGCTCCTGCT
>NW_005842009.1:1598494-1610183 GCF_000455745.1 Alligator sinensis
AGTCCCCCACCTCTGCTCTTGCTCTCCCAGCTGCCCCCCACCTCCCCTATGGCTGCACTGCCCGGGCCAGCTCCAGCCCTTTTTCCCAGCAGGAAAAAAAACAAAAAATAACCCCACCCCGACTCCCCCCTCATGTGCTGGTGGCGGGGGGGGGGGGGGGGGCATCCCGCTGCCCCGCATTGTCCCATGCCATATGGGGGGCTCTGCACAAGCCCCTGAAGCCCCAAGGCTGCTGCAGAAGCAGTAAGTCCCATGGTTTTTCTTGTTTTTTTTCTTAAAGAGCTGGAGCTGGCCCGGGCGGAGCACCCATGGGGGGGCTGGGGGAGCAGGGAGGAGGGCTCATGGCAGAGCCCCCCATGCAGCATGGGGCAGTGGGGGGCAGAAGGGCTCCTCTCCCCTGCCCGGCAGCACCCAGTGAATTGGGGCTTTTTTTTAAAGTACCGGGAGCTATGGTTTTTCTTGTTTTTTTTCTTAAAGAGCTGGAGCTGGCCCGGGCGGAGCACCCATGGGGGGGCTGGGGGAGCAGGGAGGAGGGCTCATGGCAGAGCCCCCCATGCAGCATGGGGCAGTGGGGGGCAGAAGGGCTCCTCTCCCCTGCCCGGCAGCACCCAGTGAATTGGGGCTTTTTTTTAAAGTACCGGGAGCTGGGGAGTGTGGAAGTTAACGGAGCTGGCAGGGGTCCCCCCATGGTCCCCTCCCTCCTGCTTCAGTCCTCCCCTCCCCTGCCCCTAGTACTTATAAGCTGCAGCCACCAGGAACTGCCCGAATCATCAAAGCTCTCCGAATCTTTTCCAAGGATTCAGAGAGCTTTGAATCGATTCAGACCTTTAAATTGGTCCCCTGATTTAATTTGGATTCAGAGATTTGGCCACCGAATTGGGCCGAATTTCCTCCGAATCGAATGCTTCAGTCCTCCCCTCCCCTGCCCCTAGTACTTATAAGCTGCAGCCACCAGGAACTGCCCGAATCATCAAAGCTCTCCGAATCTTTTCCAAGGATTCAGAGAGCTTTGAATCGATTCAGACCTTTAAATTGGTCCCCTGATTTAATTTGGATTCAGAGATTTGGCCACCGAATTGGGCCGAATTTCCTCCGAATCGAATCACCACCCAAAGCTTTGCACAGCCCTGGAAATAACAGAGGTAGATCCTAAGAAGAGAGCCATGACAATTCCCTTGAGCCAGGGATCTGCTCTAGAGTCACTGCCCTGGAGAGACTCTGGAATATCAGCCTCTTTCACTAGATCACTACATTTAAGTCAGAGGGAGTAGGTGGAACAAGGGAGGAAAAGACTTAAAGCAACAAGCTCAAGAGGTTACTCCATGTTGATGACTCCTTTCCCTGCTTGACTACATCAGTCTGCAGACTGCGGGGTCAAACGTGCTTACTGTGCTGTTGTACGATACAGGAATTCCCAAGGAAAGCCCACCTAATGTATTACTGTCTGTTCCAGCTACACCTGAATGGACCAACCCATTATGCATATCCACAAAACCATCCTGGGTGACTTACTGGATGTTTCTGGGACACAGAAGGACAAAGCTTCATGTGTTTGAGAATGTCTCATATTCATCCAGTTGGTGTAATTGTATTATCCCTCCAGTGAATTCGACTGAGAAATGTCAAGTTCTGGGCGCTAGTCCCAAGGTGCAGTGTTCAACTGGCTTTTGAAACAACTACAACAGCCACAAAGGAGTAGGAGAGGTTCAGAACCAAGAGGGGTACAAATACAAGAGCAGAACAGATAAGCAGTGTGAGACCTGCTGGGGTGAGTGAACAGGTGGGCTGGGGCCTGAGTTAGAATAGTATAACAGATAGCCAGTAACTAAGGGCAGACTGTTAGTCTCTGGAGCAGCAAGCACACTGCTGTATATCTGTCTGGAGCATAGAAATGATGACAGCTGAGAGCATAATATTGCCGACTCTAACAACGAATCCTTCTCCCCACCGATTGTGTCAAGAACTAGAAGTCTATCACATCAGCCTAATGGAGCATCATCAACTTACCTCAATGAGGCACTTAATCGAAAGAGCATTTATACCACTTGGATTGCCAGCCTCGCTTTATGACAGCTCTTTGCGCAAGAGATGTCATTGTGCATTTGCTTCTTTGTTAGAATAGATTGGAGTTATCAGCGGTTGAGTAAACCTTGCCATTTGCAGGGACCCCTAAACATCTGCAGGACAGAAGAACTAGAATAGGAAAAGGCCTAAAATGATAGAGGTGGGGAGGAGTTATAACCTGCAGTGACATTCTGTAGCTTTGGTTCACTATCTGTGTACAGCGTTCGTGTGCCTGCACCTTGATGAAGAAATGTTTGGGCCAGATCCACAGCTGGTATAAACAGTATGGTGTCACTGGCTCTATGCCACTTCACTCCAGTGGAGTATGTGGCTCTGTGTGCAGTTCAAATGCACAGTCAAAGATCCATAAAAGCAATTAAAGATGGGTAACAAAAACTGATACAGTAAATGGAGGAGAAAGCCTGGCAGAACTTGTCACAAGAACTAAACCCACTGGTCTCATAAGGAGAAAGCTCAAGAGCATGCAACAAACTGCAAAAACCTTCAAGGTAACAGTGTAAGTGAAGGGAAAGAATTGCTTCCCTATCTCAAAGGAGAAATGAAGAGAAATATCTTGAAACCAAAGGAGGAAGAGTTCAAGCTAGCTTTTGAAGAAACGTCTTCAACATTAAGGGATTCAATAAAAGGTCAGAACAAGCAATGGAGAGTCCACTATTGCAGGGGTTTAGCTGCTGGTAAAAGAAGATGATTGTGGGACTTTATTGACTGGATTACTGTCTAGATCAGCAGTTTTCAAAATTTTTGGCCACATAACCCCTTATATAAAAAATATTGTTTCACATACCCCCTGCACCACTGTTGGTGCCAACATCAACATGTGGCAACGCCATTACTATCCAGCACCTTGACCAATTAGAAGCTTCACCACCACTAATAAATTTAAGCATGTACCCCTCAGCAAAGCACTGCATACTCCTGGGGCTATGTTATATAAATCCCAGGTAAACCACATATTGAGGGCAGAAATGGGACTTAAGTACCATCGTTCTGTGGAGTCACCCTATGTAATATTAAGCCATCAAATCATACTGAATACAATTGAATCCAAATTCCACACCAATCAGTGGCAGTCTTTCCATTGACTGCAGAGGCCTTTGGTTTAAGTTTTACCTTCACCCTGATGGAACAGGGGAGAAATTTGAAGGAGGAACTTTATGCTTGGAATGCAACCCTGTATTGAAAGCCAGAGACAAAACCATGTCCTAATGTGAGGGATTCTTCCAAACTGGGTTCTGTATCTTCATATTGGGGTTTTTCCCTCAGCCAAGGAGGCACACAGGGATGTTCTGTCTGCAAGTAACACTTGGGTCACTCTCAATCTCTTTAAACCAGGAATCAATGACCTCATCTGTTGTTCTTTTGCTTGGCTGCAGAAGGTGGCTTAGGTAAAATACCCATTATAGGTCTAGGTAAAGATATAGCTAAAGAAGTGGAGTCCATTACACCAGCCTGTTTGAAAGGTGAGGTAAAGTGGACCGAACAGAACATGCCTACAGGCACAAGTTGGTTGTGAGAGGACTTTCCAGTCCACCCTAGCCTAAAGGGTGTTGACTGCCTGAGCTCAAATCCATTGCATAATTAACTGATCTCTGATAACATTTCCCTTGTCAGGGTGGAATTCAGATCTTATCTTATTTGACAGCAACGTTTATGGTGTTAATACTGGGGAAGAAAGAGGGAAGTCTGTAATGGAGGAAACCCTATTTAATTTGAGAATTCTGTTATCTTGTCACAGGGGCTGAGATTTTACTAATAGATTCTGACTTCAGGAAAATTATATGCTTAAGAAGACAGGATTTTAACAGACAAGATCCCATTGATATTAATAAGAAAATACAGTATGCTTCATTGGACACACAGAAATGTGATTTTGCTTATGACTGTTACCCCAGGACTGAAATATTCCAACTGATACACCACCTGGAGCTATGTTCCTACCACAATGGATTTGCTAAACAGAGTTAAAATGAGAGACCATCAAGGCAAATTAGTGGTGCTCCCAGGATTTTTAATATTTCATAGTTTCATAGTAGTTAGGGGTCAGAAGGGACCTGAATAGATCATCTAGCCTACCCCCCCGCCACTGGTTGGAGCACATGCTGGGATCACATGACCCCAGACAGGTGTTCATCCAACCTCTTTTTGAATTTACCCAAGGTAGGAGCGAGGACCACTTCCCTAGGAAGTTGGTTCCAGATTCTAGCTACCCTGATGGTGAAATAGTGCCTCCTAATCTCTAACCTGAACCTATTCTCTAGCAGCTTCTGGCCATTGTTCCTCATCACCCCAGGTGCTCCTGGGGGGAATAGAGTTTGTAGGCAGCCACCAAATCCCCCCTCAGCCTCCGTTTGCTGAAGCTGAACAGGTTCAGGTCCCTCAGTCTCACCTCATAGGGCCTGCCCTTTTGCCCTCCAACCAAGCGGGTGGCCCTCCTCTGAACCCTCTCAAGGCAAGCCACATCCTTCTTAAAGTGCAGTGCCCAGAACTGGACACAGTACTCCAGTTAAGGCCGGACCAATGTCGCGTAGAGGGGGACTATCACGTTTCTGGACCGGCTTGAGATGCATCTTTAGATCCACAATTTTACAAAGGGGCATTTGTCTCCATAAGTCAATGTAGAGTCATGGCCAAAGGTTAGGGACATGGTGTTGCTGGAGACTGTCATTGTTCAAATTAGTTTTAAAATTTAGGTTATTATTTTGGTCTCTAAAGAGTCCGTGAACACTTTTTTCAAGGCCCTCATGTAATAGGGTGCTCCTCCAGGGACAACCAGGCATGCCCTTCTGGCAGAGTTGGTACCTAGTTACCTACTCTGGTCCCCTAGCCCAGCTCCTTTCTCTCTCTCTCTCTCTTGCCTGCTAGTTCTTAGTGTTTTTTGAGATGTTTCCTCAACAGTCTGCCTTTAGGAAACCTAAGGCTGAGCCATTGGCACCATGTCTATCTGTCCCCTGCCTCAAGTCTGACTGAGCAGTGCAGGGCTCTGCCCCCCCTTTCTTTCTCCTGTCCCCTTTCCCGTCAGTGGGTGGATGCCCATCCCTATCAGGCTCCAGTCTGTCTTAGTTCTCCTCTTTGTCCAAGCTTTGGCCAGTCTGGGCTCTACCCCCCTCGCAGGTTGCTCACCGCCAAACCGTCAAAGTAAGTCCAAAAAAAAAACCCCACCGGAAAAATCATAGTGCCCTGGGCACTCTGCTCTGTGGCCTCCTTGCCTTCCCTCACAGCTCCCTCAGGTCACCAGATGTTACTACTGTCATGAGCAGAAAAAAAGAAAAGAGCAGGCCCATATTGGGCTCTCATAAGTAGTCCGTTCTCCTCAGGGCATCCCACTCTCCCAGACCCTTCTTGTGTCAATGCAAACAGTCTTTAGTCTATTGGGGTATACTCAGTCCCACCACCACCACCATGCTCCTCTGGGGTGAACATAAAACCACTCTCAACTCTTTGTATCCCCTTCAAAACACCCTCCAAGGCACAAAAAAGAGAAAGAAAAAATAAGGAGATCCTCAGTACATCCCAAGCACTCACTTCTTCATTCTTGGTCAACAGTAGTCCCTCTTCTCAGGCAGCAGCTCTCCTGGCCAGAGGATTCCTCCATGTAGGATTCTCTCTGCCTCCACTGCCATGGCCAGCCCCCTTCCTCTGGCATGGGAAGAGTTTATATCTCAGTCAGCCATGGTCACCTGACTGGGCTTCGTGCTTTCTGGGCACAGGTGTGGTCAAACTCTTGCTCCCTTCCCTCCTGGCTGAGCGAGGGCTGAGCTTATTGAGTGTGAGCCCCCCAACCTAGGGTCAGGCATCACTCCTCTGGGGTCCCTGCTCCCCCGCCTGTCAGCTTCTCTTGGCAGGAGGGATCTCCTCCACCGTGTCCATGCTGGCACGTGCTCTCCTTACAGCAGGTGATCCTTCCCTTCTCAGGGCTACAAAGATTTGGGGCTTAAAGAGGCCTCACTGCCTTGCCTTTCCCGGCCCCCTCTTCATAACAGGGTTAGGGTCTCCTGTTAGACTCATCTTCAGTCGATTGTTCTAGCCAAATTCTTTCCATAGTTTCAGTTCAATATAGGATTCCTCCCCATTTGTCCATCATAAACAATTATGCATTGCTGGTGTGTGCCGTTTGACAGTTGTCGTGTTCCTGCCAATGGACAGCTGTATCATAACGCTGTGTTTCCTACATACCACATGCAATAGCACCACTGAAAGCTCAGTATTTGACACTCTACCAATTGCAATCATGTGACATTGCCTATTCTTTGGTATAAGAGCAGTTACAAGTGGCTTTCTCTGTGGCTGTAATTTGAGTTTATAGCAGGGGTGGACAATTATTTCGGGTGGAGGGACGCTTACTGAGTTTTGGCAGACCATCGAGGGCTGCATGACGTATAGGCAAGGGTAGATAAATATTAATTTTCCAAATTTTTTAGGGGCCAAGTGGGCCACATAGAATGGCCTGGTGGGCTACATCTGCCCCCCGGGCCACATTTTGCCCGCCCCTGGTTTATAGGCTCAGCTAAACAATGAACAGTAACAAATATTTGTATTGTGGAACAAATGTCAGTGAAGCATCTATATTAGCATTTAGCATTAGCATTGGCAATCCCTTGATTTCAGGATGATCTCTGCCATGGCTCATTAATGGGTCTTGAGATGACTTAAGAGTCCAATCCTTTTGCTACAGATCTGTCTGCAGAAGTTGCAGGTCTTTCCACAGGTGACAGTAGGATGCAGGCTCGGATTCCTCTCCTTTTCCTTCCTCTGGTCTCTCTTCTCTGCTTTGAGGGCAAAGCATTTTACCTCAGAACAGGCTGCTGTTGGTTGATGTTGTATAGCTATTGGAGTCAGTCAGCAGCCAGCTCCTCCCAACTTTTGATGTTGGCATCTGCTCTGAGGTATGACTTTAATGTGTCCTTACAGTGTTTCCTCTGGCCACCACGAGATCTCAGGCCATTATTAAGCTGGGAGTAGGGCACTTGTTTTGGGAGTCAAGAGTCAGGCATCTGCACACAATGTCTGGTCCAGCAAAGCTGGTGTTTAAGGAACACCAACTCAATACTGGTAACACTGGCTTCAGCAAGGATGCTGGCCTTTGTGCGGCAATCTTTCCATTTGATGTGAAGGGTTTTCTGGAGGTATTGTTGGTGATACCTTTCCAGGCTCTTGAGATGATGGTGGTAGATCACCCACAATTCATATTTGTAGAGAAGAGCAGGGAGGATGACTGCTTTGTAGACCTGGATCTTAGTGTCTTTCCAAAGACCACTGAAGAACTTTCCCAAAGGAGACATTGTGCTGGATCTCTTCATCAATGTTCACTCTCTGAGAGAGGTGCCTACCAAGATAGGGGAAGTGCTTGACTACCTCCAGAGTCTTTCCATTGATGGTAATTTGGTGTGTAGGGTCACATTCATGGTCCGGAGCAGGCTGATAGAGCACTTTTGGCTTCTTGATGTTACTAGGACCAAAGTTCAGTAGGCTTCTGCAAAAAAGTTCCAGCACAGCCTGGAGGTTTTCCCCAGTGTGTACACTTCACACTGCAGTGTGAAGTGATTGGCATATCGAAGGTCAAGGTTGGTTATTGTGAGTACTTTCATCTTTGAAAACTGAATGGATAGAGGCCTTTTCAATCGGAGTTATTTTTGCTCAGTGTCAGTTCTGGAAAGAAGGTGGTCCTAAATGAGACCCAAGATGACTGTCAGAAAAATGGAGAAGACAGTAGGTGATGATACAGGTGGACCTAGACAGGCTAGGAAGTTGGGCGGATCAGAACTTGATAAAGTTCAATGTTGAGAAATCTAAAGTGCTCCACCTCGGGATGAGCAACCCCCAACACACCTTCAGGTTTGGCAGCACCAAACTGACTAGCACCACCACCATAAAAGGGACCTGGGGGTAATAATAGACCACAGTATGAATATGTGCCGGCAGTGTGATGCATAGCCAACAGAGCAAACAATACTCTAGCATGCATCAATCAATGCATCTCCAACATAACCAAGGAGGTGATTCTTCTGCTCTGCTCAGCACTGGTGAGACTGCAGCTGGAGTACTGCATCCCGTTCTGGGCGCCACACTTAAACAAGGACACGGACAAGCTTGAGAGAGTCCAAAGAAGAGCCATCCATATGATCAGAGTCTTAAAAGGCAAGCCATACAAGGAAAAACTGAGGGACCTGGGACTCTTCAGGCTACACTAAAGGAGTACATCAGTGAGCAACTGTTCACCAGGGCACCCAAGGGGAAAACCAGGAGTAATGGCCACAAACTCCTGGAAGATTGATTCAGGCTCAACATTAGGAAAAACTTCTTCACAGCCAGGGTGTCCAGACTGTGGAATAAGCTCCCTCCAGAGGTGGTGCAATCACTTACCCTGGAGATCTTCAAGAGGAGACTAGACAGTTACCTTGCTGGGGTCACCTGACCCCCAGTCAGGCTGGACCTGATGATCTTCTGAGGTCCCTTCCAGCTTTACAATCTATGAACCTATGCAACCTTGCTTGGTTTTGGCTCTGATCCACTACATAGAATGGTTGCAGTCATTGGTCATGGAGGACAGTCATTTTCAGAACATCTAGATGTGGCCAGTGCTTTCCACAAGGTTTCATGAGTGATGGAATCAAAGGCCATAGTAAGGCCAGTGAAGGCCGCATACAGATTCTGATGTTGGTCGATACTTTTTTTGGACGCTATTTTTGGATTTGGTGGGCAACAAAGATCATGTCCATTGCCAACAGGATTGTCTGAAACCACACTGAGATTCAGCATTGACCATCATATTAGTGAATTAGTGGGCCAATTACCGTATTTGCTTGAATATAAGATAAGGTTTTTTTTCCCCCAATCAGCATGGTGGAAACAGATCCCCATTTTACAGTCTTGTACAAGAAAATCTCATTAATACATTGTCTATCATTAAGCTGCTGCCAAAAGCAGCATGCATTCAGTAATGGAAAGTTGAAGTTGATTAAATGCAACCAACAGTGAGCATGACTATAAAACACGTGGCCCATATCCATATTGGGGAGGCATACTGATGGGAACCATTTTTTTTTCAAATGTTATTAAAAACTTATTTACACTTACAAAGCTTCACAAGTGGAACATCCTGGTTTTAACAAAACTTCATATCACAAAAATGACTACATATCCAAAAACATACAGCTAGGTATATTAAACCCTTAAACAATATATATTGACTTCCCACCAGAAAAAAACCCTTACAGAACTTTTTCTTCGTACACAACCCCATGAAAAATGATTATCTCAGAAACCACTTGACACTCCCCCCACCCCATCAGTCCTCTCTGCTGGTTCAGTGAAACAAGTGTGTTCAGTGCTTTTTTCTCCACTTCTTCTCCGACCTCTTCCTTGTCCTAATCAGTGTAGTATTTCAGCTCACACAGCCTCAGTTTCAGGCACTCTCTTTCAGTGAAAGCCAATCCCTTAAAAACCCAGAGGTTTCTTACTTTCCATAAACTTGTTTCAACACAGGGGGCATTTATACACATATTTCTTGTTTGGCATAGGTCCATAGATCTACTGCTTCTGAGCAGACTCAATTGATCAAGCCTGCTCCACACGTGAACCGATGCGCGCTGCACTGTGCCATATGCAGTTGCATAAGCAGCAAAATGCGAATCAGCACGCAGAAAATGGCAGCAGTGCGCTTTTGAACTGAAGCACCTCCGAGGTGGTTTAGTTCAGAAGTTCACCGCTGCCATTTTCTCAGTGCTGACGTGCATTTCGCCACTTATACTACTGCAAGCGTTGCAAAACCAGGTGCTTTTCAAAGTGCCCAGTAGTGCAGCACTTCCACATGTAAAAATGCCCATGATAATAAAGTCCTTAATAACACTTTCTCCAGTCCCTTTGGTATGAGTCCATATAGTACCATCTCCCATGCTAACAACAGGTTTCTTTTGGTGATACTCAGAAAGTGGCAGACCCTTTCCCACACCCCCTTTGCATATGTACACTCCAAAAACACGTATACCACCATTTCTTCTTCCCTGCACCTCTTCCATGGGCACCTTGAGCTCATCAAGCGGTGTTGCACATCTCGCACGAGCAAGATGTTCCTTACAACCATCCACACTAAGTCAGCATGTTCCCCTTTTAGTTGTTTGCCCACCACCGCTACCCACACCTTCTTCACTTGTCCTTCTGTGAAGTTTCCCACCAGCGCCAACCTGTCTCTCTCCCTTACCACTTTCATCAATTTCTTATGATCCTTCAGGACCTCCAGCTCTGCCTCCCCTATTTTATACCTCCAAATGAAACCTTCCATCCTGATGTAATGAATTAGTGGTTAACAGACTCTTTAAAGGCATCTGATATGCTTCCCATTTCCTTAAAATTGCTGCTGAGTGAAATCAGGTGATATGTGCTGCTTTCCACTCTCCTTCCATTACCACCTTGCATACCATGGTTACATATTTCACATAGATAAACCATCCCAAGTCTGGCAGGCCCCCCCTGCCTCCCCTCCCCTTGCTTTGTTCAATTCAGCTCCTGCCAACCTTTCTCTTTTGGCATTCCAGAAGAACGCACATATTTCCCTCTGTACTTTTGCTATCTTCTGCCACATCGGTGGGAATACAATACCCGTATATAGAATAATCAGCAGTAGCACAGCCTTAACCACTGCCACTTTTCCAGCAAAGGACAGTGTCCTTATGGATCATAACCAGACTATTTGCTGTATCCTTGATCTCACCTTTTCCCATGCTGTATTACCTTCCCCTTCAGCATTCAACGGGATCCCTAGCACTCTGTTTTCTCTCTCTCTTATCTGAAGGCTGCTTAAAAGTGTGTTTCCAGAGTACCTCTGCTAAAGCTTACAGCAGTTTCAAAAAAGTAAAATGTATCAATTCTGGATGAACTAAATTACTAGAGGCATTATTATTCCAAAGTCAATGCTTTCAAATTTGCACCTCACTTCCATGTGCTCAGGGAGAGCAGAGTCTGACAGTAAGCTGGGGGTCGAAAGGGCTGCAGAGGGAAGAAGCTGGGAGGACAGATGGCAAGGGGACCACCGGACCCTGCCCAGATGTGTTTTCCCTGCTGTAGCAGTGGGAGGGGGGCAAATTCAAGGCAAACCTCCAATAACTGGATTCTACACCTGGAAAATTAAGAGAAATTTATCATTTTTACATACATAGAATCTAAATATTGGGGGCCTCCTTATATTCAGGGTCATCTTATATTTGAGAAAATACAGTAATTTAGTTTATGATAAGATTTAACAAGTTCTTGTCTAGACGGGCTCACTGAATCCCAGGTGCCTCTATTGATTGTCTGATCAACCAGCTAACAACCCCTTATCAAACATGCTTCTCTCAAACTTGCCTCCAGCACCGTAGCTTTCAGACGCAGGTTCTGTGTGTACGTGTGGCTGTGTACGCACAGAGCTATAAAAGACTTTGTGGGCACTAAGAAATATTTGCCTAGAAATAGAACCAGTGATAAAACTCCCTGTGTCTGCTATCAGCCAGGAGCACCAAGCAGATGTATGCTCCAAAACACTGAAATGCTCAGGTCCTATAGGCTATTCCAGTAATCGTGGATTTGCTTGATATTTTATCTCCTTTCTTCTTTTATTTCTTCTTTCCCT
>NW_005842009.1:1610193-1620251 GCF_000455745.1 Alligator sinensis
GAATGAAAAAACATTTGTACAAATAGCTTTGTTAGCATACATCATTTTTTATTATTATTTCTTTAAAGCTGATTAATTCTTATCGGCAATGCCAGCTGTTTGCTAGATAAATATGACACCCTGTTAACACCTGGATCCTTTGGGAGAGCTGCAGGGATGCAGCATGTTGGTTTGGTCTGACATCGATTTGTCTTGGCCGGTGGCCAGTGGCCAGCTCTCTTACCACTGGCTGAAGATATTGGCTACCTCTACATGCCGTTAATATTCCCAACAGGGTTTGTTGTTTTCCCCCAATTTTTCCTTGGGAAGGAGGATAGAACCCTCCAAAGCCATGGTCATTGCCTCTCATGCTTGGGTAAAAATGTAAATGCTGAGTACATTATTTAGATCAGGGTTGTGAAGGGTAAATTTGCACACCCTGGGCTCTCACCCGTCTGCCACCTCCTCCATCACTCCAGATGCAGCAGCAGCTGCGGTCTCTGGGTTTCCCCTCCCTCTTCTGGCTTCCACTTCCTGTTCCTTCCCAAGTGGACGACAGCATGGTGCAGCACAACCCACTGTGCTCCCACATCCTGAAGCCGGAGAGCCGAGGGTGAGTCTGCGTGCCCGTGCAGTGTGTGGTGCAGAAAGCCTGTGAGTCTCACCAGTGTGGCCGGCATGGAGTGTGGCCTCTGCTGATGCTGCCTGCAGGCATGGGGCTCCCACCCACTTTGAATTTCATAGATTCATAGATGTTAGGGTCGGAAGGGACCTCAATAGATCATCGAGTCCGACCCCCTGCATAGGCAGGAAAGAGGGCTGGGTCTAGATGACCCCAGCTAGAAGCATATCTAAACTCCTCTTGAAGACCCCCAGGGTAGGGGAGAGCACCACCTCCCTTGGGAGCCTGTTCCAAACCTTGGCCGCTCGAACTGTGAAGTTCTTCCTAATGTCCAGTCTAAATCTGCTCTCTGCTAGCTTGTGGCCATTATTTCTTGTAACCCCCATGGGCGCCTTGGTGAATAAAACCTCACCAATTCCCTTCTGTGCCCCCGTGATGAACTTATAGGCAGCCACAAGGTCGCCTCTCAACCTTCTCTTGCAGAGGCTGAAAAGGTCCAGGTTCTCTAGTCTCTCCTCGTAGGGCTTGGTCTGCAAGCCCTTAACCATACGAATTTGGAGAGCTCCGCTTTTCATCTCCTTTAAAATTTTAAAACCTTTAAAACCATACGAATTTGGAGAGCTCTGCTTTTCATCTCCTTTAAAAAACAATAATAATAACACCTCAATGTAATACCTGGCTTTGCAGAAGTAGAGAAGGGATGAAGTCTGTGAACTAGCAGCAATGCTGAATATCTGGGCTGGTAATGCAAGCCCTGAGAACTTGAGTCACAGATAAGTGATACGTAGGCCTGTGGCTGAAATGGTGCCTTGGTCTGACTATCCACACAGGAGTTAGGTCACCCTTGGACACTATTTATTGAAACGATTATGAATCCTTTCCTCAAAGCCTTGGCTTTGCTTTCTTTAGCCTCCAGGGTATCTAAGAACCAAGGTTGTGCTTTGCTAGACTGCTTCTGCCATCCAAAGGGAAGCCACCAGAACAAGTGTAGACTCACATGGCTTCTGGTAGCTCCTCTTCCTTAACTGTGCTGCCAGGCCACGAAGTCCACCCTGGAGAGGCCCAACTGTTGGAGGAGCTGCAGCAGGTAGCCTAAGATGTGGGAATATTTACAAGTTGACTTCCTGTCTGCTTCTGGGAGGCTGCCAAAGCCTTCTTTTGTTCAGAGAGCTGGTATTGTTCTGCTGAAAGGAAGGAGGGAGCTTGCTGCTCCAGGGGAGCTGGCAGTGAGGATGCACTCGCAGTGTTGCCAGCAGAACTTCAGTACTGGACAGAGGCCTAGAATGGGCACAGAAAAGGAAACGGGCATTATCACAGAGTGCTGGAGTGGAGAAGAAACAATCTGATGCTCCTTACCAGTGACTCCCTAGTGACTCGTTGCCTGAATACTTTGCACCATAAAGCTGGTGAAGGAGATGTGTGAACCTAATTTATTTCAGTCTGTACTAAAAACAAAACTGCCGTAACTGGCTTACTGGCTCCTTCTGCTTAGGAAGAAACCAGAGCTACATTAAAGGTCCTGGAGTAGTTGTATGAAGACACCTAACCACAAGCACATTAATAAGGCCTTAGTTCTTGTGCATGCATCGTTCCTGCCAGTGGCGTTTGGACAAAGTTCCTGGAGGCTGCCGATCTGTCGGAGAACACAACAGAAATGCTGCTTGTAAATGTCCTTGCGCCAACACTGAAAAATTCATTGAGAAATTCATCAGCGATAACACCAGTTTAAATGTTGGTAGGCAACTCAAATTGGAAGAGACAACATGTTGTACATGATGAAAATTATCACAAGAGACACATGGCATTGGTTGTACTGCCAGACAAACTGCTGCTGACTTGTTGCCAGTCGACATGGAAAGCATAGCTGTGGCAATGCACAAGTACTTTTACATGCATGTCACTCAAGTACAAGTACTGAAGCAGTTCTGCAAACTCCAATCTGTGCTATATAGATGTGCCGGGGCATAGCAACCCTTGGCAACTGCAGCTGTAGGCTATTGAATGTATCCTGCAAATTGATGATGATCTGAATTCATGCTTCAAGTCCCAAGAAAAGTGCTGTTGCAGAAGTGTTTTGAGGAGCAAACTTCTAAAGTGTCTGTGGTTTCTGCATGGTCAGCTGATACCTCTCATCTGAGCTAGCAAGAGATTGCATCAAGAAAATGATACAGCTGCTAAAGCAGCCAAAGAGTTGCAAAGTGTCAGGAAAAAAAAGCTGCAAAAGCAAAGACAAGGATTTATCCAACTCAGGGCACTGAAGATATTATCTGGTAGGAGTGCTCCAGGCGTGACATGCTCTGTGTGTGAAGTAGCTGGAGAAATGGGACTCATTGAGGGGATATAGGATTTCCTCCTGGGTCATTTTGAAACAACCCTGGACTAAACTTCTTTGTCATTGCTCACATAAGCCTGTCTCTTGATAATGGCACTGTATTTGATGAAGTGCGACATATTAAGTTACTCAACCTACCAGAGTGATAAGGCTAAGCCACCTCTGAGATGGTTGGACATCTTCAGGTACTTCAGAGTAAAGAAAATCTCATACAGAAACGTTTTACCAAAGTATGTGGAATCCCAGTGAGCAGTGGGTAGAAGAGAAGACAAACCTCAAAATGTCAATCCATAAAATGAGATTGATGCCCAAAGTTATTTTCAAAGACTTGTGTTCTGATTTTCCTGACAAACTGCTGACGAACCCAAGATACCCTCCATAAGGCACTTGCCTCTGGAAAATATCCCTTCTCTGGAAATTCAGCTATGACAGTGGAGCAACCCAAACTGTCTGTGTCTCAGTAGCATCTGGTATGTGTTTGAGGCTCCATTTTCGTCTGTAAATAGGTTTGCTCTCAGCTATACATGTTGCTATTGTTTGTCCTTGTTTGGAGGGATTTATTTGGCTGGGTGGCTCAGCTAAGAACTGAGAGCTACCGTGTGCTTTATGAAAATGTGTTAGCCCAATTTTGCCAAAATAGAGAAACACAGTATTTTCTCTTCAAAAACTGTAATAGGAATCTGGTATTAAACTGCACCGCGTTATTTCCAACCTACGACCAAGTTATTTCCATCACTCTGGTAGGTTGAGGATGTGCACTGGATTGGCCTAGGGAAAGTTAGCAGCTTTATGCATGGGAAGGGCTAGATACTTCAGAAGGGGACCCCAAAGAGCCAACACCATGAGCTGAGAGAAATTTAAAGCTTGCTGGTAGAAAATGCTACCAGGGGTTTATCTGATGACCCACCCCACCCTGGGGCTTAAGCAGGTGACTCAGGGTTTCAGGGAAGAATCTCTGACTACAGCCCAGACATGACAGTAGGTCCTGTAACCATTTTATCTAACATCTGAGCAGGGCTCATCTTGTAAAGTACAGTGGCAGCAGCTGGAAGTGGTAGTACCAACCACCTTTCATGCAAAACACTAGCAGTTTAGCATGCTTACACAGAAGTGGGTGACCTGGATTCAATTCCTTCTTCAGCCTGAGGCATTCAAACCCATACACCTCACCTCCTATAAACTTGGTGGCTTGAGGGAGCAAAGGGAAAGTGGGCCATTCTTCACCCCTCCCGTTGAACGTGTGCTACTGTGCATGAATGGTTACAATATTTACTGAGCCAGAGAGAAATCAAGAGGTAGCATGGCTGTGTAGCTTAGTGGTTAGTGTGCTCAACTAAAGAGGAACTGGGGGTGGAGAAGGAATCCTACTTTCTCAATTATATGTGAATTTTATCTGATAACTATTTAATGTTAACTATTAAGAACAGTCTTTGGAACCAGGCTCAGAACTCAAGTCTGACCCTTATCAGCCACTAGAGGGACACAAAGACTCGCACTCTCTTATCATGGTCTATCCATGAACAGCTTTTATGTACAAGCATGCAAATCTATTTTCATACCTCACTAGCATAACAGAGACCCAGAAATCCAGAGAAAAGTAACCACAGAGGTGACCAAAGATAGTTACATCACATAGATGCTCTAGTATAGTCCATACTAGAAGGCTGTTGGTCTTCTCCCTTTTTAAGGGATAACACTACTTCCCTTAGTCTAACAGAGTTCCTTGTTCAGTGTGAGAAGGCAGCAATCCATTTTATCATTATTTTTCATCATCACATGGCACTTTCCAGGGGAGGAAGACTTGGTTCCACACCAATGTATCTGGTCTCCATGGCAAACAAGAGCCTAAATACCTGTAAAAAGCTTCTGGAAAATAAGGAAAAGGAGGGTGCTAGCACTATGGCTAGGGACAGAAATTAGACATAAACCAGTATAAGTGATCAGAAACCAGTTCAAATCTGTAATACAACAGAAGTTCAGTGCACATAAACCACTTTCAAAATGGCCAAAACTAGCTTAAGATAAACCTGGATGGATATAGTATCAGACATAACTGATTTAGGTTAAATCAGTTTACTAAACTTCTGTCCCACATCCCCTCCAGATTCAAGTTAAGTCACAGTCCCCCAGCATCCCGGGATACCTTGTACCTCCTCTGCAAACCCTCCCTCTCAGGGTGGGCAGGTTAGCTTTGACTCAAGCTGTTTGCTCCTGTGGAGCAGAGAGGCACGGTCTGGAACCCCGCGGCTTCTAGCCTGGGTCACTGCAAGCACGTGACTGCATTTCTGGAATCAAAAGTGAGCATCTGTTCACATGCTTACCAGTTCAACCTATGCAGCTTAGACTAACCTGCAAAGACTGAACTGATTCAGCCTCATGGATTTTTGACTGTCAGTACTTAGCCTATGAGTCTGAAAGAATGGTGCCTATTGTTGACACTGGATTTAAGACCCAGATACCTTGTTCCAGGTGGACCCTAACCCTCAGACTGGCCACAACCTCTCCATTCGATAATAGGTTAATTTTATTGATACACGGTGATAGCAGATGAGACTAATGCAAACAATTCGATACCTACCAGTCCTAGAGCTGACATCAGAGGGAAGGTATGCCTGGCCAGTATGCAAGCTTCACTCTGAGGTTCTCTCTTGAATGTCAGATGTCAGCATCCTGGAGGTGGAGGCCGAGGCCCACCCCCTCACAGTGGGGTGGGTGAGATGGGCTGGTGGTGTGCCCTTTGTCCATGGTGGCCTCAGGGTCCCCTCTCAAGGACTCTTTGGTGCTCTGAAGTCCTTCCTTTTGTATCCTTTTCCCCTGTGTGATGACTCTTCATCTTTGGGCATTGCTGATTGATCTCTCTGTGGTCATCATACTGCCCACATTGTGTCCTGTCAGTATATTCCTTTGTTTCATAAACCCATCACATGCACACATCATAATTTGAGCTTTTTCCGGTCTTCTGCTAATTTGGTCTGTTCTCCCAAAGATGGAAATCCCAGGGGCCCTGCAGTTGGGCACTGACCTGGTGCCACATGATCTCATGTCATGGAACAATGTGTCACATGCCTTCAGTTTTCCAGTCTGGGTGTCTGCTTGCTGCTTTCCTGTGTCAGGCACAGTGGTCCTTCAAGAACAAGCAGGCTTTTAGAAATCAATTAACCCTTGTTGTTGCCCTGGACTATTTTTCTAATACATCTCTACTTTACCTACAAGCCAATTCCCAAAAGTTCTAAATACCATTTTCTAGCCAGCACCAACATACATCTAGCCTCCTGCCAGCTGTATTACATGAGCAAAGATGTAGGGTGGGGAAAAAAGATTTCAAGGGAAAGAAATTGAAAGAATATTGTAAGGTGCTGCCCTGGGGGTGATGCAAATGATTAAAATTACAGTGAATCCTTTTTTGTATTTTTACAATAATTCACATATGGTGCTTTAACCTGACCCTGTCCCTGTATTTCTTGTCAATTTTTATCTCTTCTACTAGTGACTTGCCAAATGTGACCCAAGCAAGTGTTCCCTACAAACAGCTTCAAGAGAGATTCAAGTTGCATCTGCCCACCTGAATAGATTCTGAATTTTGCAGCCTAATGATGGTGACTGAAATGTCAATTTTGTTAATTGTTTCATTGCAGATCTAATTAGCAGGAACATTCAGCTGCTATGGGATTACAGAGGAGAAGACTTGAATATCTCTCTGTTTTCTCTCTTTATGGTAAAACCACTGGATTTGCAGCAAATTATTTGACACTGTTTACAGGAAAAGTCAGGGAAGAAATAACACCCTCCCTAATATATGTTAAAGCTCTCGTGGATAGGGTCAAACCAGTTATGCCCACAGCCCATACATGCATGAGGGGCAAAATATCCAGTGGAGAACCCTATATCATAACTTCAGGGAATGAAGAATGTGCATCTTAATGTAGTAGCAGAAATCCATCTGCTTAGGAGACATTAAGGACATCATCCACTCAGAATCCATGACTAGGTAGATGAACCTGTTTGCATATGCAAGTATGCAAATGAAAACGGTGCTTTTAGTTTTGAGTCACAGCACATTCAGGGAGCTGATGCCTGTAATTGAATGCGACTGGAATCTCAGAGCAGCTGGCGTCAGATGCCTTCCTGAAATAACTGAGACACCTTGAAAAGTACGGTCCTGGGGTTGGAGGGGGGGAGGGGGTATAGTGGGTAGGGAGAGAATCCTAAAAAAATTTCACGTTTCATGAAACATTTCATATAGTTAGCACCTGCATAGCATTTGTCATCTGAAAGGCTCTTCACCATTGTTACACTTCTGAGGTACTTCAGTAGCTCCCATTACTGAAGTATATGAGCACCTGACATTTTTTAAATTCATTTATCCTCTCAGTACCCTCAGGAGTTCAGGGAGTGCTATTGACCCCATTATACATGTGGGAAACACCCCTCTTTTACTGCCATCCTAATTTTCCAATGGGAATGGCACAGAGAAACTAAGAGCCAAGTTTTCAAATCTATTTAGATGCTGATAAATGCCCAGAGGACTTTCAATTCCCTTAAAAATGTAGTCTTAAACTAATTGACCAAGGTCACACTAAAAGTCAATGACAGAACAAACAAACAGCATGCCAGCCCACTGAGTCTCTGGAATAGGACTAATCATTGGTCAGCCTTTACTATCACAGAAAAAAAACCTGTATAAGGGAGGTATCAGTCCTATTTTATATTTGGAAAAAACAAAGCACAGAGGCCTCGTCATACCCAAAATGACAAGTGATTTTGAGTGCCTCCATTTCGGAGTGTCCAACCTGAAGCTCTTTGACAGTAGTGATTTTCAAAAGGCTGCTTGAAAATCAGACCCCTGCAAATTGTAAAGACCCACAATAACCAGGTTTTTTTTCTGAAAACACGTGCAAAAGTGGTTAATAGCTACATTTTCAAAATTGGATTCCTAAGGTGAAGAGCCAAGGGCCTGACTTGAAAGATGCCTAAATATGCAAAGAGTTGATTAATGGGATCTTCAAAAGCATGCTGCTGTCTAATTCAGGAGTGGGCAATTATTTGGGCTGGAAGGCCACTTAGGGAGGTTTGGTGAGCTGTTGTGGGTCAGGTCAGCACCCCCCATCCCCTTCCCATTGCACAGGGCCAGATCAGCACCCCCCAACCCTGGCCTGCAACAGCTCACAAAAACTCCCTAAGTGGTCTGGGGGCACCAGATGGAGCAGGTGGAAAGGGTGTCCATGGAGACCAGCCCAAGACCCTCGCAGGAAGGTGCACTTGGCTGGGTGCATGGGATGAGGTCACAGGTAGGCAGAGAGCAGCATCCAGGAGTAGGATGGGTGGGGCTGGGATCAGGATCATGGGACAATGACAGCGCAGGATTGAGGCCCACCACTACTGGGCTTGCTGGGAAGTGAGTGTGGCCACTGTGCCACCCTAGCCCTGCTGCATGCCCGGGGACAGCTGGACCAGTTTCATGTTGCTCCTTATGCCTGGGCCTGGCAGGGCTAAGGAATCCTCTGTGAGCCAGATAAAATCCCTTGGTAGATCAGATCTGGTCTGTGGACCATATTTTTCCCACTCCTGGCCCAATTCCTTTTGATTTAGGCATTGTGTGTCTAGCCTGCTAACTTACTAAGCATCTACCTGCATTTTTAGATGCTTACATATCTTTAGACAATGGCCCTGAGGACCTGATTGCTCATAATTCCAACTAGCAATCAATGCAAGGCATGGCTGCTTGGCTTTACTTCAAATCAGGATACCTAACATACCCAGATTCCTAAGCAAAGATGTAGGTGCCTTACGATAGATACTTGCATTTGACAACATTGGTCTGATTCATCCAAACCTGCAGAAGACCCTGGCGGAGCTAGGGGCACATCTCCGGGCACTTGGTTTGTCAGCTCCATGCTGAATTATCTAGGCTGCTCTTCATCATTTCCCACTCCTTAACTTACCAGTTTCTAAAGGAAACATAATTACAAACTCCATATTTTTCTCCTCTGAATGGAAGCTTTGTGCTAGGAAAAGAATGAAGCTGCTTGTTGGTAAACAATTCTTGCGTGGCTTCCGGGACTAGCAGCAGAATCACATAAAGAGCTCAAACACAGAGGCCCTGACCTCACCACTTTGCTAAAGTTAATTGGCAGTTGAACCTCACATATTCTATTCTGGTAGAGCCTCAGTGCCCCAACTGAGGCTCATTGCTCAAGGTGTTTTATGTACATATATAAGAAAGAGACTTCGCCAAAAGAACTTAAACTATAAGTAAAGGAGTTCTAGTGAACATAATAAAACTGTAACATCTATGTCTGGTGTAGTACACTGACTCCATCAGATGGAAGTGGAATATTGTGCTGTAGACTTTATACTGGAAAGTGGGGTCCGTTAGCTCAGATGGTAAAAGGTCTGGCTTTTAGGGCTGTTGTGTCTGAGTTCAATTTTTGGTGCTAATAAACTACACATCATAGAGTGCCTATGTTCTGCCTTCCAGTAAGAGCAAATGATACTTATCTTGTTACAGATCCTGTTTTATTTTGGTAAATGAAACATCATGGGAATTAATGCAGTTATTTGAAGCAAAATATTTGGATCCTGGCACCAACATTTTTTAATATGGTTCTTCATTTGTTGAGATAACTCTTCTATTAAACATGGAAAAGTTTAACTGCATAGCAGTATACTTTCAAGGCCTAAGCCATTCTTCTAGTCAAGAGGGTTATCTCCATTCACTAGCACCCATACAAACACTTTTTCATTCAGTCAATGTGCAGGCTTTTGCAACATACACATTTTTTTTATCCAATTTGTGCGGCATCTTTCATAACATTAAGACGTGTTTCAGAATGACTATAATGCAGCTGCCTCTGAAAAAGCGTAGAACAATTGTATATAACAGCACATAAAAATACTGCATAAGGGTGTAGGAGCAGTTGTGAGGAGGACAACAGATGGAGCTGGTTTGACAAAACAGGACCGCCTATGTTGGAACGGAGTCTAGGCAGTGAGATTAACAGTCATAGAGTCATAGAGAAGTTGGGCTGGAAGACTCGTCCAGAGGTCATAGATTCATAGATGTTAGGGTCGGAAGGGACCTCAATAGATCATCGAGTCCGACCCCCTGCATAAGCAGGAAAGAGT
>NW_005842009.1:1620425-1624197 GCF_000455745.1 Alligator sinensis
TAGGGCTTGGTCTGCAGGCCCTTAACCATACGAGTGGCCCTTCTCTGGACCCTCTCCAGGTTATCCGCATCCTTCTTGAAGTACGGCGCCCAGAATTGCACACAGTACTCCAACTGCGGTCTGACCAGTGCCCGATAGAGGGGAAGTATCACCTCCTTGGACCTATTTGTCATGCATCTGCTGATGCACGATAAAGTGCCATTGGCTTTTCTGATGGCTTCGTCACACTGCCGACTCATGTTCATCTTGGAGTCCACTAGGATCTTGGAGTCATCTAGTCCAGAGGTTCCCAAACTTTTTCTTATCGAGTACCCACTTCCAGATTTACCAGCTGCCTGCTACCCCTACAGCACACATTTTATATGTTAACCCCTTAAATGCTAATTATTATTATAATGAACATTAAATCTGCCATTACACAATTTCAACCACATACCCCCAGAGGTGTCTTTGTATACCCCCCAGGATAGGCGTACCACAGTTTGGGAACTCCTGATCTAGTCCAACACCCTGCTTCAGACAGGATCATCCCTGTCCAAACCATCCCCTACAATCATAACCTAAACTCAACATAAGTCTACCGTCAACCTAACACAACTAGAATTAACACCCTAACCTGCCACAGGCAAAGCAGGGGAACCAAAGCAGCCAGCGTCCTGCTTCTATGAAATGTTGTCAACATACACTCAAGAGGTCCTGGGTCAAGGGCCATGCCCCCTGAGTCCATACCAATCTGACCATGGGATAAAAATCCTTCCTGACCCCAGAACATCCACACCCCAAAGTCTCAAATCATTTATCTTCTTTTCTTGTTTCACCCTATTTTTAATTTTCCCCATCATTCTTCTCCTCTCCCCTCATTTTAAGTAGCATCAGATTTGCTATGCCTGGCTTCAACTATTTCTTTCCCCCTTCTCCTATTGCCTTGAGTTTGCTTCTTTTGAAGGTAGTCATCCAAAAGCCTGGCCAGTTTTTAAAACTTAACTGGTTTAAGACCAGGAATATTAATATTAATTTTTAAAAAGCACATATTAAACAATAGCCTTTCAAGGATTTTAAAATGCTTTATGAGTATTAACTAACTCAGACTCACAGTTTGCCCTTGGGTGTTATGCATTAACATCTTCGTATGGTAGGTCCTTGCAGCTCTGTTCTCTTTTAATAACCCTTACATAACTAGAGCCAGCATGTTCAGTTCTTCAGATTCCAGGTACTTCTGTCTGCAAGATTATTTTGTCACCCTTTCATGAACAGAACTGCAGGATTGTTAAGTCCACCTGGTCCTGAACTTGGCTTGATGTATCATTAGACAGGTGATGTCTCCTATCCAATATGTCTTCCTGTAACCATGCAGGGCATTCGTGTGATAGTCATACTAAGGGAAAGCATACTCAATACTTCCTGCAGCATCTTCTCAAGCAGTTTTTGAGTACTGAATCAGTCACGCCTTGCTTATCTTCCTCATGCAATCACCAAGGTAATATGCTTGCACCACCTTTAACTTTTCTTTTTAAGCAGTGCTCTGACCTTCCCAGAGCTCAGCAGCGATGCCTCTGTGCCAGAGGCAGTGCCAGGCTCTTGTTCTTGTCTACACCATGACAGTAACAGCTCCTGGCAAAGATGGTACCAAGAGCTCCCTGCACACCCATCGATAGGTACACACCAAACCTAGAAATGCATCACTGAGGTTACCGCAAGCTCTTCTGTGCCCACTGTCAAGCCCACGGTCTCCACTAGGACTGAGAACAGTGCCTGGAGTGGTCTCATTGGCAGACTTCTGGGTTTGGAGAGTGCCAAAAGGTGTGAGTGGGTGGGAGACACTCAGATTTATCATCACTGTGACTCCCCACTGCCATACTATAGATCAGCTCTGCACAGAGACCAAGAACTCTTTTAGCAATAGTAGGAGTAAAGTTTCTCTACAAAACAGTCGGTTTAAGTCTAGCATAAAAGAATAAAGGGACCCTGGGAGGGGAATTCCCCACTTACCCCCTTTCCCGCAGCCCCCGAAAGCCAAGTTGCTGTACCAGTATCAGAACGAGCAACAGCAGCAACCGGAAGTAGACAGCAAACAAGCCATCCCCTACATTGCCCTCCAAAGATAGCCCAGGATAAGGCAGAAGGCCCAAGAGGTAAGGATAATCCACTTACTAGCTTCTCTTGGGGTAGAGGGCAAACCCTTCCCCAGTAGCTTGGGGAAGGGTTGCAGAACTTTTCCTGGTCCTGCAATGGACAGTTCTAGCTTGAACTGTCACCAGTAAGGGATCCTCCAGGAAACACGGCTTTTTTGAGAAAGAGGCCCTATCCGGGACTTCGGGAACTGGGAAATGGCCCAATCCAGGATGAGACGCATGTGATCCCTGCCTAACTCAGGTGATTCCTCTTGACTCAGGAGGAACAATCCACATTAGGAGAGTGGAAGCCAGCCTCGACAGGCTAAGAGTCTCAGGAGGAAACTCTAAAGGGACATCAGAAGTGATGAAGAGAGAGAGCACCTGACGGAGAGCAATGATCACAGAGAGTGAGGTGCAGGTCACCTGCTCATATTTTATTATCTTTCTGTTGGACAGACTTACAGGAATTCCTGGTAGTCATCCGGGGAGGGACTACACCTAGCCTGACTGTGAAGCTTTAACAGCAGGGGCTAACAGATATGTACACTATCTGAAAGCCTGTGGTTAGGAGTGTAGGGGTGGAGGAGCCCCCATTATTGGCCCAGTGGGGCTATACCAGACGCCTTGTTAAACTATTTGCAACTGTGGGAGCATCACTGCTGGTAGAGCCTTTTGCTTCCTTCGGGGCAGTATTCTACCTCAACTTCCCATCAAGTCATGGCAGGCGAGTGCCCCGGTGAGTAGGGGACTGTTCCAGCAGGTCCACAGCAAGGGCCAAGCCTTAAGGGAGAGGTGCTGGTACAGCTAGTATCACCACATCATTGTTGATTATAGCGGGGCTGGTGATACATGAATGCAGATGGCAGAGGCAGATTTCACTATGCAGAGCAAATCCTATGTGCTCTGCCGCTCCTGTAAATAATGCCTTTCCCCTACAACCTCCATCCCTTCTGGATGTGACAGGGAATGCATCTCTGTGAGTTACAGCGGGACGACTAGGATAGATAGATGACAGATTGGGCTAATGCAGCCCCTGCTAACAACAAGGAGCTGTCAGGATGGTATCTGTGTGGTTTCTGAGCTTGGTTTCTGGTTTGTTTTTTATTTCTCTTGATCTATTTGGAAATGACAGCTAATACAGAGCGGCTCTGGGGCTTTGTTTATCTGATTGCTGGTTACATAAAGGAATCAGGTCACGGTAAAAACGTGGTTTAATAAACAGTTTGGATTTTGCATCCTCCTAAAGTTTGTTCCCTTCAGTCCTGCAGGAGGGAAGGACTACAGCACAGATGTGGGAGCTCAGAGATCCAGGGTTTGGTTTCTGCTCTGCCAGTGGCTGTGGACAGGTTCCTCTGACCTAGGACCCAAAGACACTTAAAGAAGAATTCTGTTTCATCTAGTGGACAATCAAAGTGGTGCAGCTTGTGGCCAACTCTGAGTTTTCTGACAAACGTGCAGGAGAAGCAAGGTTTTCAAATGCCTACACCTACAACAACGCTCCAACCGTACAAAAGTGTAAGAGTGATTCCATGGCCCCATCTGAGCACATAAGGCATTGCCCCGTCCAGGCATTATGGGCATTCATAGATTCATAGATGTTAGGGTCGGAAGGGACCTCAATAGATCATCGAGTCCGACCCCCTGCATAGGCAGGAAAG
>NW_005842009.1:1624330-1637438 GCF_000455745.1 Alligator sinensis
TTCCAGACCTTGGCCACTCTAACTGTGAAGAAGTTCTTCCTAATGTCTAGTCTAAATCTGCTCTCTGCTAGCTTGTGGCCATTATTTCTTGTAACCCCCGGGGGCGCCTTGGTGAATAAAACCTCACCAATTCCCTTCTGTGCCCCCGTGATGAACTTATAGGCAGCCACAAGGTCGCCTCTCAACCTTCTCTTGCGGAGGCTGAAGAGGTCCAGGTGCCCTAGTCTCTCCTCATAGGGCTTGGCCTGCAAGCCCTTAACCATACGAGTGGCCCTTCTCTGGACCCTCTCCAGGTTATCCACATCCCTCTTGAAGTGCGGCGCCCAAAATTGCATGCAGTACTCCAACTGCAGTCTGACCAGCGCCCGATAGAGGGGAAGTATCACCTCCTTGGCTCTGTTTGTCATGCATTTGCTGATGCACGATAAAGTGCCATTAGCTTTCCTGATGACTTCATCACACTGACGACTCATGTTCATCTTGGAATCCACTAGGATTCCAAGATCCCTTTCCACTTCCATCATTGTTATACATGTTCTAGGTGTGGAGGGGGGACTCTTTAATTAGAATGCCTGTGAGAGCCACTCTCATTAGAGCACCTGCAATATCACATGTATTCAGTGTCTTGTGCTTCAGTTCAACAATTTTAGTTAAAGCCACCCATCACCATTTTTAGCACAGGGACACTGAATACACGTGTCAAGGAGGCTGCTGGAGCATGCTAATTAGCATGCTCCAGCAGACTCAATTAATTGAATCTGCTCTGACGTGCTAATTAGCACAGATGCCCTATAGAAATAGGGAGATGCTGTATGCATCTCCAGAGGACCATAGTATTTCTATAAGGGGTCATTTATTTGCCAAGAGTGGATAATAAAATAGTTCCTACCCTTTAGTTTGGTAACTTTGAATTGGTCACTAGCTATTCTCAGGCCTTTCTCTAGGTCAGGGGTTGCCAATATGTGGCGTGGATTCATAGACTGTAATGCTGGAAGGGACTACATTCATTGGGTCCAGCACCCTGCACCAAGCAGGAAAGATAACGGGGGGTCAGGTGACCCCAGCAAGGTGGCTGTCTAGTCTCCTCCTGAAGATTTCCAGGGTAACACAGGCAGCAGATCAGGGGGGTGACAGGCTCCCTAGCTGGAGGCAGGGCAGGAAGCAGAAAGCAAAGCAGCAGCCCAGGTAGAGGAAGAGGAACAGAGTGGCATTTGGAGATGGGAGGTTTGAGGACTAATTTGTGACACGCCTGCCAAAAAGTTTGCCTCCACTGCCATGGGCAACTGGTGCCATCTGAGTCAGGGGGGGCACATGCTCCCCCAGTGACCAGTCAGCAATGTGGGGGGGGGATCCCCCCCCAGCCTATCTCGCCAACTGGGGGGGTTCCCCCGTGGCCAATCTCGCAACCGCACCCACTTCCAGGAGCGTGGCAGCCGCTTCATCCAGCGTTTCGTTCTGGCCAGCACTCACGGGGGGGCACCGGCGCTCCCGCCTGCCCCCTGCCCGGTGCCTAAGCAGGGAGTGCAGCCTGACAGGGGGTGCACCAGCACTCTCAGGGGGTGCACATGCACCCCTGTGCACCCTGTACACATTGCAACTGTCCACTGCAGTTGGGGAGGCACGATTATGCACCAGGAATCCTGGACTGAGACAACTTTGCCATACAGAGAGGCACAGGATGCTACACAGATATATGAAATGTCTGCCCTAGATATACAAATCGCAAAGCTTCCAGACTCAAGCTAGGAGCTCCAGTACCCCTGGAGACTCAGCTCCAGCGGGTTTGGGATTTTCAAAGTAGTCTAAAGAGATTAGGTGCTCAATTGCCGTTGAATTTCAATGGATATCTAAGTCCCTTAGCACATTTTGGAAATCCCAGCCTTAATAACCTGATACATTTAAGCACACCCTCAAGCCCTATGAAACCAACTGGGACTAAAGCACATGCTTCAAGTTAGGCACCTGATTAAATGTTATGCTGAATCAGGGCCTGTATTTCTCTGTGCTTCATTTTCTCCAGACTTATAATGATAATATACGAATTTACAAACAGAGATTCATATAACCCCATGAGGTAGGTAAAGTGCTGTTTGCAAAGACCTTGAGCTGGAGAGTGTCCTAAAAGTGCAAATTATCATGATTATTACTACTGGTACTACTAGTATTACTATATTTACACCTACAGTAATACTGGAATAATGGTTGGATCCAGTGTTCAAGAAAAGAAAGAATTACCAAAGTCATCTTTGGCATAATGCAAAGCTCATTGTTGTGTTATCACATTATAATGAGATGCCATTAACACTGTTAATCAACAGTGTCAATGCCTTGGAATACTTCTAGGGCCAGATTTTCAGTGTAAGGGAAGAGAACCGCCTGCATGTCTGTTTGTGCTCTTGCAAACCTGCAGCTGTCATAATTGCACACAAAAATCTTGCACATGCATCTTGCATGTGTATCTGTGCCAAAGTAGACATGCAGCTATACATGCAAAATAATGTATATGAATCTTGTCCCTTATTCTATAGAAGTCTGGCATTCAATATCCTGATAAGAGGAAAACCAAACCTATTAACCTGAATCCACTTCCTTAAAATTGGTATGGGTGCCATTCCCTAACCATCAGCTATACCTCATTGCTGTGTTAACTGAAGCAGAAATGCTATAGAATCTCATAAGCCATCCACCTGTATAGAGCAAGGGCCTATTGGGTATAATGCAGTAGAAATGAACAGCTACAGTAATAGAGATAATGATCAGCTGCTACCAGCTGGATAGACTGATATGCTCAGAACATATAATGGAACGACCTTCTTGTATCAGTGCTTTTGATCAATGGTTCTCAACTGTTTCCAATGTGAGATCAAACTAAATGAACTGGAACCAATCTTAGCAACCTTGTAGTCAAGATCTAGCCAGAATGCTCTTTGCCTGCCTTCCTCCACTTCTTCCAGAGACTAAAACTCTGGGTGGTAGCATCCCCAAAATCTGGGTGTGTTTGTTTTGCATAATTTCTTTTCCTTTGCCTTTACTAATGCTTTTGAAGTGTCCATTCAGGCCCAAAATTATTACTGTAGTTATTAAGCTCCAGCCATATCTTGGCAACTCTGTAAAGCATAGAGGTGAGCTGTACCCTGCCCTGAATATCTTGTAGCCTAAGAATGACCTGCTTCCAAGTTTTAGCTGATGACTGGGAAAAACCCAATAAGTTTGGTCCCTTCAGATCCCAACTTCACTCTGGGGGTCCAGTTTAACCACTGTCCTAGACGGTTGCAGCTCTGTTGCCTTCTAAGGACTTGCACCTGCTTACAACCATGATTAATTTGATCTTAGGTACCAGCAATGTCACTTAAGCAGCTTTCTTCCTCTCAGCAGGCACAAGATCTATCAATATCCTCCATAAGTACTAGGTTTCCCCCAGCCTCCATGTGCCTAGGTGAGTGTGTAGATTGTACCACACCATTGAATGGTGAACCCCCTCCCTTGCCTTGAAACCTGCTGGCTTAGTGGGTTTCTGTGCATACAGCTACATCTTTTCCCCTTAATGCTTGAGGTGCAGCACTACCCAGCAAGGCATTCCCTGCATTCCCCAGAGCCTGGGTGTGGAACTGTCCCTGACCTCTGAGCAAGGTTTTCATAGGAGGGAAGACTTTTTGTGGAAGTCACACCCACCAGTCCTCAAAGGTATCCAAGGAGCCGATGGATGCTGCCCACTGGTGCTCTGCCCAGAAACGTGCATGTACAAGTGAGAGGAAAGTGACCCCACAGTCTCTGGGCACCTTCCCAGCCAAAGTCTCCTTCCTAGTCATGTACAGGGCCCACTTGGTCAGGGCCAGGAGGAGGTTGAGCAGGAAGCCCCGTGACTTGGTGGGGCCACGGCTGGGGTGACCAAAAACAAGAAGGTGGGGGGTAAAATTCAACCAGAACCTCAGGAGGAGGTTCTGGAGGTGGAGGGGCTGCAGCCTAGCACACTCATGGATCATGTGCCAGGGTCTCCCTCTGCCCACAGAAGAGGTTGGAGCCTGGGGTGTCTGTGAAGCTTGCCACATACATGCCAGTAGCAATGGTTCCATGGAGGAGCCAGCAGCTGAGGGCCTTAGTGGCTCATGGGATGAGGGTGGGCCCCAGAAGCTCCTGTCTATTTCTAACAATCAAATACCATGGACCCTAAGACCCACCCAGCTAACTAGTAGCCCCTATTGTATGGGGACTAATGGGTGAATGCTAGAACAAAATACTTGGGACAACAAAGGGAAAAACAGGACAGGAGTGACATGAGGTTCAAAGGGTCAAAACATGAAAATGAGTGCAACTGAGGGGGGCACCGAGCAGAGCCCCCCAGGCTACACCCACCGGACCACAAAGGCATCTAAAGAGCTGGTGGATGCCTCCCACTGGTGCTCTGCCTGGAAATGTGCACAGGTGAACAATAGGAAAGTGGTCCTGCAGCCTCCAGGCACCTTCCCGGCCAAAGCCTTCTTCCTGGTCAAGTACAGGGCGCACTTGGCCAGGGCCAGGAGGAGGTTGACCAGGAGGTCCCAGGACTTGGTGCGGCCGTGGATGGGATGAACAAAAACAAAAAGGTGGGGGGTGAAATTCAACCAGAACCTCAGGAGGAGATTCTGGAGGTGGAGGGGCTGCAGCCTGGTGCACTCGAGGATCAAGTGCACCAGGGTCGTCCTCTGTCCGCAGAAGGCATAGGAGACCGGGGTGTCTGTGAAGCTCACCACATGCATGCCTGTGGCAATGGCTCCATGAAGGAACCACCAGCTGAGTACCCCAGTGGCTCATGGGATGAGAGTGGACCCCAAAATCTCCTGAAAGCAGGTATCCCTGAGCTGCTTTCCAGGGCAGTTTTTTATGCAGCTGGGGCCAGCATGGGGCGGACGAGAATCTGATGGTATTCAACACCGATTAATGCAAGGTTCTCCACCTTGGGAAAAAAAACTCACAGCATCCTTATAGGCTCGGCAGTCCAAAACTCTGGTTTGCATCCATAGATGCTTCTCAAGCAAATCCCGGGACGTCATTCTCCCCCTGTACTCGGCCTTAGTGAGGCCGCAGCTGGAGTACTGTGTCCAGTTTTGGGCTCCACAATTCAAAAAGGATGTGGAGAAGCTTGAGAGAGTCCAGAGAAGAGCCACGCGCATGATCAGAGGTCAGGGAAGCAGACCCTACGATGACAGGCTGAGAGCCCTGGGGCTCTTTAGCCTGAAAAAGCGCAGGCTTAGGGGTGATCTGATGGCCACCTACAAGTTTATCAGGGGTGACCACCAGCATCTGGGGGAACGTTTGTTCACCAGAGCGCCCCAAGGGATGACGAGGTCGAATGGTCACAAACTACTTCAAGATCGTTTCAGGCTGGACATAAGGAAGAATTTCTTTACTGTCCGAGCCCCCAAGGTCTGGAACAGCCTGGCACCGGAGGTGGTTCAAGCGCCTTCATTGAACACCTTCAAGATGAAACTGGATGCTTATCTTGCTGGGATCCTATGACCCCAGCTGACTTCCTGCCCTTTGGGCGGGGGGCTGGACTCGATGATCTTCCGAGGTCCCTTCCAGCCCTGATGTCTATGAAATCTATGAAATCTATGAATAGTTCCTGGCCCCAGGCTCTAGTTCCCCCTGGCTGTAGCCAGGAGGATCTGGGCAGGGTCATTTTGCCCCAAGTGGCACAACTTGCCCCACACCAAAGTGCATGTTGAGGTACATGCACTGAGGCAAAAATCTCCGGCACAAATTTCTGCTGCTCCTATTTGAGCTGCTGCAAGTGCACATGCCTGCATGTGTGGACGTGCCCCAAGTATTCAAATGCAAAGCAGAAGGTTCATATCTCCAGTGGGGAGTTCTGGGAATGGGCATGTTTAAGTCTGAGGCTAAGGACCAGGCAGATGGACTGCTGACCCAGGCTCTCAAACGGGTATGAAAGAAAGGATCTGATATAACCTGTTCTGGTGCTTTACTACCCTGCTCATGAGAGAGTTTTTCCCAATATCTAACCTGAACTTCCCTTGCTGCAACTTGAAACCATTGCTGCTTTTTCTGTTATCTGCCACCACTGAGAACAGTCTAGGCCTATCCTCTTTTGAACCCCCCGCCCCCCCACTTCAGGTAGTTGAACTCTGTTATTAAATCTCCCTCAGTCTTCTCTTCTGCAGACTGAAAAAGCCCCACTTCCACAGCCTGTCCTCATAAGTCATGATTAACAGTCCTCTAATCATTTTTGTTGTTCTCTGCTTGACTCTCTCCATTTTTTTCCACATCCTTCGTGTAGTGGAGGACCAAAAACTAGATACAGTACTCTAGATGTGACCTCACCAGTGCCAGATAGAGGGGAAAAATCATTTCCCTCAACCTGCTGGCAGTGTTCCTACTAATGCAGCCCGGTATGCTATTAGCCTTCTTGGGAACAAGGGCACACCATAGGCTCATATTCAGCTTTTGGCCACTGTAACCCAAATCCTTCTCTGCAGAGCTGCTGCCTAGCCAATCAGTCCACAGTCTGTACCAGTGCATGAGACTGCTCCATCCTAAGTGCAGGAGTTTGCATTTCTGCTTATTGAATCTCATAAGATTTTTTTGGTCCATTCCTCCAATTTTTCTATGTCACACTGGGTGCATCTACACATGCAATTAATTCAAGCAATACACTCCCAAGCAGTTTGAGCCCAAATAAACTACTCCCAGGCACAGCATCTACATGTGCCCCTGGGCTACCAGCAATTTGAGCCAGGGCCGAGCAGTTTATTCCAGGGCCGTTGCTGCCATGCTCAGCCCAGGCTGACAGGGGGCACAAGGATTCAGCCCCAGGCTCCAGGTGGTGGCAGAGAGCACCAGAAGGGCTGGCTGGGGCACAAGCATACTGAAAATATGGAGCCTTGAGGCTAGGTGGCAGGCAGGAGTCTGGCCCTCTGCTGGCCAGTCATCTTGTCATAGAAGACGGTCAGGTTTGATCAGGCTTGACTTGTCCATGCTGACTGCTCTTAATCACCTTCTTGTCCTTCAAGTACCTAGAAATGGATTCCCTGAGGACCTACTCCATGATTTTTCCAGGGATTGAGGTGAGGCTGTGTGGTCTGTACTTCCCCAGATCCTTTTTCTTCCCTTTCTTAAAGATGGGCAATATATTTGCCCTTTTCTAATCATCTGGGACCTCTCCTAAACACCACAAATTTTCAAAGTTAATGGCCAGTGCCTCTACAATCACATCAGCCAAGTCCCTCAGCACCTTCAGGTGCATCACATTTGGCCCCATAGACTTGTACACATCTAGTTTTCCATAGTATTCCCTAACCTTTTATTTTACCATTGTTGGCCAGGGCAAGTCACTGCACCTCTCTAGTCCTTAGTAAAATAGGGGTAATGATACTTACATTAAAGATGCTTTTGCTGCTGTTGATATTAATTTGCAAAATGCTGTGAAACCTGTGACAGAAAAGAGCTAGGCACTACTGTAACATCCCCTACACACATAAGTGCACACACTTTAGGCTTGGGGGAGTATAATTTGAGAGCTAAGTGGGCTGCAGGGAGCCAGAAAGATAACATTGCCACAGGGAGCTGTTACCCCCAGAACACCTGGTGGTTAAGGGTAGGAACTATGGGGATGGAGGAGGTTCCTGGTCCAGGGAATGACCTAAAACTACACCCTGCTAGGGTAAGATGGTGTGGTGGGGCTGCCTGTGGTGGGGTGGTCCCCAGGAAATGCCACACCAGTGCCTCTCTAGTGAAAGGCAAGGATGGGGCGTCATATAGTCTCAGCCCCCACAACCTAGTGGGTTACCCCATAGAAGAGACAGGTAAGCGGTCCAGGCATGTCATCAGGCCTGAGACCCAAAGGGCATAGGGCTGAGAGCCCCAGTGTGGGGGCAGAGTCATGGGCCCAGCAAGAGGGTGTGTGAGAATGCAGTAGGCTCAAGTGAGAAGGCTACATAAAGTAGGGTCTGCATGGGCAGGTCTGAAGGACTGTGCATAGGATGGCCTTGGTGATTGACTGAACTGGGCTAGGAGGGGCTCAAGAAGGTGGACCCATAGGTGAGAAAGGGCAAGCAGCTCAATAACCTAACCAGAGTAATGTTGACTGGTCAATGCTGGGACCAGTACCAGAACGGTCAAAGTTCAAAGATGCCCACTGTGAGGGATAGCTAGAGCCAGGGGCCTGGAGTTCTGACTAGCCCAGAGGTGAGGCCAGGGCCTGTGTGGTGAAAGATCCCAGAGGGGGCCACTGCCAAGTGGGAAAAGGTTTAGGGAGCTTTACAGCCCAGAATGAGGGCGGAGAAGACCGCCTAAGAAGGAGGGATTCAGGTGGCTCCGAACACCAGACAGGTAGAAAAGGAGGTCCATTGTGGAGCCGAAGCCTTATAGTGATGCCATCTGCAAGCCACGGGACACAGTATAAGGGAAGGTTCGGAGCCGTGTATTGCTCCCTTGGCATTGCACAGTAAATGAGCAGCCTCCTGCCTTATAAACATCTACTATTGAGTTACATCAAAGGCGTGGCAGGCGAGGCAAGTGGGCAGACTGCCCTAGACAAGTGGGTGGGCAAACAATTAGACTGGCTGCATGATGGCCCCCTGCCACATATCTCTACACAGAACTGCATTAGGTAGTAAAGAAAATCCCTTAGACATAGTGACAAGGTTATGTAGCAGCAAGCTCCCTGCCTATTATGATTCAGCAGTATCCATAAGAAAGGGGAAGTTGGGTCAAGTGAGAAAAAGAGGTGAAAGGTGCATTCTCCGTTCTCCAGAGGACAGAGATAAGAGAACAATCTTGGGTGTGCAGACAGAGCTGGTCAGGCAAACAGCTTTATTTTGTGTTGTCAGTGGGTTTTATGCTTGAACAGTAACTTGTGCCCTAAGGTCAGCAGACTTGGCCAAGGTGTTTGCTTCCCTTCCTCGGCTGGGGAACCAGCCTGACAGCTTCAACTACTCAGAAAGCATGGGTTTCTTTTGCCTTGGAGAAATCTAAGGGAACCAATTTCTTTTGCTTATGTGGAAATTTTGTTTGGTGAATTTTTACTTTTTGATTAAATATTTTACCTGAAAAACAAACAAAAACTGTTACGAGAAAACCAAAATACTTCATTTTCCCATTGCAATTTTGAAGTATGCTGCTGAGGGCATACACTTCTGATGGGGGTGGGAGAAAAAGAGGTTTAGTTTAACACTGTATTTTCTACCAAAAAACAGTTTCAACCCAAAATGCCCCACTCTGCTACAAACTACTTTGGCTGCTTTGGGCCAGAAGCACAGGGCTTTTCCCTTCTACCTGTCCTATAATGCCTATTTCTGCCAGTTCCATTTCTCATCCTGACTTCAGCAGAAGACATTCAACCCTCCTGGGAAGAGGGAGATAGAGAGCTGAAACGTGTGTACGTGAAGTGGAAGAAGGGAAATGAGAGAGGCAGAGATAGCTTTACAGCAGGCCAAATGGATAAGTGTCACAGCAGACAGTTGAGAGTTTATGGGCAAACCTTTTAAGAGGTTTTCGCTGAGTTGTAAGTCTTCAGGCTGACTTTTCATGTCTTTTCCGTTACGAAGGAAAAAAGAGCCCATTCGTTAAGAATATTCTTTCTAATTCCATTGAGACAAAATTTATGTTAAAGTCCTAAGAATATATATTTTGTACTATCTTTTCCTCAGCCACTCACTTTAACTTGTTCTCTCTCTCTGTCCTGCTAATGGAATTACTGAGATGCTTTTGAATGGAATAGAGCCTTATCTTAACCTTTGCTCTCCTTTTGGAAATGATTTAGTGCTGTACTCTTATCTGGACAGAATTAAAGACTTGGGATGCTTTTTCCCCCATCCTCCCCCCATTCCTTCCATAAAAACTACTGCGATGCTTTTTCCACCATCCTCCCCCCATTCCTTCCATAAAAACTAGAGACTCTAAATCATTAGAAAAACCCTTTGATTTTGAAAGCAAAGGTTATTCCCAAGAAAAGCTGATTGGTAAAATATTGTCCTTTTGTGAAAGGGGGATTGTTGAGTTAACGAGCCTTTCCATAGGCTGCCAGCAAAGAAATACAGAAAGATACAAGAGCTTCAGTGACAACCAGCAGGGCAGTTTTGCTGAAAAGTGTTTAGAAAAATGTTCCAAATTGCAGATTAACTTTGTTTGCTCTATATTCAGAATTACCTCTAAATTAGGCTGACTAACCCTTTAATAAAATAATAGAATTATTTGTCTAGCTTTGTAGTTGCCCCTCTGAGTCTCTGTGTACCCTCCATTTAAAGACCTGCATTGCAGTTTCTTGTTGAGTAGCTTATGCGCCCTTGCATATCACAGTAGATTGCAAGGACCTACAATATGGGGGGAGTGTGGTCTCCTGGGTCACGGGACACATACAACTGGGACTTACAATATGTAGGTTCCAGTCCCAGCTTTGACTGCGTGTCCTTGGCCAAGCTGAGTTTCTCCTTTGTCAGTCCTACTTAGTGGATCTATAAGGAGCTGCATCTAATTTGGAAAAAAATGTGTCCCTGAAAAATTTAACCCTTTTCTGGTTTTGGAAATCACTTCCCAGGTAGTTGTGTGAAGCAATATTCCACCACACTTACTGCTGGCCAATAAAAGTGAGCAGAGACCATATATATAGCACAGGCATTGACCACCTACAACCCTTGAGGTCGGCTTGCAAAGCATTTTATCTGGCCCATAAAGCTGGGGTGTTGGCAGCAATTCAGTGGCAATGGGGTTCAGCAATGATAAAAACACAGCGGCAGCAAGGAAAACCGCAGCAGCAACCAGGTTGTAAGTATGAGGGCAGCAGTGCTGGCCAGGTCACAAGTGTGGTGGTGGCAAACTGGTCAGAAGCACATGAGGAGGGGGGAAATACTTTGCTGCGCTTTGTCGTTGCTTCCTCTCCTCCCTTTGTTTGACTACCTAGCATAGATTGCAAATTCTTTAGAGCCTAGGTTGTCACCTACCAGTTGGATTTTCACATGTCCTGTGTATAGCATGGTGGACGCTTCTACAACATAGCAAAAATAATCTAGCAGTAAAAAACATGCCTCCAGTCCTGCAAACACCTAGAGACCTTACATGATTGTATATATGCCATATCCCCATTGAATACTGTGAAGCTATTCACCCTGTACTGCTTGGCAGGAATCAGGCCTGTGTTTCATTTCCCACAGAGCTCAGAAAGCCAGTGTGACTTTTTTTCCCATTAAAATCTATATAGTCTGACTGTGATATTGGCTAACGCCATGCCAGAATCACTGCCCAGCAAGCCAACCAACATTGTCTCATTGTTTCCTGGCATTCCCCACTTGTCTATACATATTTGTTGTTTCAGTTTATATGTATAATGTGAAGTCTTTGGGAGAGACGCCACTTTTTGTCCTGTGTTTGTACAGCACCTAGCACAAAAGTCTGCTGATCCATGACCATGAGTCCTTGGTGGTACCATGATATAAATAATATGAAAAGCAGCGAGTGAAGTTGCTGATTAGTGAATTCAAATTGGGTTCTGCCCAATCCAAGCATATGTTGTTAAGTCTTGTCTTATGATACAAGAGACACACTGCATCTGAATACAGCTTAAAGTGAAGTACTACAAGTCAGTAGATGCTTGATGATGTCCATTAGGGAAAGCAGTGCGGTGGAGACAATGCTAGTTGAATAAATTTGGAGCATTCATTCCTAAGGCCAGTAAGAAGGAGACAGGGACAGCAGCAAGAAATGATAGGAGAATTGAAAAGAAATGAAGAGTCAATGAGGTGAAGACACTCAGGAAGACTTTTTTTCAGATGACAGGAGCAACCAAGAGGAACACTCTACCATCAAGCCTGTTGAAATGGAGAGAGTGAGCAGAGGTGGACGCTGGAACAGAGATGAAGTCCACATCATAACCGTAGGTTTCAGACAGAGTCAGTGATAGACCACATGGACAGGTGCAGACTGTAGACAAAGCAGAAGTCTAAGTTATGAATAATATGCATTAAAGCTAGTATACAAACAATAATCAATGGGTACAAGTAGACATGCTTTGATGCACTGTAATTACAGTGCGTCAGATTAACTGAGTTTGCTGGAGCATGGTAATTACTGCACTCCAGCCAGCCTCCACGTCGCGAGTATTAGGGTCCCTGCACTTCAAAATGGTGCCAGAGGCGCTTGAGCTAAAGCTCGTTGAGTGACCTTTAGTTCAAGCACCCCCACCACCATTTTGAAGCATGGGGATGCTAATACGTGGGACTCTGCAGCGCTTTAATTACAGCGGCTCTTGGATCCACTCTAATTAAAGCACCCCCCACCACCTCCGGAGCACATGTAAAAGTGCCCAATAAGATTAATCCATTATGAATAGGCTTACGTTTAGGCCATAAGCAGTAGCTTGGGAAAGTACAATAAGCATCTGTTTATCAAGACCACTAGTATCAGGCTAGTCCAAGTATCAAAAACTCCACAAAGTAACAATTGATGTTTTGCCTTTTCATAAGACTTTAATTGTATGTGGTCAGCTAGACTCCTATTGAGATATGGTAATAATGGATGCATCTACATGTTGCCGTATGGCAATGTTGCCACTGCACCGTGCTTTAGTAATTCCTTTTGGAAGTACTAAAGTACGGCGCAATAACCGCCCTTACTGCACCAGGCGTGCAGAGCGTAGTTAGATTTTACTGCTACATTGTCGTAGCTGTGTGCTAAAATGGGGAAGCACGCCACTATGGTGACATAGCTTCTGATCACATGTAGACCCACATGATCGCTACATCACCCTGGCGCGCCACACGGTGACGTAGCGCATCACTAAGGTGACATAGGGCAATGTGTAGATGCACCCAGTGTGTCTTTATTAGCAGAACAGGATAAAACCAAAATGTATGCTATGTGTAGGAGAGAAATTAAAGTTCAAGGTGTTCTGCGAGTGCAAATCCAGTATCACAAAGGAAAAGTAAGAGTCGACCACTAAAAGCACCTGTTGTCAGCTTTTGCCATTTTCAAGGGGGTTATTCTAAGCTCAGAAGTATGGCTAGAGCAGAAGGCCCCAAAGCCTATTTTAGAAAGGACATTTGCAGACATTACAACTAGCCAGGCCAGCAAAGTAAAAGAAACAGGATATGGCAAGCAACATTCCCAGATGGTGAGGGAA
>NW_005842009.1:1637469-1649058 GCF_000455745.1 Alligator sinensis
AAGAGATGAGAAGTCCTCTCTCCCAGAATTACAATTTTCACAAGGACACAGACCCCAGCTATTTGACATCTTCCAAGTTCATAGAAAAACATAGTTCAGTCCAGTTCCCAAAGTTTAGTGAAATAAAGAAATGTGAATAAAACTGATCAGAAGCTGCTTACTAAAATAAGCCACATATAAATACTGGATGTAAACTGAGGGAGGTTTTAGAGACCTCAGCAAATTCAAGATGACCCGCTGCCTGGCAGTGTGCCACCCTCCTGCTCCCTCCTGAGAAACTGTGGTGTTCTGTTGCAGGCAACTAGATAGATAAATAGAAATATTTATTTCATGCTTTGGGGTGTAATCAGAAACAGGGTGGGCTACAGATCTCCTCTTTTACCTGATTTGAGTTGTAGAGACAGCCTACCTGCTAAGAGGGAATAGAGCATCACCGGGAAGTGGAACTGTATCTTAATTTGCTGCACACCCAAAGGGTAGTTGTTAAGGGAAGTGGTAGCCAAACTATGGTCTCCAGACCCGATCCAGCCCCTCGATGCAGCCCCCACACTTCCCTTACTGTCCCATGGTACACTCAGCTCACAAACAGATGGTCCACTGGTTATGGGAACTGTAAGCGTCTCTTAATTCTGTGTCTAAGCTTGCAGAAGAGTCTTAATCAAAATGGGCTGTAGTTGTATCTGTTTAAAGACTTCACAGTTCCAGGCTTTTGGTATCATAGCTTTTGGTGAATTTACAGATGGCCTTGAAACAATTTAGACAGTTTGAATCTGGATCATGAACTGAAGTCCTGGATAAAGATGCTCTTGGATGCAGGGAAAGAAGCCTATATTGGCAAATGCTGCAGAGATGAAGATAAACTAATCTTCAGATCAGCGGGAGAAAAAGAGCTACATTCAGTCCTAGGAGCATTCCATGAAGATATGATATCTTCTTAGACAAGGTCTGAATTGGACCTAAATTTTTCAGAGACAAAGGAGTTGGACTAGACAACCTCCAGAGGTTTCCTCCAGCCCTCCTTTTCTATGATTCTCTAATTGCACCAAGGTTAAGCAAAAGGTTTGAATGAGCATCAGGACTGGTGGAGGTAGAGGATGTATCTTTTGTGCTGAAGGATGCACTTGCTTAGACCCAATATTTATGTGATTTGCCTAGATAAAACACATTTGTGCTGGAGATGTTAGTTAATTGGCTCCATGCAACACGAGGTCAATGAAGCTTCTAGATACTTATTTACTTTCCGGTTATGCTCACTTCCTGTGTATGGGGCCAAATCTGTCCCTATTTAGAACATAATTCCAAAATAAGCCAATTCTGAGGGTTTCAGTGGAGCTTCAATTGTGCACAGACTGAGTGCAAGCTCTACGCAGAAGTGGGTTTTAACCCATAAACAATTCTGTTGCTATCAATAGGTCCAATCACATAAGTAGAGTCCACATGGCCAACCGAACTAGCTCTTGGAGACATCAAACCAATGGCCTCCCTCAGAGATCAGTACTGGCGACTCTTTGCAGCCTGCACATTAATGACCTGCCTGCAATAGGCTCACAAAAATTTGTCTATGCTGATGACAGTGCCTTTGCCACCCAAGCTCGTGTCTTTTCAAGTGTGGAACTCGCACTTGATGGAGACACGAGACTCATGTCAGAGTACTGCCTAAAGTGGTGCCTCAAACAAAATATCTCAAAGATTGTCTCATGTATTTTTTATCTGAGTAATGCCAATGCTAATTGTGAACTCACTATCACTTTAAACAGGCAGCCTCTCAAATTCAACGCCCACTCAGTTTATCTTGGAATCACCCTCAACTGAACTTTAACTTATAAATCACATCTCTAGAAAAGTGCTTTAAAAATCAAAACAAGAAATAACCTACTTGCCAAACTTGCAGGCTCCACTTGGGGTGCCAGTGCCTCCATGCTATGTTCATCCGCTGTCACTCCGTGTTATTCAGATGCAGAAGACTGCGCCCCTGTATGGGCTCATTCATCATCACACAGCAAACTAGTGGACACGCACCTCCATGCTATAACGCATTTTGTGTCAGGCACATTGCACCCCACTCCACTCCCCTGATTACCAGTCACTAGTAACATTGCTCCCCATCATCTCCACTGCACAAATGCTGAAGTCAATTTGCTAATCAGAGTCCATAATAATCCTATGCTGCCAGTGCACTGGGACATATCCACCACCCAATAGCTCAGCTCCTCTCAAGACACCCAATATGGTCCACTCTTTCAAAATCCTCTGATTTTTCCTTACTTACTCAATGGCATGAAAAATGGTCAGCACAAGCACCAATCAGTCACCACGTCATCTCTGACCCTACAGTCAATCAACCAGGATCTAACTGGCCATGCCTTTATTGGGTACTTCTCAACTGTTTTCGAACTGGACAGGGTCACTATGCCTCAAACCTATACCAGAGGGGCCTTTGCGATGACATCTAATGCCCTTGTGGACAAGTTCAAACCATGTCCCACATTGCTGACTCGTGTCTATTTATGATGCTATCTGGTGGCCTTCAAGGTCTTCACACTGCTGATGACATCGCCTTAAGATGGCTGAAACAATATGCCAAAACCACATATGCTAAATAAATAAAATAACGTAAGTAGAAAGGGCTCAATATTTAATTCTGGGACCTTGGAAAACTGTGAGAAGTTAGGTAGGCCCAATCTAAAATCTCCTAGTGAAACTTTCTTTGACAGAACACAGGGCTTTCAAATGAAAAGCAAAATACAGAAAATATCTATTTTTCATTGACAAATCCAACACATGAAAACCCAAATATTTCATCTGAACACTGAAATATTTGGCTTTGGACATACTGCCATGGTGACTCATGGGACTTGTCATTCTGTTGTTTTATGTCCCTACTTTCATCTATGGTGTTCTCCCTACCAGGACCACATCTTCCGTAATACAATGTAGTAACTGGGATGGCTCATAACACACTGCCTCCCCTCTTCAAAGGGCAGACAATGGTGGATCATGGCAAATTCAGTCCGCCCGCACTGCCCTGCCTATAGAAGAGAATGGACTGTGAGGAAGTTGAACTACAGTAGGACTGGGGAATCACGGCAGCATTTCTAAATCAAAATATTGCCGCTTGCAGCCCAAATGTTTCCATTTTGTCCATAATTTTTACAAACACACATTTGCCCAGTAATAATAATATCCAAAGTTTTCAAAAGCACCTAGTGATACTGGGGGCCTAAACATTAAGAAACCTGGCTTTCAGAGAGTGAATTCTCAGGGCTCCCTGAAAATTAGACCCACTTCAGATACCTCAAGCAAGGGACCCAAAAACGCTACAAACTCAGAGAATCCTGGACTATCTTTTTATTGTTTGGATTTTTTTTTAACTAAAACCTTTTGGGGAACAGTCAACAAGAAACCATGCAGTTCCACCCATCCCAGTGAAATCAAAATAGCCATTGTGCCATTTGTGCGATGTTCCAGCCGAAAGCTCAGTCCTCGCTGTTATCTGAGGCGCACAGACACTGTTCAAAGCTTTTCCTGGCCTTCTTAAGCAATGAAAGCCTCACAGCAATGCAGTGAGATTCAGTCATCTTTGGCACCACTTCATATTTTCAAATGCTGGCCAGGTCTCCAGAGGTCATTGAGACAGTTTTGGAATAGGGCAAGTTCTCCATCCAGAGTACTTGGAGATGGGAAGCATGTATTTTCGTATAGGGCTGATTATTGGTGTGTGTGTTATGATTGTTTTTAAAGCAACCATGTTCACCACAAAACCAATTTACATGCTTCTGTCAGGAAAATCACACCATAATAATAAAGAAATGTGAACAGTGAGAAATGTGAGCATTGATAGACTGGTATAAGAGATGGAAATTAGCCCCAGTACGCCCTGAAAGTCAATCTCCTCAACCCAAGGGAAAGCAAAACTACACAGGGAGAAACAGATACATCCTGAGATACACTGAACCCTCTTATACCACCAGTGCTGCATTGCTAATGTGTAATACAGCAGATTAATTTGTATTTCAACTTTTTCTCTCCCTGCATGTGGCAGTTATTTTCTTATGCCACCTTAAATCAGGAGATGCAGAATTGCGAAAAGAAAAGAAAACGTAGTCGCTTTTTTTATTTAACAGTTAACTGCTGCTTAGATCTCCCAAGAAAACACCCAGATATTACTGTTTGGATTGAATTATGATGGCTCCGCCTGAAAGTTATATATCGTCTGCACTCCATTATTCATTAATCGTAGCTTTTTCTGTCAGGATCAACATGTACCTCTCAGCTTGTGACTCTAATGCATAATGCCTCAGATAGTGAGAGAATGGAAAAAAGATACCTCTTAATTGTTCAGGGATTTCAGATGTGGCTTTTAAGATGTCAGTGAGGTTTCCTGAAGAATGGCAGTCTTTTCTCTATGAGTTTTAACTTGCCAACATATATGAACAATCCCTGGCTCCAGCCTATGTTTTACTACAGAAGAATTGCAAATATCAGTGTATAGGGAGGGAGATGTGGGTGTGAAAAATCCCTGGGAGGAACAAATTCCCCATCGGTTTGGTATAATCAGTACCTTGATTGCTTTCATAAAACGGGGGTCCTTTATGAAACTGCCTTTGCACGGAGAAGGTCTAAGGGAACCAAACAAAGACTGAAATAACCATGGGCCACTTCGCGTTACTGCAAGCTAGTGATCACAGTGCTAGCCCAGCATAGGGAAACTGGGTTGTCCCTTTGGGTCCCTTTGGCTGGCTCAGTCTTTTCTTTTAAAGCAGCGGAAGGGTGCAGTCACAACCACATTTATGTAATAACCACATAGTTATATTGCTCAGTCAGTAAATGAGACATCTAGGTCTTCCTCAACCAGAGGTACAGCCAAACCCTCATCGCCTGTCTCCCAGGATAATACCCTAACCATCAAGCTGCATGCAAGGACAGGGGCATAAAGCTGAAGCTGAGCCATTGTGTAGAAAAGAAATCCAAGGTGTATGGGTCCAGAAAGAGGGTTAATAAGAGGGAGCCCTACTCTGAAGCCCTGTAATAGGGGCACAACCCTGGGAAGGGAGAATCCTTTGTTCCAATCCCTGCGCCTGGCACTGGTAATGCATTTTATCCCATAGTCCTTTAGTGGGAAATGCATCCTCAAACCTAAGGGACATCCACTAACACCACCCCCCCCACCCCCCGCAGCCATACTCTAACTATATAACCCCAGTTGTCTCATTGGGTCCATCCGCTGGGTCCATACTCTTCATTCCTTGTCCTCTTGTTGTAGAACGCTAAACATCTTCTTACAAAGTTCAAGGTTTGTCCCCACGTTCTCTGTAATCAGATTTCCACATCCAAGTGTGCATGTGTATGTGTGTGTGTTTGTGTTCCTGTGTGAACGGGAGAGAGCTGTTGCCTCATGCAGAGTGGCATGCCCTCCATACTACTTGGATTTACAATCACTTATTACTCTGCAAAGTGCTCTGAGGTACCTTGGCATATGAGAAGCACTTCATAAAAAAGCAGTGGGCTGTGTGCATGGGCTCCACATGGTGTATTCCCACAGCCAACACCAGCCAGCAGCAAGATTTACTTGCCAGTTTTTGTGGTTTTTTTAATGTACCGTATTTTATTAAAGTCATAGATCTGGATGCCAGGGCAGCCTAGCAGACGAAGGAGCCACTAATCTTCCTGTGTCTGTCATGGAGTTTAAGCAAGCTGACTATCAAACCTAGGTGTACAGAGCTGCTGGGAATCTAGGGCCCTAAAGAATGAACCCAGGTGCCTCACTTCTTTAAATCTAATAAACTCGTAGCTTTACCTGTGCCCCCTGCTTTATCGGCAAACCTCATCCTTTAATTGAGCTGGGCTGCTAGGAATATTAATCAGTACTCCTCCCAGCTGCTGGGTGTGTTAGCAGAGTTGGTAAAGCAGCAATCATCAATGCTCTGTGTTGGAGCCAGATCTTGAGGATTTCTGTAAGTGGCCTAGCACTCCATAGAGAGGGAAGGAGAACGTCTGCATTGTCCCTGCCTCTCCTGACAAATGGGAGAGTATTACGGGTATAAGGAGAAGAGAATGGAGAGCAATCAGGGAGGGAAACTCCAGGGTTTAGTACAGCTGGAGACATTATGTCAAATAATTGTGAAGGAAAAAAGACCTGAAACTAATTCACTGCTGGTCCTACAACCCCAGTGGTAGCTCTGTGTATGTGCACAAGCGTGAGAATGAGCGTGCATGGGCAGATGCATGGATGAGATGGCAGGTAGGTGTGCGTACAGGGGAAAGGGTGGGTGGAGCTGTGTTGGAACGTGTCAGCATGTGCATGGCTGCACATATCTGAGTGGACATGCCTGTATGTACAGCAATAGCATAACTTGAAGGGGGGGGCAAGCAAAGCGGCATGTTCAGGCAGCTCCTGCAGAACCCACACTGCTGCCACCACAGTAGCCCATGTTCAAGAAGCCTGCGACAAGGCAGTAACAGCCCACACCACTGCCACTACTACAGTAGCCCCTGTGAGACAGAAGCAAGCATTCACTTCCCTCCCCTCCCCTCTGCTGCCCCTGCCACCCTGCATCACACAAGGCACCAACATTGTCAGTTATGCCTCTGATGTACAGAAGGGAGCATGCAGCTGCATACACGTGGCTGTGGGAATGGGAGTGCACACATCACCAAGCATACCTGTGAGTAACTACGTCTACAGGAAAACCTTCCTCTGTTCCCGAGTGGCTTCCTCAAGCCTGCAGTGCTGCTCAAGACAGGCTGTTCCCAGAAGCATTGTAGCTACTTTTGGAGAGACCACGGATGGGCTATCTAGACCTGTCACTCAGCTGTGTTAACTACTCTGTACAAATAGCCATATGGATGTAGACAAAGACATGTTGCTTCCAGTTGAGAAAGCAGCCAGCCCAGATCAGCACAACCTCTTTGAGGGTGCTTCTGTGGAGCATGGCAGGCTTACTAGACAGACATGGCCAGCATAGGACTGCATATGTGAGCATATATGTCCGTGTTACACTGATTGCTATTGCGTGCTCATTACCAGGGACCTAGTGAAAAGAAGAAAATGACTCTTCCCCCCCACCCCCAACCCCTGTCCTGCATGGGGCTTTGCTCCTTTGATATGGACAGGAGGTAGCAGTGAAAAGTGGCTCTGCATTTAAGATTTGGCAGGAGCCCATCTCTAATGAAAATGTACCCTTTCAGAAAGTTTCCCAGGATGTGGTTGTGATTCGTTAATCATTACGAAGATGTTCATTATAGGGCAGCTTAGGATATAATATTCAGTGACAGCCCTGTGCTCCCCTCACTTGTCCTTCAATTTAATGGAATATAGGCATAAATCATAGATCTGATACTACACATGGGCTCTGGCTATATTTTTTTTTCTATAAAGAACATTTGCTCTGATTTATAGAGCACTGGGTTTTGAATTAGTCTAGCTTGAAAACTGAATCAAATCTTTCCATCAAGTCTGTTTTTTTGCATTATAAATGGCTTAGCCATGTAGTAATGGAATGCCAATCAGCCACTGCTTTTCTCCATAGGCAATTCTGAGAAGATCATTTTGGAACATAGACTCTGTGATTAACTGAAATGAACTGTAAAATTGTATTTTGTTTAAAGCCTTTTCTTTTGCTTGGAGATTCCCAGGCTTGATGCATGGCATGGTTCTCTAGCCACCTCGTGAGCTGTGCAAAGCGGAGTTGGGGAGGGGGGGTGGAGGTAGGGCATGCCATCCATCTTTAACTCACACGCTAGGACCCAGGCTTAACTTCTGAGATGTTAAGCATCCCAGTCCCTGTTAAGAACAGAGGCAGCAATGCAGGACACGATGCTGACCCTGATGACCACATGTGATCATTGTAGCTACTGGGAGCTGTACTGTTTCCAATGGGCGGCTCAGCAGCAAATTAGCAGAGCTTATCTTGGTAATCAATGCAGGTTAATGATGGATCATGAGGGAGAACAAGAAGCAAAGTTTGGGGTGCGGGGCACCCAAAGATATGCATGTGATTGAGATATCAATAGCCTGGCTTGAGGACAAGGGGCACAAAGACTTCAGCGTTTGCCAGTGTTTCTTAGTCTTGTTCTGCTGCTTCCTCTGCCAGCAGCATAAATGGACCAGGCAAATGGGGCAGGAGGGATACATGAAAAGAAGCAGCTGCTCCTGGCAATTATGCAATCCCTATTGCAATCAGTGCAGCCAACAAAAGTCACCACTGCCCCTGTACCGGGGGGTCCCTACACTGCTGCCCTCTGCCATTCCAGTCTTTCCCTCACCCCCTGGGCAGCTTTGTCCATTTGTATTATACATCAGTTGTATCTCCTTTTTCCCACTCTTCCATTTCTTACCTAGGAACAGTTTAACTAAAACAACCCTCTCTGTCACTCTGGTCCATATCAGGATTACCACACAGAGACCATGATAGCTTTAGCCCAATAGGAAAATCCCTCTGGACATGCCTCTTGGAAAAACAATTCCTACCTGGAATTGTACCTGGTTTTTGTAAATCCCAGTGGGCTACAAGAAGAACCAAGATCCATTGTGGGTTCTGAAGCCATTGTTAGGATCTCAGAGCCACTCTATTGAATCACTGGGGAAAGGGTTTGGATTTGGCCTGGGCTGGACCTAGCATCTCTCCCTGGGTTTGACTCCTTATGACTTCATACCTGCTAAGGACTGGTGCAAAGTGCAGCACAAGTCACAAAGCAGAAGGGAAATGCAAACCATACAGGGTGGATATTACAGTACTAGCAAAAATCAAGAGGTAATTATGATCATCATGTCTGCCTTGACCGGACTAACACAGCAATAAGTGCTCTGTTAAGCCCATAACTTTTGTTTGCAACACAGCAGTTCCTTTAGCAAGAGAGATGCTCTTGACTGAAAGACTACAAATGATGGAAAATCCAGCGGGTCCCTAAATTGGTCCTGTGGTTAATTACCCTCCCTGGTACAAATGTGTGCCTTTTTTCTAGTCTGAATTTGTCAAGTTCCCATTTTAATGAACTATTCCCCATTTAGGCCCTTGACATAGAAGTGACAGAAGCTCTACACTTTCTATTCATATTTTTACTTAGTCACACAGACTGAAGCACAAATAAGCTGTTTTCAATCAAACAAGCTCAGGCTCCCCAAATCTTTCAGTCTCAACCAAAGTGAATTATTCCATGAATTACTTTCCTGTATTTAATGAGTTCCAGTTTGATTTGACTAAATATAACTTTACAAACATGCCCTGTTTGCTCCCATCCATCTCGATTACAGCACAGAGATGTTCTTTTCAAGTTGCGTTTAGTGGCTTTGGGCGAGGTCTCATTAATGCGGTAATGACTTAACTAAAGAGCTCCTTGTAAAGAGCAGCATACCTGCTCTATGGCATGCATTAATTTAGAAGGACAGAAACAAATACATTTCCAGTCTTTCAAGATGCAACTCCAGAAGGTGCAAGCAGATTAATATCAATAATAAAATAGAATCAGAGCCAGCATCTCGTATCAATGCAACTTTGGGTAGAATATCAGAGAAACCGTCTGGTTTCTCATTTGGACAACAGGCTAGCAGGCAGGATAGCCAGGTTTCAACTAACCTCACCAAATCCCATTCCCCTCCTTGGGTCTTTTTCACCTTTTGCCTACAAAGACAGACCAGGGCCTGATTGTCACTGTCTGTGTGTCTGTACAGCAGCTCTCACAATGGGGCCCTGATCTGTAACATCCTGTAGCGGAATAATTCAGAGGGCCAGGAGAAAGTTCTGTGAAAGAGGTCTATTCCACCAAAGGTGGGAAAGGGGAAAACCAGTGTTCGTGGATGTTAAAGGAAAAAGCAGAGGAACTCAGGAAAACTTCTGATTCCAAAAGGGAGGATGGTCTTGAGATGAAGACTCGAGGGCAGCTGTTGTGATTCAAGACATCAGGCTTTCGTTCCAGGCTCAGCCTGCATGACATTAATCAAGTCACTTCCCTGTTACCATGTATTTTGTGGCCCCTCCATAAAACAGGTGCAGCAGTGCCTCCCTGCTGCAGACAGCTGTTGGAACATAAAGTCATGGTGCTAAACCCACAGGTGGAGTAAGCTCCATGAAAGTCAATGGAAATATATCGATTTACACCCCCCAGGACCTAACCCAATATACTCTACACTGGAATCCATAGGACCTAAGAAGAGACATTCTGGAGTTGAATAATGAAGAAGGGACCAAGAGTAGGAAAGATTTACCAAGGGCCCAAATGACTCAGAATTGCTGAGTTGGCTGGTGCCAGAAGTAGCAAAAGTTTCAGTGAAAAGAAAAACTGCCATTCCAGCACAAAACACACATGATTTTGCTGTCTTTCCTGGCTCTGTCAGATTTGCTGTGGTGGAAGAGCCCAGTGATGTGAGAAGGAATGAAGTTGAAATGGCTCTAGGAGGAATATTGTGTATGCCCAGCTGCAGTAAGTGTAGACAGTTGCACTTTCAGAGTTCGGATGCCAGCATAATCAGTAAGTAAGATTTATTTCGTGTCATCAGAACTGCCCCCTTTCCGATCCCCCAAGAGACTAATGGAGAACAAAGCGCTGCGTGTGTGGAGACGCACGCTCCTCCATATGCAGGCACACAATGCCAATCCATACTAAAGGTTGCTTTGGGCTGGAGGTTGTAGCGTGTGTTAGAACAGATGGGGGATTGCTATAATTTAGTGCCGACTGCAGCAGCTCTATGTGCAGTGACCATGCTGGGCTCCCCTTTCCTCCCTGACTTTTTTATTGCCTGCAAATAAAAGCTTTCAGGGAAAGTTGGTGCTTACAAAAATAAAGCTTAGTGCAGCGAGAGGTGTGACAAAGCATCTGAGTTCTCTTATCTGCTCTGTTTTTCTGTCACTACAGTCCGATCTTAACCAGTTGCTTTTCTCAAGCAGCTCTGTCATACCCACCACCAATGCTCCATTTGTCCAGGCCTTCACCTGGGCACAGCTCCACCACATCTCAGCCCTGCCTCCAGCAGACTGATTGAATCTATAATACACCATACAATTACTATTTCATGTGGTTAAATACCATATTCTGCAGAAGAAACCGGCTTTACTCAAGGAAAATCATGTCTTGCCAATTTACTAGGGTTCTTTGAAAGCGTCTGTGAGCATGTGAATAAGCTGGGTCCAGCTGATACAGCATGCTTGGATTTTCCAAAAGCCTTTGACATAGTCCCTCACCAATGGCTCTTAATGCAACTAAGTAGTTGTGGGATCAAAGGGAAGGTTGTCTCATGAACTAAAAACCGGTTAAAAGATAGGAAGCAAATGGTCATTTCTCACAATGGAGGAAAGTACTTATGCACAGCTTGGAATCGCGTTCTGCATGAGGTGTGGATGCACATCTTTTTGAATGTAGGGTGGTGATACACTGCTAGCATCCCTCTATTTTCCTGCCCTTTCTACCCATTTTGCAGAGATACACCAACATTCACAAACCAATACCAAGCAATGCCACCATCTGCCATCGCAAACTGCCTACCTACCTACGCCTTTGATTTGGATGGTGACATGACCCTATGTTACGGCTGCTATTGCTTCATCTTTCTGGTTCCACAAAGTTGTTGGATGGATTCGTACAACTCTCTTACAA
>NW_005842009.1:1649068-1666816 GCF_000455745.1 Alligator sinensis
TCAGGAATCCCATGGCATACCTTTTCTCTCCCCATATGGTCCAGTGGTTCCTGAAAATCCCATTAGATAGACATTGCCCATTTAAAGTACTCAGGGGAAGGAAGGGCCTCAGGAGGTCATCTAGTCCAACCCCCTGCTCAAAGCAGGACCATCCCCAACCAGATCATCCCAGTCAGGGCTTTGTCGAGCCAGGCCTTAAAAACCACCATCTCTCTAGCTAACCCATTCCAGTGCTTTATCACCCTCCTAGTGAGAAAGTTTTTCCTAATATCCAACTTAAGCCTCCCTTGCTGTAACTTGAGCCCATTGCTCCTTGTTCTGTCATCTGCCACCACTGAGAACAGTCTAGCTCCAAATTGCCATGAAGTCACCATATATATGGGCCACTTTTATTTCCTTGCTCTAATTCGTCCCATCAGAACTCTGCTGCAAAGATTCAAAATCTTTCATCTTCTTTCGCATACGCAGTGTGGCCATCTGGGTAGAATCAAGCACAGCAACTCAAGCCATCTGGGTTAGCCTATGTCTGGTATAGCCACTCACTTGCTGGGTGACTTTAGGTAAGTCACTTCTGCTCCATGCCTCAGTTTCCCCATTGGTAAAATAGAGGGAATAATACTAGGTTTCTTTGTAAAGCACTCTGTGATCTACTCCTGAAATGTGCTGTAGAAGAGCTAGGGATCCTTATTATTAATTCAGTAATGTCCTATTTTTCCAGGGAACAATGTGCATTTGATTGTGCCAGTATGAGTAGATTGCATTTCATAACCATGTCCTGAAAAGGGGATAGAACTGGGATCTTTCTCAGTGGGAACAGCCATGAGCTGTGATGTATCTCTTCATGCTGGAAACGTTTACAGTGCGTGCCTTGCAGCGGGCATCTGCAAAAGCAGCTTCTTAAGCTTTTATCACAGCGGGGTAATATCGACAACCACTGAACTTTCCCTTCATGTAGCAGTTAGAGATGGATAGGTATTAAAATCCTCCACCCGCTCAGTCCCCTGTTGATTTTCATCCAGGCTTAGCAACCAACTTGCCACGTGGTTGTCTCTCACCATCAGACATGCCTTCTGCAAGCAACTAGCCAGGAAGATGCCTGGGGAAGGGCAGTGCTGCAAAGGGTGACATCCCAGCATCAGCCCATCTCCAGCTGTCGTCATGGTGGCATTCTCCCTGGAGGTACCACTTTCCTAAGGGACCACATCCTCAGAGCAGCGGAGTGACTGCAGTAGGAGTGGCAAGTCCTGAATTTCTCTGGCGTGAGCCCTAAGGGGCAGTATACTGGCAGAAATGCATCTGACTTAACACACTGTGCAAGCTGAAGTAGACAGGGCCAGATCCCCAGAGGATGCAAATCAGCTATAGTTCCACTGGAATCAGTGGGGCCAAATCCCAGGATCACTTAAATGATTGTAACGCTATCCAAAACAATGGGTCTCAATCCTGAGCTGATGTGAACCAGCATCGTCCCAATATATACCAAATGAAACTATGATTTATGCTACCCCAAGATCCAGTGACTAGCTAGGGGGAAACATCAGCTGAGAATACTGATAATTATAATAAACTCACTGACAAGCCAGAGAACTGTCAATGCCAAGATGTGATCAAGCCTGGCCTCACCCCTCCATGCAGCTCTGTAAAAGGAAAAGGCTTTTGAGGCCACTAGATTGTGCCCACGGGTGGACAGAGCAGCCAAAGGGCATATTAGCTCAGCTCCCGTAGAGCAGGCTGTGGCATCTCTGGGGGTGGATGGGTCACGTCAGTATAACACAGGGCGGGGAGCACGTTTGGGTACATGCGAGAACATCCAGTGCAAAGACTGACTGACTTATTATCATTATTGTTTACTGATGTAGCAGTCACGGCTCAGCAATTTAGGCTGAGTTCAGTTCTGCGCTTAAAAGCAGAGATTCAAATTCTTTGTTATAATAATAGAACGATTCTTGCATTCCACGACGGGAAGCAAAAATACCTGGAGCAAAAAGTGCTCACAGAGGCATCACATAGAGGCACAGCAGTCTTCCCAGCACCTAACAGTTGCCACTGCTTAGACCACAACTCTTTGGAGTAGAAGCCATTTTCCTGAGATGTGTTTGTCCAGTAAGAAGTCCTTGTGCAGAAAGGAAACTATCAACTATAAAATAATCATCATAATATTTCATATGGTGAATGAGGCTCCACTGAAGTGTTTTGAATCGGGACCTGAAAAGGCAGAGGGCTGGGAGCTCAAGGCAAAGTATGGGAGAAGGAGGAGAACGGAGAATGATTGGACAGAAGATGGGTGGTAACAGCTTTCAGCTTGCAATGATATCAATCCCTACGTTGGTTTTGGCTCTCACTAACATGGTGACCTGAGAGACATGGCAGTTTAAAAATATCTAGACTCCACTCCTAAGTCCAGTTCAGAGGGAAGACAACAGACCAGGGAATATAGATGAGCAAACAAAGGGTTTGTCTATGTGGGACGTCATTGTCTGCATTTAGAGCTGTTTTGCATTAGCTCCACAGGTAGATACTTATGGTACACCGGGCGTATGTTGTCATAGTAACAAGCTATGGTGATGTAACTTGTCGCTATGGCGATGTAGTGTCAGCGGGTACGAACCATGGTGCCGCCACTACTGTGCAGTAGGGTCAGAAATGACACATGCAGCGCCGGGACTGCTCAGTACCAGCAGTTACTGTGCAGTCATTTAGTACTGCGCAGTCAGGCACGTGTATAGATGCAGCCTTTGAGAGTGTTTTTGCTTTTTAGATTAATCCTGTTTAGATGACAGTATCCGCAGGGAAAGCCAACACAGAGCCATTTCAGCCTTTATCCATTTGAAGACAATCTATATGTTTAGGGAATATTGGGGGGAAAGGGTTGGATCTAGTTGACTGGCCAAAATCAGTGGTCACCTTTGAACATTTGCATCACAACAACTTGCCCAAGGTCAGACAACAAAGTCTGTGTGGCAGGACCACAGGCAGATCCCAAGTGCCCTGACTCCTCATGGAGCATCAAGACAGAGCTACTTCTCCACCTAGCCTTTCCCAATGAGAAGACCCCCACTTTCTACCTGGCTCAGATACAGCTCTGCCTGTTTCTGCTATGCCTGGGCATAGTGTAGACAGAAGAGACAATTTGCAGCTGCAGACAGCTTCAAAAATGGCCCATTGGGTGAAAATCTGACCCCTTATTGCATGAGGTATCAGATAAAGACGTTTCAAAATATAGCATCTTTTGTGATGCGTGTCTGTGGAGCTCCCAGCCTGTCCCGCATCCAGAATGGGAGGGGGGAAAGGGAGTGGAGAGAGTTCAGTCTGAGGGTTTTTCAGCCCCACCCTGGAGGGTGGGTCAGGTGCATTGGAGCCCACCTCCCCTCCCCCCTGAGGTTGTGGGGCTCCAATTCACCTACCCCACCCTTCAGCATCAGCTGGGGAGCCCCAAGAGCAAGCTCCCTCCCTGGCTGCAGGCTCCCAGAGGGCAGCTAGACTTCCCCCTCTCCTCCCTGCCCCAGCCCCGAACCAACAGTGAACTTCTGTTTGGTTTAGGTAACGTTGTAACTCAGAACACTTTGCAAAAATTGCTCTGAGTTACAGCTGGAAGCTGCACTTCTGTCCACAATATGGGTCAAGCCAGACGCTTTCCAGGTTCAAAGAACCCAGGCTAAGCATTGAACAGTTGGCTGCACTCAGAGAGCAGCCAAGTCTGCACTTGACTGTTTGTATGGGGGGGTAATAGGAGCTCTGTTCTGAATTACAGAGGTGCTAAGTGATGCCAGAGGAGAGAGGAAAGCTGTGTAGGAACCTCAGGAAATAGCTTGGGGTAGCCAAGATCAGAAGAAAAGCTGATGAGGCGTCTGCGGTTTGAGCCAGCCTGGCACAGGGATGCAATTGCTCCAGCCTGCAGGAGTTCCAATTTTGCAAGTTGAGTGTTAATAATTGAAAACTATTGCCTGTCTAAGGGACTGTAAAGAAATGTTCTCCAAGCCTGACCTTTCTGCTGCTGCAGCTTATAATATTAAGCAAATTTACAGTCGGAGAGGTGAGATACTGCACTCAGACAGTTGCAGACACTGTTTATTTGCCATCCCCCTTTTCCTAAACACAATCAATGTACAGTCCTGACAAGTTTCTACATTGCCAGGGCTGCCCTCCACCCATTTCATCAGGCCAGAGATCAAAATGAAAATTTGAAAATGGCAGTGCACCAGAGCAATCTCCTTGAAAAAGCCCTGGCTCTGCTTGCTCGTTTGAGATCTGTGGGTGTTGCACTCCACATCTAGTCTTTCTGGGCTGCATGCTCAGCTAGTGTAAAACAATGTAGCCTCAGAGGCTGACAGTCAGGGGCTCCGCTCTGCCTTCCTTGTCTCAGTGCTGGAGTTGCCATCGTAGAGGAAGCGAGAAGCAGCTAGCCATTTTAGTTTGCAGCCGGTCAGACAGCAAGGCAGAAGAAACCAGACTGTTCAGTATCCCATGATACCTTTAAGAGGTTGAAGACTGGGTTGGCATGCTACACGCTCAGGGCTCAGGGGTATGGGAGTGGGTTAGTGGTTCCAGCTTGGAAAGTGCCCACTGTTACATATAGTTTTCTTGGACTTGTCTACACTGCTCTGGCTGCAGGTCCCAGCAAGGGGGCCCTGAGAACACCCTGCCCACATCTACCCACTGACACGCACAACATCCAAAAATATGCTGGTAAAGCCATGCTGGGCTCATCCCTAAAATACATTTTGAGGCACCTGAGACTGAAGACTTGAAAGCAGATGCAGAGGGACAAGATTGAAGCAGCTTTGCTGATAAATTTTCAGGGTTAAAGCACGCCTGCAGATGGGGTGAGCGAGGTGTGGGCATGGCTTGCTCACCCCCTTTTGGTGCCAGGATCTGTTGTCATACTAGTACAGGAAAGCCCTTTATTGTTGGTCTCAACAGAGAGTCCAAGGATTAAACAGGCCTTTGGCCAAGGTCTCTGTAGGCCCTTGGCCCCTTTACCCAAGGGCCAATGAGAATCATGCCCATCACACTGATACAGGTAGAAGTAGCTCTCTTGTCCTTCATTGACAGACTACTGGGACAGCAAACTACAACCTGGGCTGGTGGCTTGTGTGAGATCAGTGGCTCTAATCTGGTTCCCGATATCCCCTTTACAAAAGGGAGCTGCAGTCAGGACTGGGGTGTTTCAACAAAGAGACCAAAATCCAGCAGGCCCTGGGGAATGTCTTACATACTAACACACTTGTAGTGACCCCTGGAGATTAGGGGTGACTACAGTGTGGGGACCCAGTCAATAAAAATTACAGATACTATGACACAGCCAATAGTGGGGCATTATGGAGTTGCTTACAGCTCCCTGATGCTGGGGTCCCTTCTAAGGCAGCTCCATGCCAGTGTAATGGAGCAGCCCAAGGGTACCCTAAATTATACCCACTGTCTACTGCCTCTAAGAGTCATGACTCAATTACAGATCACTGGACTCCTGGGAACACTGACCACACTAACGATGATGATTCTCTACTCTCTGGGTGCTCCTCCCACTACAAGACTCCCAGGGTGAAGAGGAGCAGCTGTTCCTTGCTCCCTTTGCCAGTGGCAGTATCTAGGCCTAGCTCTGCAAACTCTCTTGGCTTGTGGGAAGTTAATCACCCAATGTAGATAAAGTGTTTCCGCTTCTTCAGTGAATACCTTTGGGAGTGGCAGGCCACTCCATCAGCAGAGGGACATCAAGCATTAAAAAGATGTGATGCAAGCACGGTACTGCACATGCTGCATAAGGAAGTACTATAATCCCCATGGCCTTGCTCCTGCCTTTGTGTGTATTCCATAGCTGGCTTTTCCCAGTAAAACTCAGGAGAGATGCACAAGAAGCAAAGAGATGCTGCCAGCGTGGGCACAGCAACACAGGGTCAGTACAGCTCAGACTGCACGCTGCATGGAAGAGTGGATGGAATATGGAGTTTCTTCACCTTCCAAACATTTCACCCCTTACAAAACCACTTGCTACTCAGAGAACAATGAACACACCCATGCCCTGAGCTCCTCCACTGCTCTCCACTACAACACGTGACTCACCTGAGCTATGATTGAGGCTGTGCGTGTTCACTTTGCCTTGTTTCAACATCATTCTCATATGTGCTGCTTGTGGATGGCAAAAACAGTGTAATATAGGACAGAACTGGGCCCAGTTTTGGGGGACTCCTGAGAAGTCAGTTAACATTTGGAGTTGTCCAACTTGATTCACTCTGCTCTTTTGATTACTCTTACAACATCTAATTATATATAAAAAGAAGTCCACTCAGTGACTTCCGAAGTATTATCCATTGAATGATCCTGTGCTTGAGACTGAAGAACAGTAAGATTAGCAACATAAGGGAAGGAAAAAAGAAATCTATTTTTAATTTTACATATTTCTTCAGCTTTTATTCCCAATAAATGCAAAGGACAGCATGTACAGCAAAGGGGCCATCTGTGGGCATGCCTACGTTGCGGGTTATGTCCATTGCACCGTTTTTGTTAGGACAGACGATGCATGTGTGAGAATGCTGAAGGAGGCAGATCAATATGCTATGCACTGCTAGCCTGCCTACATCCAATGCAGATTTTACATATAATTTGCAGAATCAATTTTTTTTATCCACCCTACATTATCACATATGACCCATGATCCTTATGTGTCCATCCATCCATCCGTCTATCCATCCTCATAAGTCTTAATCTGTCTTCATAGATCCTAGTTTATCTACCTCTCCATCTATCCATTCATCTTCCCAGATCTTTAATAAAGCCCTTCTCTTAAATCCTACTCTTATCCATCTCCCTACCTACCTACCAACAAGGGATTTTCTCCTCTCAGGATAGCAGCTAATGTCTTTGATCCTTTTTATTACTCATAACACTACCCCATGAAGCTTTTCTGAAGAAAATGGACACTGCCACTATACAAATATTGAGCAGCTCTCAGCAATTAAGAGCCAGGCCCCAGTCATCACAGGCTGTTCTGTGATGGGAATCATAAGCCTTCAACAGCAGGAGGCAAGGGTGCATAATGGACATCAAGGTTATTACACAGCAGCTGGGCCTGTAGCCAAAAGGAGTCATGGTATTAGAGCACGTTTGTAAAAATATGCACAAACAACTTTGTTAGTTTGTAAAATGTGCGCACTTCTTAAAGGGGCAAAGGGAAATAATTTAAACTACAGGTGCCAGGCCCCTCCAGAATTGACATCAAGGTGCATATGCTGTCTGTCTAGTGTGTAAAGAGAGGGGTGGCAAGGCCCTGGGTTCTAGCCCAGTGTCCATCCCGTCTTCCCTGTAATCATGAGTAACTCTCTCCAGCCCAAAAAATTAAGTACCTAAGTACCTCTTAAGACCTGGGCCTTCTAACTGATAGCAAACACTCACAATGACTTCACTGGGCATTGGTTTGATTTTTAGGGGCTAGTCCTATTCCCAAAGAAATTATAACAGGAATTTTGACCTTTGCTTAAGTGGGAGCAAAGTCTTAGCATCTCAGATTTTTTTAAGGTCACAAGAGACCATTAGATTGTGTAGCCTGACCTCCTTTAAAATACTTGTGAAGGAATTTATTTCAGCTACAGCTACCCCAGGATTGAGCCCAATAATTTGACAGAAGCCATCCAGTCTTGATGTTAAGACCTTGGCAGTCCCTCAGTATGAGGATGATGCTTCCATACATAGGGAGTCATTGTCAGTCCACAGATGACTGAGAAGATTCGTATTTTCAACTGCGGATGTGGCAAATTAGTTCTGTAAGGAAAGAGTAAATCCTGCTGGTGTTGGGTCATAGCTCTTTCCTTTCTCTCTCTTTCTCAAGACATTAAAAAAATGGAGAAGCTAGTACTTCTCTGGGTGATCTTCTCCAAGGGTTAACTGCCTTCCTTGCTAATAAATGTGTTCTTTATTTATCATTTTCATCTGCCTAGCTTAAAATATTAGCCATTTTTTTCTTTCTGCCTCTCTTTGCCTCAGTTTGCCTGTCTTTAAAATGAGGATAGTAACACTTGCCTATTAAGGACTAATTATCATGTATAGCTAGCTATAAGGAGTAACCGTGTCACAGATATGGTAGGCAAAACATAAAACTTGAAAGTTACAGTACATAAAACTCTCAAGGGAACACCCCAGACATTCGTGGACCCCTGAACACCGTTGTCAGCTACTTACCATATCCCTCATTTTTTCAGGTCTGGGGCAGCCTCACCCGAACACAGAAAAAGAAAGTTACCCTCCGTATGGCAGCAGTAGAGCTGGGAAGAGAAGAACCCAGGACTTCTGAATGATTCCTTGCCCCATTAGATGAGATTAGTAGATTACTCCCTGGAGGCCTTACGGTGAAGATGGCGGAGCAAGTCTCCAGCTGTCCTAAATTGCCTTAGCTCAACTGAAAGCAATAGGCCAAACTCCCAGCTGGTGTAAATTAGTATACTGCCATCAAGTCAATGGACCAGTTCCTCAAATAGTGTCAATCATTGTAACTTCCTTGAAATCAAAGGAGTGAGGCCATTTTACACCTGCCAAATGTCTGCCGCAATGATTCAGGCTTTGTACATCGCTGTGGAAGAGGCAGCCTGTTGACTGCACAATTTTCCCATTAGGGAATGAAGACTTTGTTCTGCAACTTCTTAATGTTGGCCTAATTAAACACCATGCTTCCATCTCCCCCTTTCTCTCTTTTGGTGCCAGATAATTTAGGAAGGAGCGCAACATATTATTGTAAATGTTCCCTAGTGCTCTGATAACCTAGGGTCCTCCCAAGGGTGCTGTTCTCTTATTGAAGAAAAATGACCTCATCTTGCTACTCTTTGTTCTACCTTGGAAAAGATTCCAATGAGAATATTATTGCATCTTTAAAAAATGAGGAAACTAAAAAAGTAGTAGAAAAGCATTGACCCGGAGGCTAAATTAGGCTCCAGAGAGTGAAGCTGTGCAGACTGTATGTTCCTGACACGTGGCAATGGGCTTCTGCTGCCTGGTTCTGACAAGTAAGATGCCTCCAGCTAAACTAAAATGAAAATCTTCTGCCATGGTAGGTAAGAATGTAGGATGGGAAGGGATCTAAAGGGGCCATCAAGCCCAGTCCTGCACATTACCAGGTCATCTATTAACTAATACAGATCATAAGAGTGTCTATTCCAACTCTACTTGCACAGCGTATCCACAGAGCACCTTTAATTCCCAGCACCATTGTCAGGGTCTACCAAGGTGTTCAGCCTAGTGGTTAAAGCCAGGCATGTTACCAGTATCTGTAGCTGGGAGCAAGCCAAAGCCAACCAGTGTTCACATGCCGAGCCAGAGGTGTTACCAGACGCAGATGTCAGAAAGCGAGCCAAAATCAGACCATGGCTCTGAAGTTCAGAGGCTGGGGGCACAGGAAGGAATTCAGGAACAGGCACCAGGGAAGTTACACAGACAAGAGCTAGAAGCCAGTTTGTTGCACAGCAGGGGCCAGGTGCTGCAAGAGCTCCTTAAGAGCAGTCCTGGAACAAATCAGCAGGCCCAAGCTCAACTGGCCCTGCTTATGGGGTTGAGTGTTGCTAACCTAGTTTCCCACCTGCAGTGCAAAAGCCTTACAACCACAATTTCAATGGGGCACATGTTCTGATTCTAGAAACGTGGGTATACCATGCAATTTGTATGTTATGGGGCATTTTAAAGATATTTTGTACAGAGGAAAAAAGCAACATCCTCTGCTGCTCCCCCTCCCCGCGCCCCGACCCCGCAACTAACAACCAGCTTTATGAAACATGAAAGAATTTACTCAGGCTGACTCTCAAACCATGACATTTATAAAAGCCTGCATGGCCTCCCAAGGATTTGCCATGCACTGGCATGCTTTTTAAGGATTAAAGTACTGTTCACGTTCTTATTCAGCCACAGCTTTACCATTATCACACTTGAACTGGAAGCCGGAGTCTAAGGAAGACTGAAATCAGAGGAAGAAGAAGAGGGTTTGGAAGACTTGGAGTGTCTGGGTAATGAGACTGGGATGTGGGAGGCTTGGACTAGGAAACAGGTGAAGGGAAGAGCAGAACTTTGACAGGAAGCCAAGGGCCGGAGTAGGAGCGGCTATATGAGGAGAATGAGACTAAATAAAGGACCCCAAAGTGTGAAGATTGGTCCTGGGATTGGGAAAAGTAGGCAGGAGAGAAAGTTGTCTTGGAATAGCTGGAGATAGGGCTTGGGACAGTCTGGAAGGGATGGGACAGAAGGGGTCAGTCCTGGGAAGTGGGGAGCAAGAGATGCTGTGTCCACTCAAACACATCCCCCCACCCCATCCCAAAATGGGTCCTCTGCTGTCAACTAACTTCTGTGAAGTACTCCCTCTCATACCTATATATTATGGTTAACCATGGACAAGAATTAAATGCTGCAGCTATCAGTTACTGCATTAGCTCAAGTGACAGAGGTCTGCGTGGGAGGTCTTTGAGTTTCAAGGTTTGTAATGAACCAAGTGAGTGCTATTTAAGGCCACACAAGGAATGTCTTTTCTTTCCATTTGCTCTTTAAAAAAAAAACTAAGAAAAAAATGAGGCAATGACGCACACAAAACTATGCTGCGAGAATGCTAAAGTTGCAGTCAAGCACTCAAAAGTTAGGAAATGCAAGAATTACAGTTGCCCAATTTTAATTGGCCCCCCTTGTGCACATTCATTATGATACAGTCTTTAATTACATGATCACATACTATTTATTTCTACTGCGCCCTGCCCCATTCATTGCCTGGGGTGAACCTGCTCTGGCAGTAAATCTGGCCGTATAATAAACAAGAGTGGTTTGCAGGATTTTGGCTTGTTCTACAAGGCAAAACAGTGCACAATGAATGAGGCAAGGAACGGCAGGAAGAGAAAGTGTCTAATCAAGGCTGCTAATTGCTGCTTGGGAGATCTGAATTCTATCCAGACCTCTGCCACAGAGTTCTTTTATGCTCTTGGGCAAATTATTTAAACCTTATTTTTCTCCCACAAGTGATCCCTAATTGTGTGTTCCTCATTTCCTGGGTTGTCAAATTTAAAAACCTGGGTTCTGATTTGCAGAAGTGTTGAGCTTGACTCCAAGATGAATATGAGCTGTCAGTGTGACAAAGTGATCAGTAAAGTTAACCACACTTTATTGTGCATTAGCAGGTGCATCACAAACAGGTCCAGGGAGGTGATCCTTCCCCTCTATGCGGCGCTGGTCAGACCACAGTTGGAGTACTATGTCCAGTTCTGGGCACCGCACTTCAAGGGGGATGTGGATAACCTTGAGAGGGTCCAGAGGAGGTCCACTCATATGATCAGAGGCCTGAAGGTAAGGCCCCATGAGGAGAGACTGAGGAACCTGGATCTCTACAGCCTCGGCAAGAGAAGGCTGAGAGGTGATCTTGTGGCCATTTACAAATTCATTGCAGGGGGTGGGGTAGCAAGAAATAGGAGATGCCGTGTTTGCCAGGGCACTCCTTGAAATAACTAGGAACATTGGCCACAAACTGACAGAAAGCAGATTTAAGTTGGACATCAGCAAGAATTTCTTTATGGTAAGGGTGGCCAGAACCTGGAATGGGCTTCCAAGGGAGGAGGTGCTCTTCCCTACCTTGAGGCTCTTCAAGAGGAGGCTGGACAAGCACCTAGTTGAGGGTCATCTGACCCCAGTGCTCTTTTCTGCCCAGGGCAGGGGGTCAGACTCGATGATCTGTTGAGGTCCCTTTCAACTCTAACATCTATGAATCTACTCTAAGAAATCCAGTTCTTGACATCTCAGAGGCACTCTGAATTAATGGACACCTTGACCTTAATTGCTCAATACTTCCACTCCCATCTGTAAAAAGGAATAATAATAATGCAACCTGGCTACAAAGGGCTGCTGTGAAAATAAATTAATTAATGCCTATGATGTATTCAGGTACTGTACTGAAGAGCGCCATAGAAAAATCAGGAGGAAATTTGTAATTGTCTTCAGAGCAGGATATAAATAGTATGCAGTAAATAAGGCATTGGGTTACACATTGAACAGCGAGGCGCAAAACAAAATATTGAATACCAAGTCATCAACTGAGCACCATCCATTCTGTGGGCAGAATTAGTCGAGGAACCAGTGGAAAAAAATTATATGTGATTATACAATTTAAAATAATCTCATAATGCAGGGGGGTCAAATTTACCCCATGCCCCCAGGCCAGATCCACACCTCAGGGCTTGTGCTGGGATTAATCCAGATCTGGCAGCAGTGGAACAACCAATGGAGGCAGCAGTAGGAGTGGCTGTAGAACCAGAAATGGAGGTGGCAAGCCAAGAAACAGCAAGCCATCCAGAGTTTTGTTGGCATAGTCCTCCCTCTCCCCATTGCCACTAACAGCCATGCCTAACATGCCCCATAGTCCCAGATTCTGCAGCAAATCCTGCTGCCTACTAGATCCACCCCCAAATTCCTAGCTGCCAGGAGTCTCATGGGCTGAAGGGACCAGCTCCACAGGCCAGATTCAACCTGCGGGCCATAAGTTTGATACCCCTGCCATAATGCATATACACAAAGTTTGGAGAGGTATGGGCAGATTAAAACTGGGCACACAGTCTTCCTTCTGCTTGGTCCCAACTTTTGAATGCCTGACTTTGGTACTGGACAGGCAGAAGCACACCCCAGTGTAATTTACATTGGTTTTGTACACCAATACAATTTACACCGATGTCAGGAACAGACAGGTATACAGGCACAGGCAGTCCTTGGACTTACAACACAATTGGTTCCTGAAAAACAGGTCTTAAGTCAAAACATCGTAACTTGGAACTGATTTTCCCATAGGAACAATATTATAAATGGGAGATGGGTTCCTGAACCAAGGCCCAATACCCTATTTTCACCAAAAATTACCCAGGATGTTGTACTCAATTATAGATGAGTAATATAGCTATATTAATGTATTTATATTGTAAATAGTAATCATATTGATTTGGAAGGACTTTTTTGAGGTGACTTTGCTGGACTTTTTAAAGGGCTCTTGGTTGGACTTTTTGAAAGGTTCTTGGCTGGAGTCTTCTCAGGAGTCTCGGCTGCAGGTTTTTCTGGAGTCTTTTCTGCTTTCCCAAAGAAAGAGTCCAAGGAAGTTTGGACAGATGTTCTCCAGGGAGATGGGTGATGCAGCAAACTTGTTTGCTTGCCTGGCATCACATTGGATCAAGTGTCGTAAAGTCGAAACTGATGTCAGAAAATTGAAACAGGGTGTCAATTATAAATGTCGTAAGTGCCGTTCGTTGTAACTTGAAACATCTTAAGTCAAGGACTGCCTGTATAGCAATGGTGGGGTCCTGGCAACTATTACCATGCCTCACCCTTCCATGGCAGGGGACCAGGTAATACTTGTTTGCCTTTAGTAAATGGCTACTCCAGCCAGACAAGGGTAGATGACACCTAAACTAGTAATTATACTGGTAGAGTTTTATCCCTAATTCTTTCAGTGGTAATTCTATAAGAGTGTGTTACCCCAGCTTGGGGCTTGTATTGTCTGCTATTTTGTGATACCATTGGAATGCCAGTTACCCTGGGAAAAATGTTTTGTCTACCCGAGACGTTTGGGGAGACAAGATGTTTGGTGGACCAACTGCATGGTTGGGAGAGATTTGAGACAAGCTTTTGCACACAAAGTTGTCTTCGGGTCTGAAAAAGAAACAGATGCAGCTTGTGCTAAGTAAGAATAGAACAACAGCCTGTGAAAATCTCCATATGTAAATAAAAACAGGCTGCTTAAAGGAACGGAGCAGGGCTGCAAAAAGAGCAGAGAGACATTATGCCTGCCTATAGACATGCTCGGGGGTGGATAGAGGGTGATTTAATTAGAGCAGTGCCCAGAGACCTGCTCTAATTAAAATGCCCCACCATCACATGTATTAAGCCCCCACGGGATTACAATTGGCTACAGGTTGCTTTATATAAACCTTATTCAATGAGGTTTAGCTAAAGCACCCCCACGACCTGTTTTAAATGTGCAAGGGCTTATACATGTGGCGGTGAAGCCACACTGCAGCATCCTAATTAGAACACAGAGCAGACTCAATTAATCAAGTTTGCTCTGTCACATTCTAATTAGAACGTGAACCAGCACATGTATAGGCAGCCTATCAGAATTAGCTGAAAGACAAAAGGAGTGCAAAAGTAACATCCATTGAAGAAGGAAGAGGGTCTAGGAGTGCAGGTAGATTATAATAAGACAACAAAATCAATGTCTGTGTGTTTTGATGTCAAGTAAAATTACAAATTTTTGCCTCCAGGCCTGTCTTCATTCAGCCCATTAGGTACAGATTCTGTTCCACCTCTTAGGCACAGAAGGGGATTTAGAGGCCTAAGTGCAATTCTATTCCGTTCTGCTCACATCCCCGAAAAACAGTTAATTAAAAAGATGGGTAAGCCCACCTCTTCCTCACTGCTCTTCCATGACTCAGCCTTCAGGGTCCGTTAATGGTGTGTTACAAAAGTAAATGCATTACTAGATCTTCAAGACCTGAACAGGATGGAGTAGGACTATACTTAGGTGCCTAAGTCTACTTATGCACCAAATAGATGGCCCTTAATATTTATTTAAGTGTAATTACACACACACAAATCATATACACACTTGTATACCCATTGCTTGCACAGTTTAGGATTGCAAAAACATGACTAATAGTGATTTTTGAGGGCCCAAATTGACATATCTTTAAGAGACATGCGGGCAGCACTCATCAATTTGACCTTTTGCAGTGTATCCAATTAAGATCCCAAAAAATGATACCCCTAAATTAGTGGTCGTTTTTTAAATGTAGACTGGTCAGGTCTCTTAGGTACTACCCAACTGTCTACTGCATTGAAGGTATGTGCTGATTTGATCCAAAAATCTGATGTTTAAATGTTCAAGTCAGATAAATTTCTCTTCACCATTTCTTATATAAATCATTCCCAATCCATTTGTTTTGGGGAAAATATATAGTCTCTGCCATAACCACTGCAAGATAAAGCATTGTAAGTGTTACAGCACATGTATAATCCTTTTAATGGATCACTTGCTATTAATTTAAGTGCTTGCCTTGGCTTTACTGGACCCCTGTCATTATTCCTGTGGATCATGTCTTCAAGACTGCCTATCTGCCTTATCCAAATACTTTTCATATTTCAAACTCTAGAGCTTACTTAGCATTCAGGGTGAACCTGCCACACACCTTGCAGAGCCACTGAACTAGCAAGGCATTAATCTGCTGCTACTCCCGCAGCAAAATAAATGGCTGCAAGTTAAAGGGAAGAGTGGTAGATACTGTATCATTTAGCAGCGATGATCTTAAATGCAGTCACAGATAGGCACAATTTGCTTCTTCATTGAATAGTGGGTAGATGCATTTTCTCAATGGCTTTTTAGTCCAGTAGGAATGAAATACTCTGACCTGAGAATTACTGTAATGTATCTAGTCCTATTGGCTCCCCTTAATTGACCTGTGTAGGAATATTGAAGGTCAACTATAAAACTTTTTTGTTCTAATCACAGATGGATTTTTAAGACACAACAGAGAGCAATTGTAGAGCCTCTGTGTCCTCACTAGAAGTTAATGGACCCTGACTTTTCCAAGCTTAATGCTGGGAGATAGTGTGCGTTTCAAGGCTGAGTTTCCTATTGGAGCTTCCGTTCATTCCCATGCAGTGTCCAAAGTCATCCAACAACCTGGTGTAGATCTTGTGCTGAATCACTACATTCATATGTTTCACTCAGAGGAAAGGGTGGGATAATTCTTCTCTTAAGTGGAGCACAGGCCCCTCTGCCAGCATGAATATCACCGACATGGATATCCATTGACTGAGCAAATTCCATTTTGGCAGAAAATCTCCAGCTAGCTCTAGTTCATATTCTCATGACATCAGGGGAGTTTTGCCTCAGTACAGAGTGAATGAAAATCTGAGCAAAGGTTTCCAGAATCTGACATATACTGGTAGTAGTAATTTCTGTACTCTCAAACTTCAGGTGATCCCAAACATGCTACTCCAGATGCTTAGCACCAGTGATCAGGCTTCTGCCACTTATCAGCATGGCATTAAGTATCTGCCATGGTCTGTGATGTTTTGGCTAGCAGATAAACCAAGCATTATTCCCTCCAGCCCTTTCCCAAACCCAGTCTAGCCCCCTTGCTAGATACCTCTGTCAAGGAGTTATATGATGTCAAACCCAATCAAGAGAAGCAGGCTCTCCCTGGCATATGTTCATTTCTGAAAAGTAATGACTATTAGTATTCAAGCCAAAGACCTTGCAGCATTATACAGTTCAATATTTTCTGCCCCTCTAACAAAGGCAATCCATTTTGCATGCAGAATGTAGGAGTGCGACCTTTTGTTACTAGAGTTTCTTAAATTTTTATCTCAAAAATCAATGAAGGAATTGGAATTCCACATCTCATTTTATGGTCAGGAGAAAGAGAGAGAGAGAAAGAAAAAATGATTATATAGAAGAAAAAATAAAACTCCGACTCATCCAGATATGCCCGTAAATTCTTTAACAATTTAATTACTGTGCATTTTGCAGTTGGCTTTTAAAGCTTTGAATGAGGGCTTTTTTTCTTCCCCTCACAGAGTTTATAGAGTTGCTTGTCTCTTGCACTTGATCTTCCTTGAGAAAGAAATTATTCTCCATCCAATTAATCTAATTAGAATGTAATCAAGTTGTAGAGATCTGTGCAGCAGTGTGAGTGATTAGGAAAAATTACCTTTCTGCAAACTTTAAATTTAATTTTGGTTCTATAATCTAAGACCAAATAAAGGGAAGTGTAATTTGTGCTGTAACACTTTGTGCAACGCAGTATATTTCCTAAGTAGGAGGCTATAAAGGAAAACCAAAATTCATCTCTAATCACAACAAACAAACAGATGTAAATAACTGCATATGTATAGGAATACCGTCTACATTACATTTATTTATATATATATATATATATATATATATATATATATAAATATACCTAGCTCTTAGATAAATCTTTTCATTAGTCACTCCCAAAATGCTTTATATAAGTGACAAGTATAATTCAATTCATTTTACAGAGCAAAAGACTGAGGCACAGGTGAGAAGTAACCTGCACCAGGTCATACAGCAGGCTCTTAGCAGAACTGGGACTAGAACCCAGGTGTCCTGATTCCAGTGCAAACCTCTGACTGGATATAAGCATAAAGGCTTTGTCACTGGATCAGACTGATGGTTAATTTAGTCTTATTCTTCCCTTAACCAGGAGCTCATCAGGGCTCATCAGCCTTAGGGCTCATCAGGACAATGGGGAAAACTAAGCTAGGACATGGTGCTTTGAGAGGAGGTAGGTGAAAAGGGGGACCACTGTCCTTCATTTAAGATAACGCTAAAAGTCATTAAGGGCTAGACCCAAGTAAGGACTTAAATTTTACCAGTCTACCCCTGGAGTGAAATTTAAAACTCTGTGTTGGGCTCCTGATACACGAGTACACGAAGAGAGCTGGGAGATGTCTATGCCAAGTCCCTAAAGCTGCTTGAGTATGTCCTACCCACCTGCTCCCACTCAAAGAGATGGGGGGGGAAGCAAATTCACAGGTGCTCACAAGGGCACTGGAGACAGAAGTCTTAAGAGCAGCCACGAGGACACCCTTGAAACCGCTGCACTGTCATGTTGCCAGGTTTGGTGCATGTCCTGGACCAGGTGCCTCCAGCAATACTGGGGACACGGGTTAGACATACCCTTAGGGATCTCAAAATAAGGTCCTAAATGGCAAACATGCTGAATGATTGCTCAG
>NW_005842009.1:1666847-1675933 GCF_000455745.1 Alligator sinensis
AACTCGAGGTGGCCAGTAGGGAAATGGTGATGATGGTAGTGTATTTCCAGCTGTCTAGCTTTCCAGGACTGACTTCTTGCTCAGAGCTTCAGGAAGTCTCCTCCCTTCCCACAGGTTTCATGGCCCAGGACCTTCTCCTGAAGGCAGGTACCTATACCCTTTATTACAAACACTGAGGAAAGTTCACTCTTTTCTATAACACTGCTGGAAGTGGTGGTACCACCTCATTGCCTGCCTGTTAAGCAATACCCTAGAGGTTAAAGCACTCACCCAAACCTTTGCTGTGTGACAGGATTCAATCCCCACATACCCATGTCCTAGGAAAGTGTCCTAATCCTGAATTTGGCTTCTTTATTATTCACTCCATTCAGGAAGAGCACAGACAGACTAACTGCAGGTGCTTCCTCAGCCTGACGAAGGGTGTTTGTACCCAAAAGCTTGCAAAGAAGAATTTTTCCAACTATTTGAGTTGGTCTCATAAAAGATATCAGATTTAACCAAAGAACCTTGCCATCCTCATCCCTAAAATATTTTTGGTGGGTGGGTACAAAAAGAACTACTGCCAGTACAGCAACCAGCACTTTCCCATGTGCTACCAGTGTCCAGGGCATGGAGCTGCCTTGTTATATCTCTGATCCCAGATCTTGAGGATCTCATCTCAGTGCAACATTCAGTCCCATAATCTTAGCTTCATGGTGGGATGTATGTGGACACCCTTATTCAGTTCTTATTCAGAAAAATCTCCCATTGAGTTTAACAGGTATTTTTTAGGTTTCTAATTCACTTTTTAAATTGGTCCTTATTCAGAATCTCAGTGCCATGTTGGTTGGTCTAGGACAGTGATTTTCAACCTGTGATCTGCAAACCCTTGGGGTCCATAAACTATGTCTCAAAGGTCCATAAAAGATGACTATGATCAATCAAATATGTGAATACCCACACTTATAATTCAAAGGGGTCTGCACCTCCAGTCAAAATCTCCAAAGGGGTCTGCACCACCATTCAAAATGTTTAGGGGTCTGTAAATGAAAAAAGGTTGAAAACCACTGGTATAGAATAACTAGACAGACAAGGGTCTGTAGTAGGGCTTGAATAGGGATAGATGAACACATAGAGAGGCAGATGTATTTTGAATATGTGTTTCCCCCATTACTGTTGTGTTTGCCACCCAGTCCAGTAAAACAAGCGCTCACCAGAGGGTTTATTACACTTGCATGTTTCCCTTTGCTATTTTGAAATATTTCTAAAGTTGTAAAAGCTTTAAAAAGATACACAATGGAAAAAAGGGAGCAGGGTGGAAAGAGAAAGAATGAAACATTGTTTGGAGAGGGGAAAAATCCAGGCAGCGTTTATCTTAATTGCACCTGCTGCATTTTTTTTTTTAAATAGGGGGCGGGGGGGGGAAGAGGGGAGAAAAGGGTAATCATTCAACGTTAAATTTAAATTTCAAAATCATAGTTTTACATTTCAAATGTTTTGCTTCCAATACAAAAACAGCAGACGAAAGCTTATTTGTGAGAAGGGGCATTTTTCAGCACAAAAGAGCACCTGTAAAACACCAGTTGCCTTTGTAAGGCTGGCTGCAGGCAGGGGGGTTGCTGGTGTACCATGACCCGTGGTGAGCAGGGGACCTCTGTGGCAGTGCAGTGGTTCTGTGGAAGCCCCCTGAGATGTCTTTGGATCCTGGGGATGTCTGGTCCTAGGGAGTGAATCCCCTGCCTTTGCAGGACAAACCCAAATTCTGCGGCGCTGTTTCCGCAGAACCCTTACTCTGAAATTGGTTAACTGAGCAGTGTTTGGGGGGAAAGAGAGGGAGAGAGAATGAATTGCTTAAAACTTCTATTACTCTTCATTACCTTCTGCTTTATGTAAGTTCCAAGGTTCATTTACCCGCTGTAAGTAGCCCAGTGCCTTTGTGTGTAAGAGTTGTCATGCCTATTGCTTCCATTAATGTAGTGCATGCATCTAAAGGTAGCTGTGCTAGTGCTCCAAAGCCAAATCAATGTAACTAATGTATCTCGTGCCACAAATTCATAATTGTCTGTTGTTAGACTAGATAGATCAGCTTCCAATATTTTTAGCAAAGGGGGAAAGAGAGAGAAATCCTTGATGAGCGTGAGCCTTTCAAGTGTGCCTTGAGTGAAAAGCCGTGTCTCCTGAACAAAATACAGCATTTCCGTTTACCCGGCTAGTGACACCTGAGTGAAATGTGGTGCAACTCCGTGCATGCGATAGGTAAGTAGTCAGTAAAATACACTGAACTGCCTTTCCTTATATCCCATGAGTGAACATAGAATGAATTTTAGCTTCCTTAGAACTGACTGGATACATTTTATACAGCGAAGAGAAGTATTGGCTAGGGTTTATTTATGTGGCAATGATGTCAGTCTTTCTTGGGTGATTTTTTTGCAAAAAGCCCATGATTTTATGAGTCAAAACTATTCGCCAGGTTGAATTCTGCCCATAATTTCAACGATACATTTTTGGACACAGTTCACAGTGAATGTTGGATAACCAGCATTCAAAATGCATGTTGTCTGTATTAGTTTTGATTGGACACACGTTATTTATGTGGCAGTGATGTCAGTCTTTCTTGGGTGATTTTTTTGCAAAAAGCCCATGATTTTATGAGTCAAAACTATTCGCCAGGTTGAATTCTGCCCATAATTTCAACGATACATTTTTGGACACAGTTCACAGTGAATGTTGGATAACCAGCATTCAAAATGCATGTTGTCTGTATTAGTTTTGATTGGACACACAAGTCGCACGGCATTGTATCCGTCCCCTGACTGGCTCCGCAGAAATCTGAGGACCAGATTTCCTAAAGTCAACATTTTTTTTTTTACACCAATGATGTTTCCTTAAAATTTGCTATTTCCAAAAACATTCTTGTCCAGAAACTCATTCACTGGAACAGAGCTGTCCAACGGGCAGCCTGCAAGGAGCCAGCATGAGGCCGTTGGGCCTCAGTGGCTATTTTTCTGCTGCCACAAGGCAGAGAAGGGCCCAGAGGTCTGTGCAGTCCTGCGGCAGGGGACCTGATGCTGCCACCACAGCCTATGCAGCAGGAGAGCTACGTGCCACTGGCAGGGGGTGAAGGGGGCCACTGCTGCTGGCAGTGGGCAGTGGGGGGCTGGATGATGCTACTGTGGCAGCCTGCACAGTGGAGAAAAACCTGGGGGCTGCCCCGCACCATGCAGGCTACACACAGGCACCACACACACTCCAAAGTTGGACAGCCCTACAATAGAGAATCAGCAGAAAATAAGACAAAGTGGCCTAAACACATCTTTTCTATAAATGCTTGGTAGCACGGCCCTGAGTGACTGGACTAACTGCAGGAACCACTGGGTGAACATGCATTGTCTCGGATCATGCTGAGGAAATGACTTGCTTGAGGTGACACGACAAATCAAGGGCAGTGCCAGGACTTCCCACACACACACACGGTTCTCACGATACAAAAGATCAGTGTTTAAATATAAAACAAAAACAATCCTCTCTGTATTTAGGTATGGAATTACTTCAGAAATGCTCAAGTTCCTTTAGGTTACTGGGAGTAAATAACACTATTAGACTGAACTGCAGAGGAAGCAACAATAATTTAACATTTTATTGCAAAGTGCAACCTGGACTGTTAATGATGGGGAACTTATTTAGAAGCACCGTGAGTGCAGCCTCTTCAGATTTACACACTTCTGTCCAAGGCAGCTGCAACTGTTCTGTGAAATCGGAGAAAAAATTCATACCTTTTTTTTTTATTATTATTTTATTTTACACTGAGACAAATCTCCAGGAAAATTCATTACACAGTTTAAGTGACGGGATTTATCATTCCATTCAAATTCTCAAACTCACAGTTCTTCTTGCTGTCACACTAGCGAGGCAATTATAATTTGTTTCTTTCATACTTCCCCATGAAGTTTGCCTCTGAATGATGAGAAAAAAATAAAGACGAAAGCCAAGAGTGGTTTGGGGCTAAAGGCGGAACGAAGGGCTAATTTATTCCCTTGCCACTTTCCTGCCTTGAGGAAAAAAAGTCATTGTGAACTGAAAGATCCTCAAAGGCAAATTCATAAGGGCTTAGTGTGAAATTCATCCCTGTGCAGAATCCCAGTACAACAGCATTCCACTACTGGGCACGGAAATGCCCCCATTATATGAGTAGGGAGATGCACATCTCCAGATGGTGATCCTGTTCCTATAATGGACACACTTGCATGGACAGAGCGGATAATAGAATTGCTCTTACACTTTAGGCAGGTGACTCAGAGTTGATCTCTCACTGCACTTCGGTCGTCCATATGGTAAAACAGAATTCTGCCCTTAGAGTCCAAAAAGAAGTCATGCAACCACTGGCTTTTGCCATTCAAGATCCTTGACTCAGTAGACCAGGGATGGGCAAAATAGATCCAGCCCACCAGGCACTTTCATCTGGTCCACAGCAACCCCCAAAGAATTGCACCTCATCCAGCCTTTCCTCCCACGAGGGTGGGAGCAAGGCACTCACATGTACAACCCTCCATCATACCCTATGGGGCCTCGCTCCCACCCTCTTGGGCAGAAGGGCTCTGCCCAGCCAGCCACTTCTAGGCAGGGCTCCTGCTGCAGCTGGAACCTGCTCGCTCAGGGCAGTAGGTAGGGAAGTGGCAGGGCTGGGGAGGGTGGCTGGAGTTGCAGTTGGGAAGAAGTGGGAGCTCTGCGCAGAGCCTGCACCCAGAGGGGCAGCTGGAGTGTGGAGCTCAGCTGGGCAGGGTGTGGGTGTGAGGAGAGGCGGGGTGGGGAGTGCTCCGCTGGCCATTTCTATTGCCGGGGCTCTGCACTGCATGTCTGCAGCTATGCACTCGCAGTGGGGAAGCCCCATGCTGGACTCCATGGGGAAGCAGAGGATGTGGCTCCCTCCACTCCCAGAAGAGTGCAGGGACCCGCACAGCAGAGAGCAAGGGAAGCAGCAGGCTTCAGTGTGCGGCTTCCCCTACTGCCAGTGCTAAAGCTGCAGGTGTGTGGTGCAGAGCCCTGGTGATAAGATAGGTTGTGATCCCTCCCCCTGTGCAGCTCTGACCGGAGCCGCGGCTGTGCCGGGCACGAGCACCTTGACCTCCCTGCCTGCTGCTGCTGCCAGGCAGTGGGGGCTGCACACTATGAGGGGAGTGTGTGGGGGGTCCCTACTTTTCCCCTCTCTCCTTCACACCCACACCCTGCCCCCACAATCCCCATCAACATACACATACACCCCAACATACCCTATGGCCCCCTATAAAGCCACACCCTCTCACACCCCCCACACACACTCCCATGCCCCACCATACACACACACACACACTTAAAGAGTGACTCTTTATTTTTTAGTTAGTATGCAATCCCTTCTAGATACAGTACACAATCACAAGTTATGACATATTTTTTGTAATAAAATTAAAATATATTATAGTAGGTGTTTGATTTGTTTTTTTCTGGTTCTAAGACGGCAACCCCCGCTCCCAAAAGGACTATGGGGGGGCAGCAAGGGGGAGGACACTTCCAGTGGCAAAGGTCAGGGGTTAGGGGGCAGGACCTCTGGTACCAATGTGGTAACCAGGAGGTGGGGTAACTTTCAAGGGGTGGGGCTACCTATGCAGCCCTTGACAGCTCACCAAAACTTGTTAAGCAGCCCTCCACCCAAAATAATTGCCTGCCTCTGCAGTAGACAGTGCCGTTCCTTCCAGATGGGACTGTTAAACCAGAGTTGCATTAAACAAGGCACTGTGCTGCAGGAGATCCTGATGCCACATAAAGCCTGGCCACCCATGGGCTGGGTGAAACACGCAGAATTAAGGTACCACTGTGAAAAAGGTAATGGGATCTTGAATGAGCGCAAACTATCAGAACTCCAAGGGCTCCCATGGACTTGAACAAACTTCAGATCAGACCCTATATTTCTCTCTCATCTAAAAGACAGTGCCTTTAGCACCAAGGTAACCATGTTCTCAGGACTCCCTCTCTCTTTATTTAATGACGGGGGCTGGAATTTGAACTTGAGACACCCCCTCCTTCTGGGTAAGAGCCCCAACCACTAGGCAACTTGCATTCTTTCCTTCAAAGAGGTGCATCTTCAACAAATGGAGTACAGAGTGGCTCCCCTTGAGCCGAAATAGCCCATGCTCTGGTAGCTTGGCCATTCTCCTGGGAAGTGGAGATGTTTGTTTGAATTCCAACAAGAGAGGGGGGAACTGAATTTGGGTCCCCCCACTCCCTGGACAAGTGCTCTAAGCACTAAGAGAACTAGTGTGGAGAGGGAAGTGCGGCGCCATTATCATTGTCCCTGTCTTGAAAGAAGCTGTTGGCCACAGCTGCATTTTCTAGGATACCCAATCAAATTGATGTGCTGAGCATGGTCTGTGCGTGCTTCCCAGGCCAAGCCCCACCAAGACTTTAATCAGAGAAACATTTCCTTTCTGGATCCTCATTAGGTTTAGGCCTGAGCTAATTGCCAGGGCTAATTAGGATCCTCATTAGGTTTAGGCCTGACCAGCTCAACACCAAAAGACTGAGCAGCCCAGACATGTAACTCTTTACATCTGGGGAAGTTAATTTAAAAAATAACATACCCAGTAGTGCAGTTAAGTGAGGTTGACTGGGGCACTAGGATACAAAGACAGCAGCTGCTGGCCTAGCTGCCCAGCCACTGTTACCCAGGGGTTAGAAGTGCCCAAGTATGCCTCTAAATGTACGCGTGGCACTTGTAGGATTAAGCAGCAGCTGAGTGGGGCTTTTCGGCATCATCATTTTGGATATAAGCACCTAAATTCTATTTAAGTCCTAAGTCTGAGCACCTACATACTTTACTAGATCCAGCTTTTAGTCAGTAGTCTTAACAAGCAAATGATGATGTTTCCTATTAACCCAGTGTAAATGTATCTTGACCAATAAAGTTTGTGGCCTTATACCTGTAGCATTTACATTACTCAAGCTACTGTTATTACCCCATAAACAAGAAGCAGTTTCAACTGATCATCTAATTCATTTCTTTATATTTTGTTTCATTCCCGATAACCTATAAAAAAAAAAGGTAGTTTTGTGATGGGGAAAACTAACTTTTTATCATCTGCTGCCTAATTCTGAGTAACGTTTTCTGAAAGAAAAAGTTCTGAAGTGTTTATTGAAATGTTTAAAACGTGTTGGAAAAGAGGTAAAATATCTGAGAACAATTGGCTTTCATATTAAAATTGATATCCAATCTCTGATGAATTCAGCCATTGTTCACATTATAGAGAGCATCAAAAGTATTGCTTTTAAAAGGTGATCCAATGTAATATTAAAGCACAACAAAGTTTCTATGCAGTAGCACGCTATCTCTGCTGTAAACCCAAAGTAATTTATTATGTTTCATGCTATTTGCAGAAAATGACTAAAGGAATTAACAATCATGGATCAGGAACTTGCTTCAAAGTGCGAGCTAGTCCCCCTCTGACCATTGAGACACAACACAAAACCAGTAAATGGCTATTTCACAGCTGGTCTCAAGTAAACAAAGAGGATGTAAAAATAAGATTAAAATCACTTGGCTTGTTAAAAAAGATCCTTGGCTGGTCACTGCTCTTCAGTAATGAACATGAATAATATAGATGAGTTAGACTGAGATAGTTATTGTAACCTAATAACAATTAAAACCAGAACTACTGCTGTTCCTCTGAAGAAGCAGCCTTTGGAACAGTATTTTTCTTTTCTCATCTATAGCAGATATTCATGTACAGTCACCGGTGGTTAAACCTTGACCTCTGGAGCCAAGAACATGCCTATCTGACATTGCATCCAGTACACAAGCCTCTACGTATCACTGGGGCTCCTAGCCAAAGCCTTCTTACTATTACTAGGGACAGAAAAACTGCAGTCAGCTCCCCACATTAGCTGAGATTCATAGAATCGTAGAAAATGAGGGTAGGAAGGAACCTCAGGAGGTCATCTAGTCCAACCACCTGCTCAAAGCAGGACCAGCCCCAACTAGATCATCCCACCAAAGGCTTTGTCTACCCAAGTCTTAAAAACCGCCAAGGATGGAAATTCCACATCTCTTCTGGGTAACCTCCTAGGGAGAAAATTCTTCCTAATATCTAACCTAAACTTCCCTTGCTGCAAGTTGAGACCATTGCTCCTTGTTCTGTTATCTGCCACCGCTGAGAACAGTCCAGCTCCATCCTCTTGAGAACCACCCATCAATTAGTTGAAGGCTGCTATTAAATCCCCCCTCAGTCTTCTCTTCTGCAGACTAAATCTGCCCAGGTCCCTCAGCCTCTCCTCATGAGTCATGAGCCCCAGCCCCCTCACCATTTTTGTTTTAACATCTGAAACTACTTTTAAGCACACTTTAGGTGGCTTAAAGTTATGCCACTCCAGGGCAGGTTTATCTTTGATCCATGTTCCCCAGCTCGTGTTCCATTAATGCGTGGTCCCTCCCCACAAATGAGCTGACCAAGCTGCAGTCATCCAGCATCCCAGGATGCAGTGTCCCTTCCCTCACCCTCCTGTTCTGTGTGGACACACTTTCCATCCCCTGAACTCTACTGCCCAGGAAGCAGTTCTGGCACCAAGCCAACTCCCCCTCCTGCTCCTGGGGATGTGACCTTCCTGGGCCCTGCGCTGTTCAATTTCTTCATCAGCGATCTTGATGTTGGGGTGGAAAGCAACCTGTTTAAATTCGCTGATGACACCAAAATTTGGGGGGAGGTGAGCACGCTAGCAGGGAGAGAGAGATTGCAGAAGGATCTGGATAGGTTACAGGGGTGGGCAAACAGGAACAGGATGTGTTTCAATACGGACAAGTGCAGGGTGCTGCACTTGGGTAGTAGGAACCAGCAGCACACTTATACGATGGGGAACTCCCTACTTGAGAGCACGGAGGCGGAAAGGGATCTTGGTGTCATTATTGACTCCAAGATGAACATGGGCCGACAATGCGAGGTCATGGTTGGCAGGGCTAACAGGACCTTGTCGTGAACATTCCTCCATCACAGTCTTGATATTGGGTTACAGGCTGACCATGGGCTGCCCTATGCACTGCTGCCATCTGATACCAGGAAGGCTAACGGAACCTGCAGAGCAGATTA
>NW_005842009.1:1676296-1716491 GCF_000455745.1 Alligator sinensis
CCCCCGCCCTGGCGGGGGGTCGGGCTAGAAGATCTATTAGGTCCCTTCCGACCCTGAAACTATGAAACTATGAAACTATGAAACTTCCCACCCCAAAGGATGCAACCCTGTGCTAACAGCCTGCAGAGCACATGCCTGCTAGCCAGCTCACAGGGCACAGACAGGTGCAGGAGTGGGGTCTAGAGGGGGTGGGGGAGAACAAGGTAGGGGGCCGGGTTGGGTCCGCATGAGCTGGGGCTTCCTTCCCAGGGCAGAAGTAGTAGCTCCCCCAAAAGTGCCTTCCCTCACTACTCCTACATTTCAGCCATGCTGGGAAGCATGACAAACACCCCCAAATCCCAATTTATTAAAACATGAGTTGGGCCCCTCCACCAACCAGGGGAAGGGGAGGGCAAGCAATGAAATGAAAAACATTAAAGGAGCTGCTGTGGAGAGCGATTTATTCTGTAATCATCCAGGGAATCGATTTACAGAGGACTTCATTGTCTCCCTAGGACTCTGTTTCCCCATTTGCCAAACAGGGAGAATACCACCCACTTCTGCTTTCTCTTTTCAGTGCCTGCCACTGAAAGCAAATTGTTCAGTGACAGACATGACCCATTCCCATGTTAGCACAGCACCGAGCACAGTGGAGCTCTGATCACAGCTGGGGCCTTGAAGATGTGGAATCAGAAAAAAATAAATGCCTTAAACTTTGATTATATGAGTTATAAGATGACATAGTTGCTTTGTGGGGAACTGCTGGCTCTGCATAGTAGAAAAGATAAGGGAAAGTGTTTGTTCTTTGTAACTCTTCTGCAACTGCTTCGCTCACCGCGGCCTTGACTATAGCAGAAAAAAAAGTATGTACAACTCTGATTTCCAGGTGCAAGAAGAGGGTGTTAGTTCTCGCTTTGTCTCCCCCATAGTTCCCATCCTGATAACAGCAAAGCAGTATGAGCTAATGTTTGTTTGTAGCTGCTTTTCCTAGCAAACTCCACTATATGATCACGTGAGTTGTAAGCGACTGTTAAAAAGTATATAAGCCTCCTGATTTTGCTCCTGGGGGGGAACCCCTTCCAAGGGCTTGGAAAATCCATGTCACTTTGGGGTTCCGCCCTACAGCTGTAGTTTCTTTTGAATAAAAGCTTCTGCTGACCTGACCCAAAAGTATGCTGCGTGTGTTTCCACGACAAAGAGGTACCATAATGCAACTTCAATAAATAATGTATGACCCAACAAGCCTGGAAGAGAAGTGTGTGACATTTAATTTGCAAATAATTTGCAAATAGCCCCTGGGGGGAGATTTTATTTATGTAAAATCCAAACGTCATTTGTTTTGCTTTGTTTGATGGAACCAGGAGTGTTAGGAAAGGCCCATTGCTTTCAGCCTTTCCTTGCTTCACAAAAAAACTTTGGTGACACTTGATATAAAGTGCCCTATGATAATGAATGCGTTTGGTATGCAGCATGGTGGCACGGCAGCTGAGTGGATTCATTGGTTATTATGGAAAGTGTCACATGGACAGGATTTTATTGGAATTCCCATAATGAATGTGCCTTACATCTGAATCCTAGCCAGAGCATCACCAGGGCTCAGGCTTCCCCTCTTACATAGTTATTAGTATTTGACTGGGCTGTGAAGCAGCAAGAAAGTTCAGAGGAATGAAGTTGCCTGAAAGCGCTAAAGAATTTCTCATCGGGAAACTGGCCTGAAATATAAAGTAACAATCAGATTGGATGAACTACAGGGCCACTGCAGTCCAGATACCCATCTCTGACTGCCTAAAACCAAATGCTTCCAAAGAAAAGCTAAGAAACTCCAAGAGCTATTGTCATCTTGGGCAAATATGTTCCCCATTTATTCAATAAAGATAATCACCCTTCCTGACTGCATAGGAGGTTGGGAGGGCCTAAGATTTGATAATAATAGAAGCCATAACTACATGAGGTAGACAGAAAAGTACAGTAATAGAAAAACTGTTGCTTCTTGGGAATGCAAGCAGACCATTCCTAGACCTACAGAGATAGAGGATATGAATTATGAGTGACTCAGAACAGCATGTTTAAGCCATAGTATGTGGCACAGCTACTTCTGTGTGATGCAGTTTAGACCTACCCCCACGCGCAGAGGTGAAAACCTGGCCCATGTACCCTGCAAACATTCCTGCCACTAAAATGAATGGGATCTGCTAGGATCACCCCAGGGAAGCCACCCAAGCAGATAAGAACAGAGGCCTCTTTTGCATCAGAGCACCTGTTCCCAGCTGCATGCTTGGATGCATGCTCCAGCAGTTGTGGGTTTGATCAGGCTGGAAAGCCCTGAGAAAGCTTAGAAGAGCCATGAAAGCCAACCTGTCAGCAAGCAGGTGTCATGTGTTTGTTTTCAGACTACAAGAAATGATATGACTCCATTAGCGCATTTTGGGTTTTTTACCATTTATAGACATGCTCCGGGAGGGGATTACTTTAATTAGGGTGGCTCCAAGAGGAGCTCTAATTAAAGCGCCTGGAGCACCATGTGAGCTGAAAAATGTCAGCAGGGGTGCTTTAAGTAAAGCTCATCAAAGAAGCTGCCATTTTTCAGTATGGGGACACTGATACACATGATGCTGGAGCCTGCTGGAGCGCGGTAATTACCACACTCCAGCAGACTTGATTAATTGAGTCTGTTCCAATGCATTGTAATTACGGCATATGGAAGCAGCCTCGCTGCACGTGTATAGAAGCCCTTTGGCTATGCAAGGTGCTGATTTAAATGACAAGCAGCGCCTCTCCCTCTTTGTTTAACACAAAAGCAGGGAGGTGAGGAGGGTTTGAGGGCTTGTTTAATACATAAGCAATTTGGAGGTGGTGTGCACTATCGAGCACAATAATATTCTACCGTGTTCCCTGTTGAGTTTCATGCAGCAGGAGGCTACAGCACAGATTCTCCTTCATGTTATTGAGACAGATGAAAATTGGAGTCGGGTGGTAACAAGTGGGGTGCTCCATAGGAGGTGGAGTGTCAGCCTGTTTGTGGGGTGGCATGTGTAGGATGGGGTGCGAATTGCTGGATACCAGGGTCCTGGCATCACAGAGTTGATGAGAGTTGTATGGGCACATTGTCCAGCCCCACATTTCCACCCCTTCATCTGTTCCTGAGAGAGACAGCTATTTGCATATTATAGGGCAGTTTTAGAATAAGAATCCATGAGGGGCTCATTTGCAGCTGTGCCCCAAGGCAGGCATGAGCCTAGTTTAGTCAAGATGAAAAATTAAGCCATCAGCCCACTTCACTACTGACCTGCTCATCTAGAAATGGTATGGCTGAGCACAAGCACCTAACATGAATCACTACATGGCAGCACTATTGCTCCTCAGTGTAAGGCACGTAGGGATTCCTGTACCATCTGTGACAGAAAGTGGCCCTCCATTAAAACCATACTGTAATGCATCACTCATCATAGGCGACTGGTAGGGGGTGCATGGTGGTTCATATGCCCTCCTGAAGGGGCTAGTGCCCCCCCTTGATGACCGACACTGATGCTGTTGGTAGGGCTGGTGCCCCCCCGATAGGGCTGCCGCTGTCGGTGGCTTCTGCGGGTGCCTCCCAGATTCAGGAGGCACCAGTCACTCATGTCCATCCCTTCTCTTCTGCACTCTTTTCCAGACAGGGATCTATCAGGATCCAAAAAAACTTGTAACAAAATCAGTGCTCTAAACAGCGCTGAACCTGGGCAGTGATGTTTTGACCTGGATCTGGCATTTCCCATAGACCAAGTATATTCAGATCGAGGGTTTGGTTTCGACCCTGAGAAATAATAGAACAAAACTGAAATCCAATTCTAAATTTCCCACAAACTCCAGTTTAGCTCAGTATGCCACTCTAATTGGGCAGAGGAAACCATTAAAACAACACCCCCTTTTGCACTTTGCACCTGTGGCTATCTTCAAGCTTCATCTGACTCCTTTTTGAGGCTTTGAAATAGTTAAAAAGGATGATTTGACCCCTAGGCAAAGACCCGACCCAAGGCAGATACTATTCACTTAAATCTGTTTAATGGAGTTTAAGATGCCGCATGTAGAGTGGAACATGTCCCTGAGCTCTGAAGGGACTCAGGATGGAGGTGCTAGTCATCCTGTGAGAACACATTTTCATAAAGCACAGTTCATTTTTGGGAACCCCCAAATCCAGCCACTTCATTTAAGTATCCATCCATTGGAGCTACCCCCATCTGAACCCTATTTCTATACCTCTCAAAGGTCAGGCAACTAACTTGTCTAAAAGCACGTTGAGCCACTGGTCTAATGGTTCTCTCCAAATCTGGGAGCACATTATTATTACTCCCATTCAGTAAATAGAGAAATCAAAGCAGCAAGGTTGCATTCTTCAAACTTCTGTGCCTCAAATTAGGCACTTATCGCTGTAATTAGGCACTTACTAGATAAATGGTTTTGCTCTTCAAAGGTGCTGGGAGCCTCTACTCTCATTGAGTTGAGCTGGAAATGTAGCATCTTGAAAATCTAGCCATTTATTTTGACACCCCAAGTTTGAAAATGTTGACCTCGTAGCTTGCCCATGTTTCTACAGCATATTAATGTAAAAGTGAAAAATAGATCAGGTCTTCAAAGTCCCATTCTCAGTGCACCAACTCACTGCTGCCCATGTGCTCATGATAGTTACCATTTCAGAAAATCTTTTCTTTCCCTACCATGCAGATTTCCCTGTCTTTGAAGCTCTCACTCACTCTTCCACTGCTCCAAATCCCACTGCTGCCTGGCCACATACAGATATATATCCATCCTACATGTTGATGCGACAGTTTAAGTCTCTCACTGGTGTCCAGTTCCTAACAAAATTCCCTCTGGTGTTTTTTTAAGCAGGAGCAGAAGCAAGAGGGGTTGGGAAAAGTTGTTAACAACCCAAATGATCAGTGACTGCAGCTTCACTCTCTTGAAGTTAAACATTGCTGACACAGGCCCTGCATTGCATGAATCCACAGCATCCTTTAAATTAGCAATTCGACAAACACAGTAGGAACTTGCATAGAAGTTGTCCATAAAGGGGAAGAGCTACTATATCAGCCTAGCATGAAACCCAGCTATCTGCTTTTTAATTAAGATTTCAGGCCTGCACCTCCCCTGAGAAGCTGCAGGAGGTGTTGCCAGATACAATATTCAGACAGGGTCTACAGAGCTGGAAATGAGATTGGGACTTGGGTATTTATTAAAGTGCATATTGTGTGCGTGCTCTTTTAAAGAGGACAACAGACTCAAGCACGCACAGGAAGAAGAGAGCTCCTCAAGAATACTGGATTTCAGGGACACCTGTGCCGACAATTTAAATATCCATGTATAGGACCTCCCTCATTTTATCAGAGCACCTGGCTATTTCAGTGTACTTACTGTCCCAGCACCACAGTGAAGGATACAAGTTCTGCATTCCAGATTTTAGGGATGGGGAAGTGAGGCACAGAGCGACTGATGACCAGATTTACAAATGAATTCAGGCACCTAAATCTAGAATCGACACCCGCATTCTGCTGTTGCCTAACCATACCCAAGTTTCCACAGGGCAGGTTTTGGAAGTGATTCAGTGTCTGTTGCTGGGCATGTACAGACCATCTCAAGCTGGACTAGTAGTCTAGTTTATAACTAAGCCCCTTTTGGATTCACAGGGTGGTATTCCTCACCTACACAGCCCAGCAGCATTCTCAAAGCCCATCTAGAGGATCAACCCCTAAAAAACCACAGCTGGCAATGGAGTTCTTGCTATACCTTTGCCCCGGATCCCAGTGGTTAGAGCACTCACCCCATGTATGGGAGGCTCAGGGTATATCCATATAGCACAACAGTAGGTGCTGCCTTATCTTCACTGACCACATGTACACATGCACTTTACTGAGCAGTAGACTAATTTACAGTGCAGTAAAGCATTGCCATCTACATATGCACTGCAATTAGGCTGGTGTAGACTAATTTACTGCACCATCAAAGTCCCATCAGACACAAGTACTATCCAATACAGCAGTAGGTTACTGCACTTAAACAAGATGGTGACAGGCTGCCTGGGCCCTGAGTGTGCTTCAGCGCCAGGGCTGCTTGCCAGCTAGCCCCACACTGAAGCACCCTTGTGTCCCAACCAGCCCCTCCGCAGCACATGGAGCCCAGTGGGAGCAGCCCCAGGTTAGCAGGCTGACCCCTTGGGTCCCCTACCAGCCTGGACTGCTCCCACTGGGTTCCATGTGCTGCACATAAATAAACTCTGGAGCAATAAGCTCTGGAGTTTATTCGTGCAAATTAATTGCACATGTAGACATGGCCACTGCTACCCAAGGTATTTAGTTTAAGTCCGTGTAGGTATGCTAGAATGTCCTACAACCACACTTTCATTTTGCTGTCTGAACACCCTGCTGGCCAGATTCTGTTCCACTTATTAGGTTCACAAGTGGACTAAGGCACTGACGTGTAATTCTATTCCACCTTGTTCAAGTCCTGAAAATTAATAAATAGATCTAGTTTTGTAACATATCATTAACTGACTCTGAAGCCTGAGTCACAAAAAAGGAGTGAGGAGGAGGATCTACCCACCTTGTGCATTAACTGTCTCTCAGGGACGTGAGCATGGTGGAATAAAATCATACTTATGCATCTAAGTAAAATGGAACCTAGCCTTATGGGATGCCCGTAGATGTGTGGGGAGGCTGCTCCAACGTGCTGTAATTACAGCGCATCAGAGCAAGCTCGATTAAGCAAGTCTGCTGGAGCGTGCTAATTAGCACACTCCAGCAGCTTCTACATCATGCATCAGCATCTCCACACTTCAAAGTGGCAGCACAGTGCTTTAACTAAAGCTCAATCAATGAGTTGTAGTTAAAGTGCCTCCACCACCCCTTTGAAGCACAGGTCCACTGGTACACACGATGCTGTGTGCACTTTAATTACAGCGGCTCTTGGAGCACATGTAAAAATGCATGTAGCAGGCTGCAGATCACGGCTCTGCCCTGGCCCTTACCAAGCTGCCCCCACTGCAAGATCTCAGCAGCTCCAGATCAATGCCCTGCCCTGCCAGCACAGCTGGGGCTGATCACCATGGCAACCCCAGCCTTGTACTATCACAGTGAAGCTGCAGCTGGGGTCTCCATGGAGACTGGCCCCAGCCACGTGGTCAGGGGCTGCTGGGAAATGGAGTCTGGCTGGTGGCCGGATCTGCCATTTTGCACTCCCCTTCCCCACTCCCCCCGGTTTAGACGGCTTGCCTTCTGTGGCTCTGTTCATAGTCACCTAGCTCTCCTCATGTACTCTCTGGGGATCCTGAACATCGAACTTGAGTCTGGAATTTCCACTCACTGGAGAGGACCCAAAAGTCAACCTTTATAATGCTAAATGGTGCAGCACTAGATCCCTTTGGGGATCTGTCCCTAACTGACTCAACCAGAAAACAGAGAAGCAGGGCGCATAAGTCCACGTCTTTCACATCAGCACCATAATTTCTTTCCTCTCCTTCCTCTTCTGTTATCTATACTATTGTAGTTAGCAGTCCCATCACACTTGTACAACAGCTAGCGCAAAGGGTCCCATGACACTTTATTTTTTAGTGCTACCCTCTGAGGGGACTCCACATGTATATGCATGCTCATGGGCCTGAGAGTCAGCTGAAGTGGGAAATTAAGGTGTGACAGGATGATTTACCACAGTGCAGTTTGCCAGTACACAGTCAAATCTAAAGATGGGGGAAACACATCCATCTTAACAAACTTGGGGTGCCATGTTTTAGCTTTGAGGTACCCACAATTCAGACCCACATGGTGCAGCTTTGTAGGCTCAGTTTGAGAAAAGGATGAGTGTAGGCATGGCTGAGGGGGCAATTACTAGATAATTTTGAATCTTTGATTTCCATTTAGAGACAGTCAGAAGCTAGTTCTGGAAAAATTATTTACCAGCCACAGTTTGCTAATTCGTCCCAAGCATTTTATAACAAAAATCTACCTGTCCCTTATGTGTTGGTACAATGGGTCCCAACCTCAGTTTGAACCTCCCAATAGTACCGCAACACAAGCATTGCTGGCTGCCAAAGCACTTACAAGATTGTCCTCCTGACCAGTTCAGGATTCATAGCATTTCAGTCCCTGTGTCATTGCCTTAATCTAGAAGACATTTTAATCTTTTGCAAGGAACTAAAAATGGAAGGGAACAGTGTGATGAAAGAAAGCAAGCCAGTTTCACCACTCCTTTGCCCAGGCCCAATCAAAGACGAAAGAGGTAAAAGCTCTTGGAAAAGCACTTCAATCACCAGGGACATACTGTTCAAGTGTGGTCAGTTCAATATAGCAGCAAGTTCCACTTCACTATACATTGTCTGCTATTGCTGCTAATAGCTGGGAGGTCCCCCTGTGTGTCTTCATCAGCACCAGTCAATACTTGGAGAAGCACTACTGTATCATCATCAGCACCAGTCAACATCTGGAGGGGCTTTTATTATAGCCTTCTCAACTCCAGGTAGCATACTAGAAATATAATGGTCTCACCTCTACCTCAAACCCTTTCCAGGTCATGCTCTCTACCCCAGGGAGTCAGAGCAAATATCACTCCCCTCAAGCTTTCATAGTCACTGTGTAGGACCAGTAGAGTTAGTTTTCACTTGTACTTGTGCTGGAGCGGTACAACATGGCAAAGTACATACATTTAAGTGTTGACTAGAGCCCTCTGGAATGACAAACAGGAAAATGTTATCCAATATCCACCTTTGCTGTAAGTGTCCCAGACATGGGACTCGCACCTCTCTCCAGAAGATTATTCCACATCCTAGCAATCCCTAATCTAAGTTTTTCCATCCTTAAGAGTTGAGTCACAAGCTCTACAGGCATTGTTGCCTCCCATGGGCTCACACCAGAAGTGGGTCATGTGCCATTACAAGCCAACCAGAACCTGGGATTGCTAGGCCCAGAGCAGGGAGCCAATCCAAAAAGATTGAGGACCCCTGTTTTACAACCAGAAAGGTTTTCTGTTATTCCAAGCAATATTCCACTGGATAAACACCCTTATTCCAGCCTAGATAGTGCTTCATCCACCTTGGTGTCCCCCTTTAGATATTAATCATGACCAATACCCCATCACAGCCAACCATTTTGCCGCTAACCCTCCCCTGCAGCTCAGCATGGGGCATCATAGACTTACCCAGCGAGATGACACGGACCAGTGAAATCCCCATCCAATTCCAAACAAAAACTGCAGAGTCAGAATCACCTCTGTCAGTCTGGCTTCTAGAGCAAAATGTTAACAGCAGAGTAGCATGACATGAGCATTGAGGTGTCCCATGTCATAAGAACTCTTCAACCTCCATTCCCTCTGACACAGGCCTGCTCTGTTTATGCTCTTGTAGTCAAGCATGGAGACTCAGCACTTGCAACTGCCTGAATAAGCCAGTGATTCTCAGCCAGGGTGCTTTGAGATCCTTCAAGGAACGCCACAGGAGATGTGAGGAGATAAGCAGATAAGGACAGGCTCGGGTTGGCCATTCCCCACCCCCACTGCCTAGCCCCTCTGCAGGGTGGTCAGAACTGAAATAAATACATTATTTTCTGAAATGGAGTGCTGCTCAATTTATAAAAGTTATGCAGGGGTGCCTTGAGTCTAAAAAGGGGTGTCTTGAGTCTAAAAAGTTTGAGAACGACTAGATTAAGCAGTAATTAACATGTTCTGACACCTTATCATGAAAGTTAGGGGGTCCTAACAGAACCTGGCCTCCCTGTTACAGGTCAACTGTTAACTATGCATTTTATCTGGGAGAAAATAGAGACATCAGCATTAGTCCTATGTTGCTGTTGTTTTTCCACTCCCATAGCTAGAGCAGTTTCACAGCTGTTAGGACATGCAATTGTATGCATGTCACCCTTAGGAAATGCTGGCCCACCAAAAGGAAACATCTCTAGACTGATAGTACTACTAAGTGGTGACATTTAGTGTTGTGCTTCTGGGAATTACCTTGTCATACCCAAAGGCAACTTGGCCTAGTAAGTATGGTAGTGGGATGCAAATCAGGAGACCAGAGCTCTATTCTGAACTGTCCCACTGTCCTGTTTTGTCATATCACCTCTTCACCTGGCTCATCTATTTAAACTGTAGGCTCTTTCCAGTAGAGACTCTGTCTTATGATGCATTTGTCGGGTGCCCTGTAGAATAGGGCCTTTTTATCAACAGAGAGCCTCTCAATGGGTGCATCTCCCTGTGTGCTTTAACGCCCTGTAACCTATTTTATTGCATACTAAAGCATCAGGTAAAAAAATATGTGATTAGGCTAATGCACAGTAAAATAGGCTACTGTGCCTTAAGCATCACTTTAAACCCTTGAGCATTCATTACTGCACATTAAGGAAGCCTAATGTGCATTTCTTTAGTACTTCACATTGGAGGGCACCTATACATGAGCACAGAGGCTGCTCCAACACTCTGGAAGTCCAGTGAGTCAGAGCAGATTCGATTAATCTCAGAGCAGAGCAGAGCGACAGAGCAGACTCGATTAATTTACACGTGCTCCAGGGGTGGGGGAGGGGGCGACTCTTTAATTAGAGTGGATCTGAGAGTTGCCCTAATTAAAGCACCACAGTGACTCAATTAATCAAGTCTGCTGGAGCATGGCAATTACTGTGCCCCAGCAGCCTCCTGCCTCTCATGTATCAAGCTCATCGAAAGAGCTTTAGCTCAAGTGCCCAAGCCACCATTTTTAAGCACAGGGACGCTGATACATGAGACGCAGAGGTGCTTTAATTAGAGTGGCTCTCGGAGCCACTCTAATTAAAGAGCCATCCCCTCCCTGACCCCCAGAGTACATGTAAAAGTGCTCAGATGTACTAAATTTAAGACACATTAGAAAAAGCGCTTTAATGCACATGTAGGCGCACGTTACTGTATTTAGCTCATGCTACCTACAGTTATTATGAAGGGGACAGACAGCTCAGCTGGGACATACAGGCAATGAAGATTACAGCCAAAATATCTTTAAAGTTTTCACAACAATACCAACGAAACATTTTAAGAGTAATAAAAGTGGTGAGTAAGTAATTATGGCCTGGCCCGGAGAAGAAAGCTAATTCTTTGCCCTACAGATGTTCATAAAATATTAAGTGACTTTAAAAAAGAGGAGAAGACTGCAGTTAAACAAACTACTCTTAAATAAGGGTCTGGCTACTGCTGGCAACTGATAAATGGCCAATGAAATGCACAATTTCTTTAAGAATCATTAACTCTCTTCCCAGGGTCAATGACTGTGCTGCTGAATGTCTTTACTTCTACATGCTGTGTGAAAGGCTTTATTTAGAAACTGTATTGGAGCCCAGCTTTGTGAATACCGTTTTCCTGTCTGTAATGAGGCATTAGCCAAGCAAGACTCACTAACCAAGAGACAGCAGAAATTCAGGTCAAGTTATTCTCTTCCTAAACCCTGCTTCTCCCTCTCCCCCTCTATGTTTCTTGAGACTAAGTAAATTTACAGACTCAGATGAGGTGCATTAGGGGTGCTATCACTCTAGAAATGTTTCCCTTCTGTAGGCCATGTGGGGTCACACACTTCATCAGGCCTGTGTTTCACCAGGGGATACAAATGAACAGTGCAGTGGTAAGCTCTGGGAAATACTTTGTGTGGAGAAATGGGTTGAAACTAAAAATGAGCTGAGAAAAAGCTTGTTTTCATTTATTAGATGCATGAATATTGTTACACATCATGGCATAATTCAGTGCAACTGTTCAAGAAGGGGTCTGATGGCATACTGCGCTGAATGCACTTGATCCTATCTGATTGCAGATGCTAAACAATCCTGGACCTGGCTAGTACTTAGCTGGAGGACCACCTGGGAATCCTGGGTATTATAGACAAAAAAAATAGCACTATGTGCTATTCAGGTCTGGGCTCCTCATGCATCTCTATCAAAGTACTAAGGCTGCTTGCAGACATTAAAAAAAAAACTGTGCTTTACCAAAAGAAGCAACACATTACTTCAGCCCAGCTCTGCAGCATCTCTAAAGATCAAGCACTTCAGAGGGGCTTTTTGGCACCTTTAGCTAAAGCTGATTCACTTAGCTATTAGAGAAAAGTGCCAAAAAAGCCCCACTTAAGGGCCTGTTCTTTACAGACATCAGGCAAGCCAGGTGGAAGTACTGCGCTGCCTCTTCTGGCCACGTGCGGGGCTTGGCACAGAAATGCACCAAGTTCAAAGTAAAGTGCCATTTGCGGGGCGGGGAGGTTACATCTGCAAGCACCCTTTATCCCTGCTCTTACAGACCTTAGCCTTCTTATGCTATCCCAGCTCTTCAGTGACCCTCAATAATGCCCTGGATTGATAGAGGGCCACCAGTAGAACAGCATGGAAAATCCAAGACTAGCCCAGGAGATGTGCTGCTGGTCAGGACTGAAAGGTATCATCAGTGCAAGGATGGAGACACCATGACTAGCCAAGCAGGGGTTGCTGGAAGTTATGACTGAAGTGCATTGCAACACTGAAAGAGAAGTCCAGTATGTGCAGCAGATTTAAAGTGAGGTTCATGGATAAATCTGTGCCGTGAAGGAAACTGCAGAATCAACCTTCATCATTCAATAGGATGGGATGGGTAGGCAGGAGGGGGTGCTATGAGAGGGATGCCAGAATACATAAATGCCTCTATGTACAGGCCCTGCAGTACATGGAGGTGGGTCCTGCACAGCCTGCGATGCCCCTGGGCCATGGGGGCTCAGCAGCGCAGACTGCTTTAACCTGAGCAATGGGGGCTCGGAGAAACCACAAGTGCCACAGTGGGCACTTCCAGTTTCACTTTATCTTACAAGTGGCATGCCGGTTAGTGGAGCATGCTGGCTTGTAAGATGCCGGATAGCAGAACTTTTACTGTATCATATACATATATTTACACAGTGAACATTAATCAGTAACCAAGATCAAACCCTAAATAACACTATTTACAACATCACAATACAACATTTCAATTACAAAATATAAGGTGCAAACATGAACAATCTTAATAACATCTATTCCTTAATATAGTCCCTGACCCATGGCAAGAGATAATCCTCCTTCCAACGGGGTCCCTGGTGGGGTGGGGGGGCATGGCTGCGAGCCACCACTTGCTCAGGTCCATCATGATGCATGGTTCGGTGCACAGAGCCCAGGCTTTGGGAGCTGCAGTCTCACACTGCTCCCAGGGCCGGGTCTCCATGCACCATCCCTGTGCACCGTCAACAGCCTGAGCGGTCTCCATGCACCATCCCCGTGCACCGTCAAGAGCCTGAGCGGTCTCCACGCACCATCCCTGTGCACTGTCAACAGCCTGAGCGGTCTCGCATCGCAGTCAGAGCTGCTTCTCCAGTGGCAGCTTCAGAAGCCTTGGGCCTATTGCCCGTGGGGGGAGAGCTCCCCAGGTTTTATCGGCTCCGCTCTTCTCCAGTCCCTCGCTGCATCTGCCCTGGTCCTGGGCAGCTCCTTCCTTTTATACACTCCAGGGCTCCGCCCCTGAAGTCTTCCAGACCTGACAGTTTGCAGTCTTCAATCAGGTCCAGCAGAGCTCTTCCTCCCCTCCCCTCAGGAAAGGGGCGTGGCTTTATTTCTCCTGCTGCCTCCTGATTGGTGGATGGGCTCCACCAATCAAAACAGCAGCATCTCAAGCCTGGGACTCAACCCAAGCTCTGAAAGGTGAGCCTGCTACACTCATGACTTGTTCTTTCACATGCTAGAGGCTCTTGGCTCATTCCTATGAATGTCACTGAAAAATATTCAAAGACAGGACAAAAAAATAAGTATTAGGCCCGTCACAGGATGAACATGTAAACAGATCATACCAGATTATGTGGGAGCCACAAGAGATCAGTGCTTAGGATGTTAATCGCTGACAGCAGTGTATACTGTGTGTACTATGTCAAACAACTGAATACCGTGGAAGACATTGGACTGCCTCTGTCCAAGCTGCCTTGTGCCCCCACTGCACCTGCATGCTGTGCTGCTTAACCGGACTACATCTCCTTTGAGTAACATGTCTCCCACTGTGCTCAGGAGCCTCTCAGCTGCAGGAAAGACAACATGAGGCATCTCAGTCACAGCTGTAGGCATAACCAATATCCCAGTTTGTCTGGAATACCAAAAATGTCTATAAAAATAAGAATTTGAGGGCAACACAAAAAATAACACTTGGAATTTGATCAGCCTAAAATTCAAAGTTTCACCTCTTATTCAATCCTCTTATTTTTAGGGTTCTTAATTTTTTTTTTTTTTTAATTGAAATAAATATTTTTAAAAATGAATGTTTTTTATCTGGAAAACATTGAGGTGAGGTGTGTCAGGTTTTCAGAAGGTTTGTTTGTCAGAAAAAATCCAATGAATGCAATTTGAATGTGCAAAATGCTTTGGTCATATGAAAACTGTTTTGGTTTCTTTTATTTTTTTAGCGTAGAGGAAAAGATGTTTCAGCCAAAAATTTCATCAACCTTGCTTTGTGGCAGCTCAGCTATGTCAACTCGGCCATACTCAAAATGTTCCTTTTCAGTTTCAGGAAATGTTTCATACATTTGAAAATCATATTTTTTTTATCAAAAAGGGAACATTTTAATGAACTGTCCTCAGTAGCTGTACCTATGGACCCTGAGCTATAGTACGTGCCTGATTGTCCAGACTATATGGATTATTTCGAACTGTAAAGACAATACGTTCAAATTCAGAACCAAATTTGGTAATTCAAGCAATTCTGTGAGTTTATGCAGCTGCATAAATATAGCTATAGGTGCCTCATTTGAGGTACTAAGTGGGGGTAGAAACTGTAAGGCTGATCCTCAGCTGACATAAGTTAGCACTGCTCCCTTGATTTGGATGGAACAGTACCAACTCATATCCGATAAGAATCTGGCCCCAAGTCTCTTTCTTTCTCTTCCAATCTGTACGAACACTGAAACTTACTCAGTCTTGTCTTTCCACCTCCATGTGCCTTTCTCTGATAGGGAATATTTGCTTAGGTGGGGAGCTATTGCTCTGATGGAAACTAGAGATGTGAGCCTCAGACACCAGTGTCAATTACTGCCTTTGTAGTGGTGACAGCTGTATTTTAAATGACCCTATCCCGGCTACACCTCTGCATCACGCTCCATTGCTGCTGAGAAAAGACTGATGGTTATTAATCAGCTCCTGAGCTCTCTTTCCAAAAGAGAGGTTTCTGAACCTACGCCTCCAGATTAATAAACCTCCCTTGTACCCTGAATTATTTTGATATAGCCAGATGAATAGACTCCAGCTTTTGAGCTCTGGGAATACAGCCTTCACCAGAAAGATCCAAGTGACCAGGCCTAAACTGCTATACAGGCATTGTCAACTGGGGGTACGCATACCCCTGGGGGTACTTTGAAAGGTCTCAAGGGGTATGCAGGGCCGGGCAGGAATGAAGTGCTGCCACCCTGCGCCACTGCCTCACAGGAGCAGCACCAGGGCAGGGCAAGAGCAGGCCACACAGATGCTGCGCTGCTGCCGCTCCACATCTGGCTGCTCATCACCCCCTTCCCCTCCGCATTTGGCGTCCGGCCGCTCACCACCCACCTCGTTCCATGTCCGGCTGCTTGCAACCCTCGCCCCGGGACACACTTACTAAAAACAGAGCTGCCAGGGTTACTCTTATTTAAAAAGGTTGAAAACCTCTGTGCTATGAGATGGCCACTCACAGAGAATATTTCATGGACCCTGAAATGTTTTAGGTGAGAAGGCTAACCCAGAGGTGGGCAAAATATAGCCCGTGGGCCGGACCTGGCCTGCCAAGGGTTTTTGTCTAGCCTGTGGCAGATCCCTCAGTCCTAACCAGCCCAGATGCACAGGGCAGCCCAGGCTATGGCACATGTGGCTGGTCCTGCCCCCCATCCCTGGGCACGCAATGGGGCTGGGGTGGCGTGGCAGCCAGACCTACTTTCCAGCAGCCCCGGTGGCAGCAGCTCCTTCCGGCTGCTGTTGCTGCCACCCCCCGCCCCACTGCCTGAGCACCCCAACCCATGCGCCTCACACACACCTCCAGGGGTTGGACCTGCACAGGCAGGACACATGGCGAGGTGGATGGGATGGAGCTGTGGGCAGGTAGGGATTGGTGTTTGGGAGCAGGACAAGTGGGGGAGGCCAGAACCACGAGCCAGGATCTTAGGGCAGTGAAAACATGGGGCCAGGGCAGAGCCGAGATCTGCTCCCAGCATGTCCCTGAGATGGGCGCAGGCTTCGCCAGCTTGGGTGTGCAGGGAGCAGTTCACAGTTCTGCCCCAACCCCAGCCCAGCACTGTCACTGCCCAAGATCCTGGTCCCAGCCCCAGACACAGCTCCCTGCCTACCCACAGGCCCATCCCGTCCACCTAGCTGCACGCCCTGCCCATGCAAGTCCCAGCCAGTCTCCACGAAGACCTCAGGATCACAGGACAGTGACAGAATAGGGCCAGAGCCCTGGGAAGAGCTGCAATCTGCTCCCCGCATGCCCCTGCGCACAGAACTGGTGCCTGTCATAAGGGTGCGCAGGCAGCAGATCACAGCTGTACTCCACGCTGGCTGGGATGGGGCCAGGGCTGATATACAGAGAAGTGGCATCTGGGAGTGGGACGGGCAGGCAGAGCTGGGGCTGGGATCACAGGACTATAACAGCACAAGGTCAGGATGGACAGGATGGGGCCGCTTAAGGAGTTTCGGTGAGCTGTTACATGGGGGAGTGGGTGCTGACCCGGCCCACAACAGCTCACCAAAACTCCCTATGTGGCCTGAGGGCCCAAATAATTTCCCACCCCTGGGTTACTAAGTGCCCACCCCACAGAAGTCTTTGCCTTTTAGCTGTTTTTATTTACTTGATTTGATTCCCCGCTGAAGCTCACAAATGAGTGTTCTTTTCCTACTACTAGGTTTTCTGTTCCTGTTCTTTTACATTTGAAACCAGTTCCCTTCATTAATATCAGACGTTTTATTAAAGTATATGGCTAGAGTCTCTTCCTAGATTCTCTTCCCAGAAATTTTCTCTTGCCCAGCCTATACAAAGTAGCCCTAACTGGCCAGACAGGAATTCTCCTGGTGTGAGGAGACACACACTTCTACTTCAATTGTGTATAGGGTCTGCATTAGGATATGACAGCATGGCTGCAGTCTTCCAAATCTTGACTGGTATATGGTCCTTTTTCTAGCTATAGCCAACTGGTGTTAATTAGAGCATCTCCTAGGCTGTTCTAATTAATACTGAAACTGAGACCAGAGTAGGTTTGGCTTGAGAGTTTGGAAGCAATGACCAAGTGGTGTCAGGCCTACAACGTTCCATACAAACCTTCTCAGGATTCATGGTTTCCTTCTGAATTTGGGTAGACATGGGCCCAGATGGAAAACCCTGTATCTGAATGCTCTGAACATAGGGAAAATGTGAAGGCAAAATAAAATCCGCCCTTGAAACCACCTTTAGTTCTGGTTCCCAATGCATCATTCCCTGGAATTTGGGGAACATTAAGATCGAGTGACAGGTTTCACAACTGGTGTTTCTTTCTTTGATGGCCTGAATTGAAACCTAAAACCTAATGTATTATGTTATTACCCCACATATCAATATTGTGTATGTTCTCACATACAGCATGCACTTTCCTCCAGAAAAACAGCTGCTGGAAACTGTGGTGTGGATTATATGCAAAAAATATGTTAAGAACAGTTTCTGCCAGTTATGGATAAAAGTGAAAGTAAAATCTTCAGGAGATTTACAGGAAAGAGAAGAATAAGTAGCCTTAACTCCCTAGTAGCTACTCAGTTACTTACTACAAGAAAAGATCTTGTTTAATTTGTTCTGCCTTTTGAGGTATGTATAACATTCAAGAAAATATGGCATGACAATAATTTTATTTTCCTTCTTCTTACATTACATCACCCAAAGACCCCAATCAGGCACTATAGGAGCACAAAGGTACAAATGCTCCCTTCCAGGAAAAGATTATGGTCTTTTTGGTTTGAGACCATCTCTACTTTTTGACTTAGCTTAAACCCAAATCCTTAGACAATGTCATACACCTCCCAAGGACATGCAAGAAACCTGGCAGTACACCTCACCAAAAGTCATCTGAATTCAGAGGGAGATTTCAAGTTTATAAAAAGGAGTGGCCATCTCCTTTCACTTGCCATGAAGAGCCTTTAACAAGCTCCCTCTTAAGCTGCTGGGTTTTGCCCAGCCCTCACTCACTCGCACTCTCTATCTCTTATACCTGTCTTTTTTTGTCATATGTTCTTCATCACCATAATATCTGAATTCCTCTTGCAGTCCTATTATTATCTTTAATTATGTAGAGGAGAAGAGAAAATTAATAATGATTCTTACCGATACTAGACAGACAATGAAGCACCTAATGAGCCCTGTTAACGTATTTTATGCTCATCAAAATAAAGTTTGTTGTGAGAAAAGTTCTGTTTCAGCTCCAGCCCTCTCTGCTCAGCTGTGCTCTTTGCCTCCTGAATGTTATTTATTAGGTTCCAGCACATCGCAAGTAGGATGGGTGTAATGGCTCACTTTCAGTATTTAAAGTGAGCTTAATAAATCCCTAAATGATTTAATAATGCTGCAGTAAACTCTTCCAAATGCAATCAATGTGTATTAACAAAGCACAGGAGAAACCCAGGAGTTAGGGACCAGAAACACATTCCATGAATCTTTCAGAAGCTGGTTTTTTTGGGAAAGAGCCTCCATCCCCTTTAACACTTAAGAGAAATATTTCCTAAAGACATTAATAACCTAGGAAGTGATTTCTAAAGGTATCTATGGGAATTGGAAGATTTTAACATGCCGGGCATGCGGTTTGTGGCACCACAAAGAGGTTTATGGTGTCACAAACTACACCTGCCTGCCATTCTGGATCTGGCCTAGAAATTTAGTGGCTTTCAAAAATCATCCCAGGAACCAATCTGCACATTTAGGCACCTAGACACCTTTACAAATATGACCCCAATTCCTATTGAACATCAGGTACCTTTAGGCCTCAGCCCTCTTCTTTTCTCCCCAGAGGCTCCTTCCCAGACACTGGACATGGGAGGAATAACCCAGTCAAGGAGTCTGGGATGTGGCCTTCAGAAAGCAAATCAACCAGACAAGCTCCTGCTCTGGGCATTCTCATCCAGGAGGTTTAAAACACATAAAGGGAAATGTTTGCTCAACTGGAGCCCAACTGGAGAGCCTTTTCTAACCACAGGGAACAACGTGATCAGAAACCAAATAGCAATGGATAATGGGGCTTTTCCCTTCTTTGCATCTTCTCTTTACCTTGAAGTCAGCTCAGGCTGGTGATAAAAACCCATAGTTCATAAGGCTTGTTTGATGTGTGAAAATAAAGAACCTGCAGTGCTACGGCTATACGGAGGTTTAGTAATCAACAGTCCCTGTTCCAGAAGACTCGCAACTTAACAGGCAAGAGAGAAACATTATCTCTATGTTGCAGATAGAGAACTGTGTCCCAAGGAACTTGGGAGAATGAGTCCCAAGATCCTTCTAGGTCTTTAGGCATTTAACTCTCGTTGATATCAGATGCTAACTTTCTTGGAGAATCTTGGCCCTGAGTGACTTGCTTCAGGCCCCATGGTTTCATGAGAAAGCCCTATCTGAGCTATAAGTTCTTCATTAGCAAGGATGCATTTTGACATGGGCCCATACAGAAGAGAGGCTTTGGCTTTTTCTTTCCTAGAGCTGTTTTATTCCTCACCGAAGTAAAAGCAGACTCTGTTCCCAGATCAAAAGAAGCCTTGCATTAAGAAACTCTGGAGACATTTCTAAACCAGGAGCTGTGTGTTCTCCTTTCTGGCAGCTCTCAAAGGAGCCCTGACTCCAAGGCATGGGTTCATTGTGCAGAGAGAACGTTATAACAAATCGGAGCTGGAACAGAGGAGGCCGGGCTCAAAGAAAGAGGAAGCAGCTTTCAGAGCCCTACAGCAGCTGACATATTGCTTTGGGTCCTTCAAAACCGTCTCCTGGGCCAGAGCTTTCCTTCACAACTGAAATGGAGAAAAAACGCCTCATATCTTGGCTCTCATCAGGGATAGCAAAGCTAGTTTGCCTCAAATTACACCTCCTTTCACCCCCTGCAGTGTAGTTATGTCAGCCTAGAGTATTGTTTCTTGTGCACTGCACGTTTACATTTCTAAAGCCTCAACAGAAGCCAGCTTTCATTTTCTTAAGCCTTTGGGAATTTTTATACATGTTCCAGGAGGTTGGGGGGGACTTTAATTAGTGAGCAGCACTAATTAAAAGCGCCTGAGCGTCATGTGTATCAGCATCCCCCGTGCCAAAAAATGGTGGGAGGGCAATTTGAACTAAAGCTTATTGAATGAGCTTTAGTTCAAAGCATCCCTCCACCATTTTTCACTGCAGGGACATTGATACACATGAATCTAGAGTCATCTGGAGCGTGATTATTTCCATGCTCCAGCAAACTTGATTAATTGAGTTTGCTCCCATGTGCTGGATTTCCATAAATTACAAAAAGGACAAAAGGAGGCCCAGGCCTATCTCACTGAGCCTGAACTGGGCAGCAAAAGCTGCCCAGGTCTATACTGCACTCAGGCCTGGATTAACAACAAGTAGTCCCAAGTCTCACCCAGGCTCAAACTGTGCCAGGCTTCATCCTGGCCCAAATCTGCCAGCCAATCATATGACTGAGGTTCAGCCACACAGCTAGCCTAAAACGCAATAGCTGTGAAACAGCAAAAAGGTCCCAGACCTATGGCTTATAGCCTGGACATCCAGTCTCAACTCTATCACAATGCTGAGACACTACAGTTCTCACACACAAGAGCCAGTAACTGCCAGGACCATTTCTGGGCAGTTTGCTCCAGGGATTAACACCCCCATGGCATTAACTTACTTAAGAAAAAAAAAAAGGGAGGGGTGGGGGGGAAGAGGGATGCCAAAATAGGAGTCTCAAACTCTGAGATAGATTTCCTCTCCCTGTGCTTGAGGCTTTCCCGCCCCATAGCTTTTGCTCATCTCTCCAATGCAGAGAAGGGGGAGACACCCCCCCATGGGGAGCAGGTTTTCTGGCTCCCAAGTCAGCTGTGTAGCTCTCAGCAGCCCCAGGAGAAAGAAGAGAACCTTAATGAGTTGTTCTTATATACCTGGTGTGATATCACCCAAGCTTTGTCCAATTAGGGAGTGCCAGCATCCAGCCTCTCTCTCACTCAGTCTGCCTGGAGGATCTTCTGCTGCCTCTGGCCAATGAGGCCAGAGGGTTTTACATATTTTGCCCAGATACAGGCCCCAGCTTTCCATGTGCTGAGCACATGGCCAGAACAACAGAGGTCATGTTGCCCACATAAAACACACAGACACACAAAACACAATGCACAACCCAGTGTGTGTGTGTGGGGGGGGGGTGTTATGGGAATATCTAATGGTTGGTTATTTATTGTTTGTATTATAATTATAGGAGTTAGCGGCCCCACTGAGAACAGTACCCCATTGTGTAGGACCTGCACATAAACCTTGCACCAGAAGGATTACAATTAAAACAAACTAGGCAGGTGGAGCCCAAGGGACTTGCCTAAGGTTATACAGCAGGTTAGTGGCAGAGCTAAAACTTGAGCCCAGAAGTGGAGTCCCAGCACAGCAAGATCTCTGTCACACCAGGCTGAATTAGTTTATTTATGGCTGAGGCATAAACCAGAAGTACCATGAAACACATAACAAACCAGATGTGCCCATACTTGGCAGCTTCTCTACAGTGAACTTCAACACTTGGCCTTCACCCGCTATCTACCTCCCATGCAAATGCTTTACATCTTTTCTCCCAAATGCTACTGCCTTCCCTGGGCTATGAAACATTTTAGCCACCTATTAAATGTTATCAAGCTCTCCAGTGACCTATCGTGATCTATTATCAGTACTTCTGTTGTGATGATGACAATGATAATGATGATAATAGTTACACTGAGAACAATGACATTAAGTGTCATTAAAAGTACATTACCATCATTATTGTTGTTGCTGCTATTATTATGATGTTGCTGCTGCTGCTGTTGCTGTTTTGGTGGTGTTATTATTCAATGTTTAGCTAGCCACGATCAGTTCACAGCTCTGTTGCCTTGAGTGCTGTAAAAGCATACCATTATCATCTAAGTATCTGGATCAGCCTCATGCATTATATCTCATGACATGCGTCCTCTTTCATTCCCAAAGGTCCTAACATATTTGACAAACTAATATACATAAATTAACCCTGAAATGCAGCCACTTCCATGGGGAGATCTGCGGGGGTGGTAAGATAGTGTGAACATACTCTCCTTCTGCCACTGTCCCTGGCTGATCCAGGTGCAGAGGGATCCCCAGAGCCACTCTCAACCCGCGCCTGCCCCATGCTGCAGAGAGCAGCTGTGTGGGAAGGTATGCTTGGCTTGGGACAGCAGCAGAAGTGCACAGGTTCATCAGTCAGCAGACTGCTCCGGACCAGGGGAGTCCACTGGGGGGTAGGGGAGTGGCAAGGAGTGGGGGCTGGAAGAAGGAAACTAAATGGGACTACGGTGCTCCCTGGCTGAGCCTGGCTTCCCTCACAGCCACTCCCCACACCCCTGGCTACGGCAAGGCAGGCACTTTGGCCCCCTCTCCCAGGTCAGTTGGGACAGCAGGGGCCAGGTCCCACCACCTTCATGCATGTGCTATCTACCCAGCTCCCCAGTGTCTCCCACCAGCCTGGAAGCTTAACACCCCCCTCACTTGGTCAGAGGGGCAGCATCACCCTTTAGCATATTCTAGATTCACCCATAGCCACATAGGGTAAAGGGTGGGAACCAGCAGACACAGGATAGCAAAACCAGGTGGAGGGAATGAAGCCTAGGTGTAGGAAATGAAGCCTATTGGTATTCATCATGCAGAACGGCTGAAGAAGGGAAAGCAACCACACAATGAAATAAAGCAGGTTTAAAACCAAAGCCACAGTTCCAGCTGCTTTTAGAAATACCACTTGCCATTTTTTGGCTCTGAGATGAAATCCCTATTTACCCAGAGCTCAGCATGCCTCAGGCAGCGCTGAGCTAATGAGGTTCTTGCATGGGAAATGCAGCATCCCACTGGATGTTATGACATACTCTATAGTTAACATCTGGAAAACATCCTATGTTGTAGTGCTGCATCTGCCATCTGCCCCTACACACATTGCCCAACAAGACCTAACCACTAATAGCACCGTTCCACCAGGAAAAAAAGGGAAGGTCAAATAATACTATAATAGTAGGAACTTATTCCTATGTGGCGTAACAGGGCACCATAACCAGTCACAGCATTGCTAGCTGTCTCTGAGAGTGTGAAGGCTTTATATAGCTTGCAAACTCTGCAGGAACTCCAACTAGTCATAATGGATTTATACTGAATCTACAGCAAGTATGTGCATGTGTACATGGGGGTGATTTAACCTCATTGCCACAACACCCTTCAAGAGATCAGAATCAAGTCCAGTATCTTCTCTCTCTTCTCTCATTCTCACATCCCAGTGACTGAAAATAAGAGCAAGAAAACAGAGGGGAGGCTTTGGCAAGCAACAGAGCATGAGCCTGCTGCCTAACTTGTGTGTAAAGATTCAGATCTGAGGTTCAGCTTGGAAGTGTCCCAAATTCTCTAAGGAAATCTATGGCCCTATTGAAATAAATAAAAGTTTTGTTCTTGCTTCCAGTAAGGCCGGGATTTCACCCCAGGTGTTTCACAAGAGGTCTCCAAACCTACTGAGTTGGAAAAATATAGCTTTTAGGGGAATGGTGTCTCAAGAGAATAATGTTCTCTCCTGGTTCTCATCCCTCCTTCAGTGCCTTTGACAGGACCTTTCCAGACACATCTACACAAGACATATACTCTGGAGTTGCCTAATAAGCTCTGTAGTAAAATGTCACAGTCTACATGTGCGATGCTATTAGGATGGATTAAACTAATTAACTCTGCCATAGGATAGTACTGCCAAACACAAGAATTATTGCCTGGCGGAGTTATTTACCTGGCCACAACACACATGTAGAGGCTAACAGGGCTGGGACACAAAGCTGTTTCAGTGTCGGGGATGCCTGCCAGCTAGCCCCACACTGAAGCATCTTCATGCCCAGCCAGCCCCTCTGCAGCCAAGTTAGAGCAGCCCCGGGCTGGCAGGCTGACTCCCTGGGCCCCCCTGCCAGCCAGGGCTGCTCCAACCTCACTCAACATGCCGCGGTCCTGGGCACATGTGCAAATGGCATATCAGGGAACAATAAACTCTGGCTTGAACTACAATGGAGTTTATTCATTTGCCTTAATAGTACATGTAGATGCACCCTCCTTTAAGTATTTTAGCACATGCACATGGCCCATGGCAGGGCAGGCCTGCCTGAAAACCTTGGAAGGAAAGTTTACTGAACAGTTTATATGAATCCTCACACCAGTGGTGCTCTAGAAATGGAGAATGCGTGAGAGTGGACATGGCCTTGCAGTCACCATGCTGCTTCAAAGGAAGTCAGCATACCTGTGGTCTTTTGCTAGCACTGACTTGCGAATCCTTAAGGAAGCATTTTATTTCTTTGTACCTCAGTTTCCCTATCTACACAAAAGGTTTAGTGCTGTTTATCCACCATTATAAAGCACTTTGGGATCACCAAAATATTTGAGAGTGGTGGTAACTGTGGGAAACCCTGACTGCCAAAGGAGCTCAGTCTTCTAAGAGCTTGGAGTGCTTGCGCATTGCAAAGGTGTCTCAAGTTCAGCACTCAAAGTAACGAGTCACAGTTAAAAATCTTTGCCTACAAACTTCAATATAAATGATAATACTCAAGTCTCATGGGAATAGCCTCCGTTATAAGAACCTAATTGGATTCAGTAGCATTCACCCTATAACTCGACATGAAGCAAAATGTTAAGGTTCCAACAATGCTAATGGAACAAATTAAGCTACTAGAGCTGATCAGAAAGCCCATAATTCTGCCATGGAAATTACACACACACACAAAAACCCTTCTTTGGAAATTTTTTGACCGGAGAAATGTGGGGTTTTCCTTAGGAATTTTCATTTCAAAGCAAAAAGGAAATGCTTATTTTGTTTCCTTTAAGGATGACAGTCTGAGAGGAAAGGTTTCATTATGAGACAAAAATCTTCCATTTTGAAAAATGGAAAATGAAAACAATCAGACCTGGCATTTGCCTGCAGAAAACATTCAAGTTTCAGATGAAAACTTTCTATTCTGCTCTGACAGCAATGCTGTTAACCTTGACTGCGATCTAGTCATGAAACCCTGGGTGTGCTCTGGATTTTTTGAAGAATATGCGAAAGCTGCATTTTTCACACTCTTCAGACATTTAAAAGATCCCAGAAAAATATTGGGTGAAACGGTGACAGTGGTAAAGAAAAGGCAGGGGGGGAAAAATAGTTTCAAATTAATTCTCTTTTTTCTGCTCCTCCCTGCCCAATTGCTACCTCTTCAAAGTTTCTCATCTCATTGAAATGAGTCATTAGTGTAGAGATAAGTGATGCTCCAGCCTTTGATTAATATTACTGGGGAGCGTCTATGCATGATTAGAGAGAGATAACACAATAAAGAGAAGAGGACTTTACACCATTATTACAGATAATACGTGCAATTCCCAACCTGAGAGCTGCATCAACTTGTCTAATGTAATAAATGCTTCCCCTGTTGGAAATGTGTCAAATTAGACTTCAACATGTCAGGCTTCAGTATTCAAAGGATTCAAAGCTTTACGGGGTGCATTGTAACTGTGAGCCTAATATGGTGAAAAAGCTCGAAGGTGACCCTATCCTACTGAGCAGGGCATGGAAGGACTGAGGATGTGCTTGTTAGTGACTTACATGCTTAAGAATAGTGCCAGTGAAGAGGATGCAGCCAAATGCAGAGCCAAACATTGTTGGGATGTATAGTCCTGGAGCTCTGGATTTAGCTCCAGGGCTGATTCACTGTGTGACATTGGGCAAGTCGTCTACATCCCAACTCACCAATGGACATAAAACACGTGAGTCAGCCTGTTAAAGTTAATGCAGCTAGTCTTGGGCTTAATATCCAATTAGCACCTTACCGTTTTATAGATGTGCTGCAGGAGATGGAAGGGGAAGAAGGGAGTGGCACTTTAATTATCGAGCCACGCTAATTTAAAAGCACTTGAGCATCATGTGTATCAGCATCCCCATGCTGAAACATGATGGTGTGGTGCTTTGAACTAAACCTCACTGAACCAGCTTTAGTTCAAAGCACCCCACTGCCATTTTGGGAGGCAGGGACGCTGATACACATGATGTTGTAAGCACATTAATTTTCACTCTCCAACGGACTCGATTAATCAAGTCCGCTCCAATGCACTGGACTTCCAGCATGTCGGAGCACCCTTGCTGGATGCCTATAGGAGCCCTTAAGTTTCCTGTAGAGTGTTTCTAACAAGGGGAAATTGCCCAAAATCATTGTCCTGAAAACATTCTCTTCTGGAAGAAAAGTTAATTTACTCTAAAAATAAATTTGCTTTCTTGCAGAGGGGGATCTCTTTTATTCACAAATGTCCACACAGGGAGTCACTTTAGAATAGCTATGCTGGTTGGTTTCCCAATGGAGACCAGCCTGGTGTCTCTGTTCCCCACTGGCAGAAGGGATCACATGCTGTCTCCCCCTGAAGCTAAATCCACTAACATATATGAGCTCAGGTCTATAAAAATATATATGAGCTCAGCTGTCTATAAAAATCTAGACAGGCATGAAGTAAAAAGCACACAAAATATCCTACTTATGGTCTAAAATGAACTCATGTTATTGTGCAAGCAATACATCAGAGGAATAGCGGGTATCAGAACTTGTGATAAAGGTGATATCTTTTATTAGAACAAATCTATTTTTACAACATCAAAAAATGTCTTTAATTGCAAACTTTCAGGCACAAGCACCCTTCTTCAGGCATCGGAGAAAAGATTGTAAAAGTCCTCCTGGGTAGAAATGGAAGTTCATGTTTCATAGGAGAATTGAAGGTGTGGTAAAATCTCCTGTTTGGAACAGTTCATTTTATAGGCAGGTTAGGCTCAGAGAAAAGTTGGGATAGTCTGTTTACCTAAAGTTGTTTGGCAGGAAGCAGGATGTGGTCATATTTCCTTTTGGCTGTGGTGTTTCATATTTCACAGAGGAGTAAAAAGATGGGGTGCTCTTCTGGGCAGACATTTCGTATGTAGTGAGGTATCTCTGAGCTCTGTGATAATGTAAATGAACTCGAACAAAGGCAGAAGCAGGGTCAAACAATCTTCTATCCGGTGCCTAAAGAAGGGTGCTTGTGCCTGAAAGCTTGCAATTAAAGACTTTTTTTTGCAAAAATCTCGTTGATTTAATAAAAGATATCACCTCTACCATGAGTTCTGATTCCTTTTGCCTCTAGACCAATACAGCTACAATCTGGATGCATGTCTCTACAGGTGATTTTTGGGGTGATATTTTCAAAGCGATAAAAGGGGATGTGGCACACAATTCCCACTGAAACAGTGATCTCAGAGCCATAAGGACTGCTAAAATCACCTAGCTGAAGTGCCTTGCATAGCACAGGGGCAGCCATGGACTATTCAGGGTCACCCAAAAGTAATTCCTGCTTCAAGTCCAATAGCTGTTCTTGAACTAGAGTAGATCTTTCAGAAGAACGTCTCATCTTGGTTTTAAAATGTCTAGTGATGAAAAATCCATCCCTTCTCTTGGCAAGCTCCAAAGATTAATCACCCTCATTGTCACAAAAATTATGCCTTACTTCTAGACTGAATTTGCCTAGCTTCCACTTCCAGCCATTGATTCTTGTTAAATCTTTATCTGCTAAATTGAAAAGCCCTCTATTATCAAATTTCTCTTCCCCGTGTAGGTACTTATAGACTGATCAAGTAACCCTTTAACCTTATTCTTTCATAAGCTAAATGGCTGGAACTCCTTACGTCTGTCGCTGTAAGACATGATTTCCAACCCCTTAATTATTTTTGTGGCTCTTCTCTGAACCCTGTCCAATATTTCAAATCCTTCTTGACGTGTGGACACCAGATTGGACACATATTCCAGCAGCAGACACACCAGTGCCTAAGGCAGGGGTAGTATAGCCTCTTGACTCCTACTCAATATTTCCCTGTTTATAAAGCCAAAGATCCCATTAATCCTTTGACTACAGCATGCATCCAGCAGCCTCACATTCAGTTGATTACCTATCATGCCCCTAAATCCTTTTCAGAGTCACTGCTTCATGCAATAGTGCCCCTAGCCTGTAACTACAGCCTATACTCCACTCCACTCCACCTACTAAGCCTTGAAGTGGACTTAGGCAATTCTAAGTGCAATTCTCTTCCATCCCTGAAAAGTAGTTAATGCATCTAGTTTTGTAACACCCCATCATCTTCCCCTTAAGACTGAGTCACAAAAAGCAGCAAGGAGGAGGACTCACTTATCTTTTGCATTAACTGTTTTTCAGGGTTCTTTATAACTAGGGTGACCATATGTCCCAGTTTGCCCCGGACAGTCCTGGCCAGTTGGTGAAAGTTAAAATGAGCGTCCCAGAACCACAGAGGTGCAGGGCACCGTCTGGTGGGGAGATGGAGTAGCATAGTACACCAAGCAGCTCTGCCTCCCCACCAGACCTGCCCACCAGCCTCTGCCATTGCTTGCAGTAGCTCTGCTGACTTGGGTGGGAGCAGTGTCCCAGATGTCCCACATTTCCTTACGGTCACCCTGTTCAGAACTGTACTCTGAGGCCCATCCCTTGTGCAGCTTTTAATCCATTTAATGCATGCCATGTTAGTATTGTCCAGGCTGTTCATCAAGCTGTAATGTGGTATCAGGTGAAAGGCCTCACAGAAGTCCAAATAATATTATACATCTACATATATATTTGGTGACAGCTGGGCTCCATTGGATTGATAGCTTTAAAGGCCAGAAAAGGAATTGTTATGATCATGTAGGCTGACCTGCATACCACAGGCTATAGAATTTAATCCATTAGGCTCCTCTGAAAATCCCAGGCATAAACCTTTAGCTCTCTACCTCCTCTACCCCCCTGCAGTTTCAGCAAAATCAGTATAACCACAGTGATGCTCAACAGGACAGAATCCAGGTCAGGGAATCAGGGCACCTTGGGACCATCCTGCCACTGTCTTTCCCAGCCCTCTGCTCAGCTGCCGCATGTTTCTGCCTGGCTGGCAGCACATTAAGTTGCCACCCAGGAGGAGACCATAGAGTTTCACAGCTTATATCCTTGTGCCTTCCCTTCCTGTGACCCGGGAGCTGAGAGATGCAGCATGCTGCTGCCTTGCTGCAGTTTAAATGTTTCCTAATGGCTTCAGCCCAGAGATTTACACCAAGCCAACTCACTTTGAAACCCCTCCATAAAAACAGTTCCTGCAAACAGATTTGTTTCATTATCATTGGGCCCAAAAGTGTCTGGAGTAACAAACAACTTCAAACTCTTTAAATTTATTGTGGCACTATGCTTGCACTTCATTTAAATCCTGCGCACCTGAATATCTTTGTTAAGGGGGAGTAGAGAGAGGCCTGGTGCAATGTATCAGCGATTATGGGTGCAATAAATATTGGATGGAGGATCTACGATAACATCTATTACTGCTTTATGAAATATTGATAGTCTCTGAATACATATTGCCTCCTATACAGCTTGTTCCAGAGATGTTTAATGAAAGACATCTGTCGTTTTATCCTTGAATCTACATGCAGACAAAATATACTCTTCCCACACTGTAATCTAAGAAAGGGTTTTCCAAAGCCATAAGATTATGGCAATGAAATACACTGGGGCTCACCTTCTAAGGAGGGGTGGAAAGAGGAGACGGTTTTATGAGTATCGAGCCTTTAACTCCATTTTGGAAAGGAGCTGACTTTGTGTAGCACTAAGATGAATCTTTGCACAAAGAACTGGCTTCCTTTAATGGGACCAATAAAAACTATTATGGGTTGTAACAGTGAGGCACCAGCACAGTATGGGCACCTTCTGGAAAATGGATCCATCCATCTATGCTAACACTTTTTCCCCGTTACAATATCTCACTGTGCAACCCTATATAAACCACGTGATAAAATCAGCCATACAACCTCCAAACACCTATCCACGACAAACACTACACCGCAAATGTCTCATCAAACATTTCCCCTCCCACACCCAAATCCATGAGATCTGGTTTTATACCTCTTCTAATTACATACAGCCCACATATGCATGCTTCCAAAGTCCCTCCAAACACATACATGTATATAACCATGTACAAATACCCTTCCTACCCCACACACATCCCTTCACCCTAATCCCATACACTTCATATTCAGCATACTTCCTTTCTTGAACCTGTTGTCTTACAGATACACAGATGATTCCTATTGCCAGAGCAACCACTCTCCCTTGTACTCGATAGCTCTGTGGCCCCTTTGTCAACTGAGGGAGTAGACCTTCTGTTCTTGGCTTCACCATCAGTCTTAGCATTTAAATAAGCTGCTGCCTTTCACCAGCAATAAAATTCACATAAAGAACAAGAAGCAAGGTGAAGACACGTCTGGTCCAGACATATGAACATCTCTTCTGGCCAAATTCTGCTTTAATTTTCCCTGCACTTTTTGGGCCCTACTATAATACAAATATCTACCAGTGCAATGGAGATAGCAGCCAGTTCTACTGCTTGGAATATTGAACTGGGATGTGAAAGACTGAGGTTCAGTTCTCAGCTCTGCCACTAGTTTGCTGGATGACGTTGGGCAAGCCCCTTTGCTTTCTGTAAAATAAGGCTAATGATCCTGTGCACCTCTGGGCACATCTACATGTGCAATTAATGTGAAGCAATACATTCTGGAATGTATTGTTCCTGGGATCACTATTTGAACATGCACGTGGGAGCAATAAACTTTGGAGCAATAAACTCTGGAGTTTATTGCGTTTGAACGTGCACCTGGGACCGCAGCACATTGAGCTAAGTCAGAGTAGCCCCAGCTGGCAGGGGGCTCAGGAGATCAGCTTACCAGCCCAGGGCTGCTCTCCCTGGCTCAATGTGCTGTGGAGGAACTGGCTGGGGCACAAGAGTACTTCACTATGGGGCTAGCTGGCAGGCAGCCCCCACACTGAAGCACCCTTATGCCCAGCCAGTCCGATCAACATCCACACATACTCTGCTACGGAGTTTTTTACTCCACAGCAGGATAGTACTTGTATTTACAAGTACTATCCTGTTGCAGGGTAAATTGGTTTACTCCACACTAGTAGGGAGGCATGTGTAGATACTGATCCATTTACTGTGTGGCTAATTAGCCTACTGCACAGTAAAAATCTTGTGTAGATGCACTCTCTGTAAGAAGAACCTGACCCCTTTCAAATGTAAACTGGAAGCATTAGCATGCAAGCTGTATCCGTTTGGCTACAACTCCCCATAGTTAGGTCAAGGTTATCATAAGAAATTGTGCCATGAACATGTGTCAAGCAGGCTTCCCACAATCTGAATGGTGCCCATAGTTGTTCTGTTTTCGGTGGTTTAAAAGTTGACTCAAAATGGACAGAACCACGTTAGTACAGTTTGCAGTAGTTTGACAATGGGTGGATGAGTTGGGCACGAGTCCCAGGCATTGCCCAGGGGTGCTAAAATGGAGCCAGGGTTTCCTCCTCCTCCTGTCCGTTCTTGCTCCCCTTACCCCTACACACACACACACACACACACACACACACACACACACACACACGTGTCTCCTGCAACCTCCATGCAGTGGTTCTGGCTCTAGCAACAGGGAGAGCAGCAGAGCAGCTGTGACATAGTTAGTAATGCCTTTGTGGGTGGTGTAGGGGCAGCAGCCAGCAGAAATAGTATTGCAGGGGGAAGGCAGAAGAAAGGGTTAACCATCTTGCCCCTTTTTGTGTTGCTGTCCAACACACATGTAGGCACCAAAAAAAAGGAAGTGACATCTGCCTTGCCCCCACAGCAGTGAACCTCCTATTATACCCATTGTGATAGCCCCTTGTCTTTGCCATGGGTTTGCTTCCCATTAGCTTTCCCCATAAGAAGTTTGGCCTCTGGGGCAGGTTCTTCTTTGCTGTTGCATTCGTGGAGTCATTTCTATCTGGACAAAGGACAAAGTCCGTGTCAGCCATTGCCAAATCAGAACGCACTTGCTGCACCCTGATGTGAATTTCTGCACAAAAGCAATGGAGAGCAGATCCTTGTACCATATCCTATCCCACCCCACCCAACCCCACTCATCACTTTCCAGCTTTTATTTCCACATGCAGAATATTTCTTTCTTATCCCACAAGCAACCTCTCTTACAACACCAGAATTTCCTTCCCCTCCATCAACAGAATACTTAATGGAGAAAGTGAAACCTTTTCTAATGTCCCTCGTTGATACACACTTCCACCATTACTAGTATAGCAACATCAGGTTATATACAGTTAATAGCCATTTAACTTGTTTATGGCTTCTCTGGCTTCAGTCCTGGATCTAATGTTGCTGTTTTATGTTCTCCTCCTGCTCTGGGACTGATCTCTCTTCAGCATTGGGGATCATGTGTCATGCCTGTGATGTGGAATTCAACATGTGGAAACTGCCAGGCAGGGTTTCCAGCAATAATCACATCAAAAATACGTTATGATGATGCTGGCCTACCTATTTCCTGACTTCACTTTTCCTAAAGCTGAGTGAATAATTCATATCAAGTCATTTACATGAAGAATTTCTTTGCTTTTTTCTATGTGTGAACTGGCCATGGGTAACTTTACAGTTTCCTCCAGCTTTCATTATTCAGAATTATTCACCAAACAATGTCTTGGAACGATTCCCAGGACTGCATTCTCTAGGAGAGCTCCACTGAAGCCAATAGAGTTGTGGCTGGCAGGAGGTTTGGTTCTTGCACTGTAGCCCATGCTCAGTCATTTCTTCAAAAGATTTGCTATCTGATAGCTGAGCTGTGCTGGCTGGGTCTGCTGGAACATGGAGGTCCCAGGAAATTGTCTCTCTTTTTTTTTCGGATGAATGTAATCCCTAGAATCAGTTTCCCCCAGTGAATACCCATGTTTACAAATTAACCATTCATCTTCTAGGAGTATTCCCTAATATTTCAATCAAATTCCCTAATTCCACAGTTAGTCTTTCCAATAAAAACTATTCACTTTGATATATATGGAAAGAGAATAAAAAGAGCTATATTCTCTAGTGGAACAGTTATTTCTTCCCCACAGAAAACAAAAATGTATAGAGGCTTTTCTGCTGCTCTGTGTTTCCTTTAACCAGCTATTTGATGCTATATGACTAAACCCAAGGGCCACTGAATCAACAGAAAGACTCCCATTGACTTCAGTGTGCTTTAGATCTGACCCATAAAGAGTATTTGTTGCTTATCTGCCAGCAGTTTCCAATGAGGTAAGGCCAGCTGACCTGAAAGAATGAATTCAAAGGAACCTCTTCCAATGATGACTCCTAGTATCTGAGCTGAATTGTCTGGGGTGTATTTTCTGTATTTATTTATTGTAAATGAGGCGTCTCATGCAGTGAGATCATAAGCAATTTCCAGCCCTCTCCAGATCAGTGGTGGGGGTCCAATTCCAAGTCGCACAATATAATCAATTGCACTGGAAAAGTTTCTGTGCTGATTGTCAGTAATTTGCAACGCACAACTTCTTGGAGGGAGTGAATTGCTTTGCAGTTCCTCTCTTCATCTGCTCAGGAAAGCCGTCCTGTGCAGGAGGGCAGACAAGTTGTGTGGTCCCCTCTATTAATCTTTATGGCAATGGATTCAGCTTTCCTTTCCTGAACATGGCTTATGGTGATAGGGCAAGACTTAAATGTCACATTTCTGTCTCAGATGCAGTCTGAATCCCTAAATTTGGCTCCTCCCTACAAAGTCCCAAAGGCTGGGAATTTGCCTAATCCCTGTGAGCCATGGGTTCACAGAACAGACTGAATTATTCACTGTGAATGACAATGGTTGTGAATGTGGCCCATCTCCTGATTTGTACAAATCTACACATTATTCCTGAATATAAGCCCTGGAGGCACAAATAGGGTGTAGGTGTCCTCTCACTGCCAACGGGAGAATTCTTGCCCAAGCAAAAACTAATGTGTAGCAGTAAGTTTTGATTTCATCTGTGGTGCTGAAGTTAATTGCTCAGGCAAGCAAGTCTGAAATCCATTGATCAAAACCATCTGCAGAGCTGAAATGCACAGATACATGTTTGCTTTTAAATATCCCCTTCCGTGTCTTGCTTTCAATGTCTACGTTCCCCGCAGTATGACTGTGAAAGTGTTGCTAACAATTTGTAACCTATCCCCCCTGGATGCAGGCTTTTCTCATATGCTTTGTTACTAAAAGCAGATGTCCCACGAGGGATGTTGTATCTTCAGCTTGAACTTTAATAACGGGGAAAGAGGCAAATGTTAACACTCCAGAATTACATATCATATAGTTGTACTCTGGTGTACACAAGTGCCTGGCAGCTAGCTAGCCCCCAAGCTGATACATGTGCATTTCCATCACGTCATGACTTCAGCAAATAATCACATTTTACTCTCCTGAAACCAAAGCAGAATAGACCTCTGTCCTCTTGTGCACTTCTCCTGCTTTGCAGTCCCACACCATCCCAAAAACCCAGCTCATCATTTTTATATGCTGTATGCACTGGTGGTTTATGCAAACAGGATGATTTTGAGTGGCTGTTAACAAGCCCTAATTTCAAGACCTTCTTGGCTTCTTTCACTTTCAGATAGCACAGGGAATGCTCTCTGGCGCTTTCCTGGTTAAATGACACAAATATACCGAGAGTGACAGACACACAGGAGTGGAACTCAGAGCCTCTGATTTAAGGCTAACCCACTATAATCGTGTTATTATTTCAAGGAGATAAACCATTAACAAATGTCACGTTCACTTAACCAAAGCACAGCTGCTTTGAGGCATCATTGTGTGACTAAGCTAATGTCAGGGAGCAAGTGAGAAGAAAGAAATAGAGAGATCCTGCACCAGGCTCTGATTTTCCCTCACCCCTTATGCACTGTAACTCCCATGATCAACGAGCCATTTTGCCTCCCTGGACTCCAATTTCCAGATCTGTAAAACGGGGGCAATGGTGTTGACCTACTCTGGTCATCCAGTGACTACTCTGGTGTCCTAACCACTGGTCCACACTGCCTCTTTTGTCTATGCAGTCTCAGAACTATGTCGGCAATTCTTCTCACGAGCCCTGAACTTTTGGCTTGTAGATAGGCATCGCCCACTTGTTGACTGATCCCTTGGAAACTATTACAGCTCCAGCCCTTCCTGTAGATACCCCACAGATAAGTTTCCCATGCTTGGGGAAGCTGTCATTTGTGTACTGCATGGCCTCTTGCTGGGTGTTTGCAAATCCTTGCAGTGCCAACCGTGCAGGCTAGATGCTCTCTTCAGTGCTCTATCAGTAAAAGGGAAAGGAATCAATATGCAAGGCACAACGGCAGACAAGTGGAGTGGAGAGAGAGAGAGGAAGTCACTTTCTGCAGTGACAATGTGAATAAAGACTCATTCACAGGCAAGGCAGGAAAGTAGGTATTCACAGGGCCCATGTCCCAGTGCAGGCACAAGCCAAGAGCTACACTTACAAGCAACTTTGGTCCCTGTGACCCACCCTGCCCAGGCTTGATGTCCAGCCCTGTAGAGTGCATATTATGCCTGTGGGTCCTGGAGTCATTCCAGGTTTGCACACTACAAAGCAAGCGAGGTCCTTTAAATTAGCTTATAAATGTTAATGAGTCTGGTGCATGCTCAGCCTCCTCCTGCAACATCCAGGATGGAGTGGAGCACACCTTTTGGATTGTTTTCAGCCAAAGTAAAGGAGATTTGGCATCCAGGAGCTCAGCAATGTGTGTCAAGGACTGGCCTCATAATGCTGATAATGGAGGTATTGGCAGCACCCGAGTATGGTAACAGCACAATGTAGCAAATGGCAATAAAACAAGTGTTTATAATCATCATAAATACCTGTGGCTAATAATCACCCCATTATCTTCAGCACAGCCCATCACTGTCTGCTGGTAACTACAGTACCTCTATCCCTCCCTATCTCATTCCACCTAACAAGATGTGTACTAATGCTGGTGTTACAGTACAATCATTGTCTGTCTATTTATCCTTTCATCCCCATTCACATGTCTCTGTCTGTCTGCTTCTGGGCTCTGAGTACTTACTAGAGAAATTGTGAACCCCAAGAAAATTACCTTATAGCACTCAGGCTCTCACCAGAGGTGAGGTTGAGAGCCCAAGTAGGACTGCCCATGCAAAAAAAGCTGGGAATTGCCATTAGATCCATTAATATAATCTCAGGTATTTCTAGCACACCATGGATACATAATCAACCATGACAGTGGGATTGAGCCAGTTTACTGTGCTTCAGAGCATGGCATGGCATTTTGGTAGTTCTCATAGAGCAGGGGTGGGCAAACTGTGGCCCACGGGCCGGATGCGGCCCATCAGGCCATTCAATCAGGCCCGTGGGGCCCCTAAAAATTTTTTAAATTAATATTTATCTGCCCCTGGCTGCTTGTCACACGGCCTTCGATGCCTTGCCAAAACTCGGTAAGCGGCCCTCCGCCCAAAATAATTGCCCGCCCCTGTCATAGGGCGTGATTCAAAGCTACTTGAAGTCTTCTGCAGCCTTTCTAATGATTTCAAGGAGCCTGTGATTAGGCCTGTATTTGGTTCTCTTACTGCTTGGGGTAAAGGATAGACTGATGAATTGTGGTGTTTTGGCTTCATTTTAATTTTTTTCTTTAAAACAAGAAACACGATTTTTAAATGGACAGCTCCATGCCAGCAGTACCCAGGGATTTGAGACCCCAGGGCAGGTAATGCTGTCCTCCTCCTCCACCGCAGCTTCTTTCCCACTACCTGCAGAGTTTTGTCCAGGGCTCAGGATCCCGCTCCCCTTCCCCTCACCCTGCCCTCAGCAGGGTTTTTGCCCAAACCCTGCTACTTATGCCTCTATTTATTACTTACTTTCTAGTTGCCCCCTACTCAGAATGAGAAGAGATTCATCTAGCCTCTAGCACTAGATAGATTATCCCTTACCAAAGCAGCCTCTCCTCTTGCTCCCAGCACCCTAGCAATACCTGAATCTACAGCATGACTAACAACAGCAGGCAAGGAACCTGCTCAGCGCTGCTTTTTCAGAACGATGTCAACCATTTTGGGCCAGGCAATGAGATCAGTGCTGTCAACGTCTCCGTGCCATCACAGACCTAGCATATCTTTCAGCAGAATCAACCAGTCACCTCCTACACCCTTCTGATTAAAATGCACAGAGCATTATTCTTATTATAGGTCCAAAGTCATGATTGTGAAGGTTTCCCAGGCCAGAGGCCAAAAGGCTGCCCAGATCCAAATGCCCTCAGTCAATTTTGGAAAGTCAAGCATGGGTCCAAACTTTGCCCATGTAGGATGTATCTCTAACTGTAGGCCTTTTATCTTCCACTGTGTCTCGATCAGGCAGAATTACAAGGCATGCAGGGACAACCTCATGTCTTATGCATATCCTGGGGGTCCAGAAGCACCAAGACTCACTCTCATCATAAGGACACCTGAGAAGCGCTTGTAGAACCATAAGAGCCCTTCTAGAGGTGCAGGGAAATAAGAGCATTTTCAGCAAACTGCAGCCCCCATCCCGACACAGCTGCTGTTTAGGCTATGATAGCTCAGCCACCATTTCAACATGCTCTCCAGCCCTCATTACCCTGTCACAATCCAGTTGGCGCCACTGATTCTCTAGTGCTCTGGAGAACCCTTATCAGCCTACAAGAGGCATTTATTGGAGCTCTTAAAATGTTGGGAAATGGGGATGCTAGACTGGCTACATCTACTGGACAAATAAATTACAGGTAGGGGGGGTGAAGACTACAAAGGTGCTTGGCTTTGCACTTCACATAAGGGCATTTCTTTGGCACCTGTGCTTTGGCTTCCGGGGGTTTGTTAAACTCGAAGAGAACAACCCAGCAGTCTTTCCTGCCCAAATGCAGGGGGGCTGGACCCAATAATCTATAAGGTCCCTTCTGCCCCTTAATTTCTATGAAACTATGAAACAGGAAAACTACCATCTTCACCTTCTTCTATGGTTTAGTTACACAAGGACACAACCGAGTAGATTAGGTCCCAAATTATAACAACCTATTCTATTGGACCATGCATAACTAGCCTGTGGAACACATTGCCACCTGCTAGCAGTGGGGTCAACAGGATCTGGAAAAGGAAGAGACATGTATAATTGTATATGGATCACAAGAGATCCACAGCTACTTTAGATGACTCAGAAATAAACCAACGCTTAGGAATAAACTGATGTCAAACTAATGGGGGCTGGAAGAATCTCCCCAAATAGGCAGGTAGTCTCACAATTCCCCTCTCTGGGAGTCAGGGTATAATCATATGTAACCACCTGGACACAAGACAGAGGTAACTGGGTGAAATTTGTTGAGCTTGATTTAAAGCCAGATGTGAAGTTCTGAAATGATCCATTCTGTCTTTAAAACCATCTCTGTTGATTTAGGCATTTTCTATTTTTTATATATGGATGGTTTGATACTGATTCATTTTACTGATATAGTTTTTAAGAAGCCAGTGCTGTATACCATCAGAAATAAGCTACAGGTTTAAACAGACAAGGGTCTGATCCAATTTAGGGTCAAAGCTTCATGAAAAAAACTAAATGGCCCATTAGGCTAGCATGGTTAAGGAACCTCCATTTCTGCAGCTTATGGCACAGGAGGGAGTAATGTGGTCAGTGATCAGACTTCCAAACCCAAATGACCAGGTACCTATTTACAGCTGAGTTCAACCTTCAGTGCGAGTCTACAGTGAGGCTGCAACTCTGGACTCATAGCAAGATGGCCTTAACCACTTTACTGCTGCACCCCCTACTCCATCCCCCATCCAAGATAGCATTTCCTGAATTGTAATGTAAAAATTGCTAAACTGACAAGTCCCACCATCTTTATCCACTCCTTGCCTTGCCAAAATTCCCCTTTAAGTAACGGTCTGTCTATGCTGCACTTTCAAGGTGTGACTGCAACCTGTGCAAGCATTCCTAAGGGAGCTTCAGTAGGAATGAAATGAAGATTCAGTGGCAGGGGCTTCAGGTCTGTTGAATAACACATGATTGAGGTCAGGTGAATTAAAATGTATTCTAAAATGTGTTCTGGAAGTGCTTGATAGTTATGCACATGTAGACAAAATATGCAAGTGCTTCTAGCAGGTGTAAAATGGAAGCTATGCTAAGCTAAGTATTATGAACTCCCATAAATTTGAGTGCTCATAGCAAAAAGTACAGCTAAACTTTAAGCTTGTGGGAAATGGCAGTTGCCATTGTGTGGCCCATTTAACCCTTATGGATGTTGTGAATATCCTGCAAAGTAAAGCTAAGCAGGAGGCCGTCACTCAAATGGTGTAGAAACAGGCAGCTGCCGGAACAAAGAACCGTCAAATTGTTTCTAGGAATTGCATGAGAAATAAACATGGTACAAAAGCGATTGGATAATTTGTAGAACACAAAGGGGCCTAATTGGCTCACAAGGAGCTTTGTATATAAGAAAATGTATATGCATGCATGGGGGAGGAATAACCGCAACAAAGAAATACCCCCTAGGCAGATGCATCACGGAGCACTGCACATTCTCCTTTCTCCAAAGCAAGCAGAGCCACAGACATCATAGCTAAAGCAGCCTATCTGCATGCCAGGATCAAGTGACTGACCATTAGCCTGTTCTGCTCTATCTGATCTATCATAATGTTGTAATTAAAAAGCACTAATGCATTGTCCTAAAATTCTATTAAGCTTGTAAATTGGGCATGGTCTATGTGCTTCACTTAATAGTCCTCAAAGGTTTCCTCCGATTCCAGGTGGGCCTCACACATCAGAAACAGAAGCATATGCTGATACATTGGTCCCTGTCTGCCTAAACCAGCCAGATTAAAGCCAGCTCCGGTATACCACCACAGGCTGCAGCTGCAATCCCCAGATGCACAGCAGCCACAGCTTTCATAGCAGCAATAAGCCTGGCTGAGGGGTATGGGCAGCAGAATTTTATTCTAAATGCATAGCAGCTGCCTCCAGGGTGCACAGGGCAGCACAACTTTGGGAGTATTCCCCACAATTGTTGTGCTCTAAAAGAGTAGCTATGTCTACCCTGCACTGCCATAAAGCAGAAGGTTCAATCCAGACCCACTTTTATTTCATCTACTGTAGCTGGCATTGTGTGAATTAGGGTTTATTTCACATTTCCTTTCCC
>NW_005842009.1:1716501-1778173 GCF_000455745.1 Alligator sinensis
ATGGATTTAATGAGCTTTTGATTGGCCTGGTGGAAATAGCTTTCTTCAGGTAAGAAAACCCTCAATGGCTTTGAAGAGCTGAATAGCTAACAGGTCCCCTCTGCTTAGGGGAATGTCCCAGCAGGTGCTAAGAGCATTTCCTCACCTTTCCCAGACGCATGATGAGAAAGAGGCTGGGCAGAAGCACTGATAATGAAGGCAGCATGCCAGAGATCTCAGGATTAATAGGCCAAAGACAGAGTGGATCCTTCCCATCTTGACAGAGAGGTGACAGCACAGTAAACCTTATAGTGCATGACCTAGGCCAGATGCTGGGACAAAAGGGGAGGGAGGAAAGTGATTAAGCTTCTTTAAGCTGGGGTTGTGAGGTCCCCCCAGGTAGTCTGTGGCTTAAGACACTCAGGAGCAAACATTAAGATTTGCCTCCTGGTTGGGGAGAAGGCTTACTTTTTATTTAAACTCATGTGATGCATAGTTAAAAGGCCCATATTCCTACTAGAATTGCATTGTAACTGGTGAGATACTGCATAGACTATATTGGCTATATACTGAAACTGTAAATGCTGGCACACTCATATAGGTATGTCTCTACTTTTTGTCCTTCCCACAGTCCTTTGCTTGCCTTCCCAAACTTCCTTGCTCCTGACCTGGACTGGCCAATCTCTTTATCTGTGTGCCCTCTACTGCTCTGGGGTAGTGAGGACCAGATGTCACTTCCATGTTTAAAATCTAGTTCACACCCAGAATAGAAGCACTTGTGCTCGTACACTCCCAGAGCTAGCACACACAGCATATTATGACAGCATTGTCATCATCTGGAGATGTGCAGAGGTCCTGGATCTCTTCATCTTCCAGAAGAGGAAGAAATCTAGAAATCCAGAGAACAACATGGATATTTTAGGGGCTTTTGCTAACAGAATGGCCAACCAGAGTCATGAATTGGGACATCATACCAAACCAAAAGAAAACCAAGGCTATAAGAGCAGCTTCTGAGAAAACAAGAAGCTAAAACTGGACCCAGAAGTTTTTGGGTCGCTTGTTGATATACCGAGTAATTAACTGGACCAGATATTGCCATGGGCTGCCAGCATCTCATCATATGTTTATGGAAGACACTGGAGATGTAGGGAATGTAGGTGATTCTGGGACCAGTAATGACTCTGAAGATGAAAAGATCACTGGAAGTAAGGATTGCTTCAGCACAAGGCACTGAAGAGGAAATGGAAAACCAAAAACACCCGGACGTGGACTGGGAATCCTAACCTTCCAACCCTATATGCAGTCAGCCTTCAAGTCCTGTGCACGCTCAACCTGCCATCAGCCCCTCAGAGGACACGACTAAGCAGCCTTTGGCTTTTACTATATACTTTTACTTATACATAGCTCCCAGGGGCCGATCCAGATGGGGTGCAGTGGCACGGCTGCACCCCACACCCCTTTCAGATTGGATCCAAGTTAGGAAACTCTGGAGCCTTTCTTAAAGTCTCCAAAGCACATAAGATTTCCTCTTCTTCCCCTTCATGCTCAGGCACATACTCTTCTCTACCCTTCCTCTCCCTCCCTGCCTGCTGCTCCTCTGGTCCAGGGAGGGATAATGCTTCAAAGCGGCTCCTGGGGTGGGCCCAGCTGGGAATGGTGAAAGCAGGAGAGGTGATGAGCAGAAGGTTACCCTTTCCCAGGCCTGCTCCCCAGGAAAGCAGGCAGGGTGGGGGAGCCCAGCCCCCCACCCATCTCACTACTACAGCTGTGACTGTTCCCAGCCCACATATACCCCAGCTGGGGTGGGCAAGAGGGGCTTTAAAGCTCCCATGCCCCTTGGACAGCAAGGAAAGCAGTAGCAGCCTGAGGGGAGAGGCTTCCACAATGGGGTGTATCCGAGCTGGGGTGGGGGGAGAGGGCTGGGAGTGGGAGTGCAGCCACCCCTGCAATGGGGGTGGCTGCTCCTGCTCCCCCCTTTGCCAAATCCTCGATCCACCCTGGTAGCTGGTATAACAACATACAAATGTGTTGTTTTTTCCAAGTGCTTATTGAACATGTCCATTTTGGGCAGATGTGAGCTGGTAACCTGAGTCCCCATCCTCCAAACCTGTCCAATGCCCAGCACAGGGGCCCAGCATGGGACTGGCAGCCGTGTGACAGAGGCAATACCCAGCAACACCTGTAGGCTCAGGGCAAGCTGCTGCGGGTGGGCCGCAGGCAGGTGGAGCTGGACCCAGCAGCTGAAAGCTGCCTGCAGCTGGGTCTGGGAGCTGGCAGGGCTGGGTGGAGCCTACAGCACCCTAAAGCAGCCGGGGCAACAGGCTCAGAATCCATCTTATTGCACACCTTGACAATTTGTTTCTGCCCCTAAGCCCGCCACTCAATGATGACCAACCACCACCATTTCGTTTCTGTCTTCCTGCCCTCCCACCGCAGCACCCCCTTCCTATGCCATGTTCCAAACAGCGTCCAGGCCAAGAGACCAGAACAAAGCGATGCTCACTCTACAACACCCAGGCATCTAAAACTAGTCAAAACATAGAGTTTCCCGCTCACAAGAAACTCATTTGCTAGAAAAATTTGGTTTCCAGACAAATGAGATCAAAACCAACGTATTTTTTTTTTGTTTCCTACCAGCCAGCAATATCCAAACAATTTCACTTCTAAAACTCTGCATTTATCTGATTCCCTTCTAATTAAACCCACCCCATAAATGCAGAATTAACTTGACACACTGGCTACCACCACCTTATTCAGTCTACTTGTAGGCTGTATCCCTTCGCCCACTCTCCTGATCGTAAGCTCTTTTAGGCCAGAACTATCTTCTAGTGTATTTTTGTATGGTGTCTTACACACAGAGTCCCTGATTGGTCTATAAGCACCGTAGTAATAATTAATATTTAATTTTATTAAATTAATTAATTAAATTAAAATTATATTATTTATGATTTATTAATATTTATTATATAAATATTAATATTAATATTAATATGATATAAAAAGAAAAAGACAAAGAAAGGAAAGATGAAAAGGGAGGGAGGAAGAGAGAAAAAGAGGAAAATAAAGGGGGGGGGTGAAAATAACCCACGAAAAACTGAATCAGAGCCAGAAAGAGACTTTAATGCTGACTTCTGTGCTCTTTTTTCATTTGTGTGAGGTAGTTATGTGCCTCCTATTACCATAGTATCTGAGCCCCTCGCAATATCCATGTATTTATCCTTGCAAGATCTAAGTCTCCATTTATCCCTATCTATCTAGGTTCTTGTAAGGCCTCTCAGCCCGACCATCTGAGCACCTCCCCAAAACTCCTGCAAAGCAAGGAAGTACCATTACCTCCATTTGATAAATGGGAAACAGAGGCTGAGAACGGCTGTTTGCCTTGACCAATTCACACAAGGAATCTCTGGTGGAGGTGTGAATTGACATCAAGTCAGTGCTCTACCCCCGATCCATCCTTTCTCTCTAGAGTGCCCTGCCTTTCTTTAGAAGTCAATGTTTCATCATCATGGATTCTTATTTCTGCCTAAGCAGATCCGCATGGCAGAATCCAATCATCCTCTTGGAGTTCAGTGCTTCAAAGAAAAGATCCCTGTGCACAGACCCACACACGCACATACCCAGGGAGCTTGCCCTACTGGAGATGGAGCTGGAGCTTGTTGCCAGTGCATTAATCCTTTCATGGCTCCGTCTCACAGCCAGTTCATTTCCCCAGCCTGCCCCCCCTGTGTTCTTGCATTTATGTGGCTAATGAGCAGAGCTGAATTTGTTTACTTGCTCGAGCCGAGGTAGAGGTGGCTGTGGAGCGCGACAGTATGCGCTGCGTGATACAAGATGCTCTGACCGCCTCTGCCCTGACCTCATTAGTCTTGCTCATCTGAATTTATTTGCTTTAATCCTCTTTTTCAGACAAATGGAGTTTCACCCAGGGGGTGATCTTGTTCGTTAGGGGGTGGTCCACATACACCATAAGACCGCTAGTTAATCCCACAAAATTCCCCAGACACAGGACATTCAGTGACGCTGCAATCATGACTTGAAGTCTACACTCTTACTCCATCTAAGGACCTCACATTTCTCCCAGGACACCTGACTTCCAACCCATGCCTGGGACACACAAACCCATGCAAATGGCACCTTTCTCTCCTGTCCTGCAGGGCAACCCTGGTATTCAGCTCTTTGAATGGCTGCACTATCAGCACCACAGTGTTTGGCTGTCCTCTCTCTTAAGCTGCTTATTACACCTTTGTAACCGCACTTAGATCAGTATTGTTACCCCTGATTTACATCAATGTGAAAGGAGAATTAGACCTGTGGTACTGACATTCACACTGCGCAGGAATAAATCAGTGAACAAGGTCCAAAGCAAGGGAGAATCAGGCCCATCATTAAAATCAAGGAAAACCAAGAAGACTTCTCTCTTGCCTGAAGGTCACTGAAAAATGGGAACATCACCTGAGATCACTAGGAAACCAGTCAATGGCCCGTGGACAAGAGGACATCTTTTGTTAATTAAAGAAGTCTTGCCAAAAACCATAGGAATCAGATAAATGATCAGCAAATGAAAGTCTAGTTAATTGGTCTTCTGGTCAGTCACTAGCCCTCCTGCCATGCACTGAGGTCCAGACAGTGAGATTAGGAAGATTTACAGTGATGCTAAGGCAGTAGGATGAAACAATGCATTGCTTGCCTGTTGAAATAGCAGGGGACTTCTCAGGAGCTAGAAGGCTGCATGTTGCATTCAGTAGTTCCCTATATGCATTTCCCCGGGCTACTACAGAACATACCAATGCTATATCTTCTAGCTCCTGATGGCAGGATTTCAGTGTGCACATCTACACATGCAGCATGCCCAGCACAGGGACAGCACATGGCAGTGCTCTCCTTGCCACCCTGCACTAGGATGATCAGCGCCCTAGGCTTCTGCTGGCTCACCACACCAACCACCACCTGTCCCATGGCTGTCTCTCCCCTCCCGGCTCCCCCACATGCAGTGTCCACCTACCAGGCCAATGCACACCGACCCAGGACCATTGCCATGCACCTGCCATGTTGACCCCGTCCACCTGGCTGGACCCCAGCAGGGACACCAACTATGGGCTCCAGGATGTCAATGCTGGGACCGCCATTGCCCTCCTAGGCCTCCAGCTCCACCACCTCTGGGCCCACTTGGCCAGCCAGGACTGCTGGCAGCACATTGTCCAGCACACCTGGGATGATGCCCAGTGCAGGGGTCCAGCATGGGACTGGCAGCCATGTGGCAGAGGCAATGCCAGCCATGTGGCAGAGGCAATGCCCAGCAACACCTGCAGGCTCAGGGTGGGCTGTGGGCAGGTGGAGCTGATTCTGGCAGCTGGAAGCTTTCTGCAGCTGGATCTGGGGGCTGGCAGGGCTGGCTGGAGCCTGCAGCACCCTGAAGCAGCCTGGAGCAGCCTGCAGGCCTGGACAGCATGAGCCTTGCAGGTACGCAGCACGGCGGTATCAGGCCGCAGCGCCAGGGTGCACACAGGCTGGGGCAGCTGGCCTGCAGCCTGCCCAGGCAGACACAGGGGCCTGGAGTGCCCTCAGGCTGCCTGCTGATATGCCCCAGGGCTCAAAATGCTGCAGGCTTTTACAGGGCAGTCCCGCTCTGAAGCAGGAGAGGCTCTCAGCCCAGAGCCCTGGGGCTAGCCTGAAGCCAGCTCCCTAGTAGCAGGGCTGACCTGGGAACAAATTTGCTTCTGGGTCCTGTCTACACATGCATTACTATGCAGTAATGAATCACGAGTAAATTAGATAGCTACATTTGCAGGTATCTAATTTACTCCTGATTACAGGTTTTTACTGCACAGTGAGTGTGTGTACATGTAGACATGTGTGCTTACTGTGCAGTAAACCACACTACTGTGCAGTTAAGCATCTCATGTAGACGTGCCCAGTTACGCTGTAATAAGCTGCCTGGCATCTCTACATCTCTGCCGTCTGCTGGGTGGAATCAGAACGGATGGCTGCAACTGCCTTGTAGGTCCTTTCTCGCAAAATTGCTGGAAATTCCCCGCTAGTTTGCACGTTAGGGGCCTCTGTATTTCTATTAAAGAATCTGTGTCCTAGCTTTCTTTTCATCATGATTTTCCAGATAGTGAAGAGGCAGCTGAGTGTCTCTAAGTCACTGCAGGTCTGTGAATATGCTGATACCCTGGTTAGCTGAGTGAGGACTTCTGCTGTGTTAGTTCTGAGATAGGCCTAAGCCACAAAACTCAGGTCCAGATTTCAAATCCCTCAACATTCAGGGGAAATCAACTCCAAAGCATTTGCTTCAGCCCTCTCGGGAGACAGTGGCTAGCCATGAAATTCAACTCCCCATTTAGCTTCTTAAAAATGATACTCCACCCACCAAAGCCTGAGGGTACCTGTAGTTAAGAAGTTAGTTAAGGTCTAGGTCTTGTTTGGCTAGCTATCACCCTCCCCACAGCACTCACAAGGTCTTTTAAGTCGCCTCATATTGAATAAAAGAGCCCATAGTCCCTCTCTGCACAGCCTCAGAGAGAATAACCGAGTGTACAATATAGCAAAGGATACAACTGTTGTCACAGTCCCTTATCTGACCCTCACTCTAAGTCCCACTGAAGCCAGAAAAAAAGACTCCCAGTGAATTCAATGAACTTAAAAAACTTTAGCGGACTGCAAGGCCCTTGTCAGCAAGCAGATGGGTACAGTCCTGGCCCCAGTGAAGTTAAGGGCGAGACTCCCATTGATTTCCATAGGGCCAGGAGTTCATCTTGGTTTCCTAAGAGGCCGTTCCTGCACCCATTAAAATCAAAGGCCAAATTCCCACTACCCCCTTCCTCCCCTCCCCAGTGCAGGATCAGAGCTTATATCTCTGCTTTTGTTGAGGACTTAGAGGACGCTTGAGGCATAAAGCACCCTTCATAAAAGCTGAGATTTACGTCTCTCCTTCTGATGCTGCAAACCGCTGGTGTCTCCCAGCACCAATATTCAGCAAACTCCGTATAATTTTAGAACCATTATCCGAGTTGTGCTCTCTTTCTCTCAGTGTCTCCTAACGGTGTGTCAGAAGGTAATTAGCTTTATGACGGGATGCTAAGATTGCCCAGGACCCTGTGGTGAATTAGCGCAGGAAGATGTGAGGCAGTGACTCCTGATTGTCACTCCCTGTGGTAAGCACTCTAAGGCCCTAGAAAATTCATTTACCAAAAAAAAAAAAAAGAAAACCGCACTAGAGCAACAGACACGGTAGGTTTTCATTTAATTGACTGAATTGCTGAGATTTTACCTCTAGTCTTTCTCACCCTTGAAGAGGAAGAGAATTAACTGCTTAGTGGTAAATGCCATAGGAAGCATTGGCTAAGAAGAAAGGACCTATAATGTCCTACAGATGCACTCACATGTCCTATCCCTCTAGGGCATATGGCATTTGCATGCCCGAGTCCCACTGAAAGACAGTGAAATTTGGGTGCCTCCACCTAAGCTTTTGCAAATCCTAGCTTTCCAGACAGTATCATCATCCAGGGTCACACAGGGAGGTAGGGTGGAGGGGGGAGTGCTTTAATTAGTGGAGCTCCAAGAGCCAACTAATTAAAAGCACCCAGTATATCATCTGTGTCCCCACACTGAAAAATGGCAGTGGGGCACTTTAAACTAAAGCGTGTCAAACAAGCCTTCTTGGCACAAGGGCACACTGCTGGCTCATATTCAGCTTTTTGTCCACTGTAACCCCCAGGTCCTTTTCAGCAGAGCATGGGATTGCTCCGTCCTAAGCGCAGGACTTTGCACTTGTCCTTGCTGAACTTCATATGATTTCTTTTGGGTCAATCTTCCAATTTGTCTAGGTCTCTCTGAATCCTAGCCCTACCCTCCAGTGTATCTACTACTCCTCCCAGCTTGGTGCCATCTGTAAACTTACTGAGGGTACACTCCATCCCATCTTCCAGGTCATTGATGATCTTCAGATTCTACTCCAAAGTTTACTCTGTGCTTCTCTTCGAGCTCTATGGAGGTTGCAAGACTTTGCAGGGAATCTCACTGAAGTAAAACTGCTAGTGCTGCTACAGCTTGACTGGGCTAGATTGATCACAAAACCATATGTAGCAACATGCAAAGTGACTGTAGTCCCAAGGAGGACATTGATATAGGACCTGCCAGGACCCACTACTGTGATGGGAGTCTTTAGGTGATGGGACTCAGTAAGCTCCGGATCAGATCTACGTGGCACAAAAATAGATAGACATAGATAATTACACAGGTGGTAAAAAAAAATACCCATTTATGCTTGTGTGCAGTCCTGATATGCACATGCACTCACACACAGAAGTATATTTTCCACCAGTACATGCAAACAGTCTATACATGAACAGGAGCTGGCTGCAAATACAGGTGGCATGACAGAATTAATACAGCTCTGGCTCTCAATTAGGTGATGATGCAAAATATAGACACATCCAATACAATAACAAGACATTCCCGTCAAATGCCAATTCAAGGAGATAATGTTCCATATTGATTGCTTCAAGGACTAGACCAATTTCACTTGTCCTTCTAATGATTATTATGACATTATCAATAATATCTCTGCTCAATAAAATTAATTCTCTTCTATTCACCCTACTCCCTCTGGGTGTGAATCCATTCACTTCTCTCTTCCTGCTCAGACACAAGCCATGGAGACCTCTGAAAGAATTGGACTTAATTCACCTCTAAAATGTTGTCAGCCAATTGCACATTTTTTTTAATACTGCCACTTGCATTAATGGAAAGAAAACAATAAATGTATCTGGTCACCTAACCAATCAACCTCCTCTTCGCTGCTGTGCTGACATTTCTGTCTCCGGTCTCGGACAGTAATGTATTCCATTTTAATTTTAGCAAATGCCTTCTTTATGATCAGAGACATTTTTCATTTGTACTTGTTTGCATCTCCCTTAAAATTCAATATTTCATGCAGGGATGCAGGGTTATTGCCTATTCTTCAAAATAAAATAAAAGTGGCACAAGGATATTTCAAATTATTTTCCACTCCCCCCACTGGGAGCTCCAGTTGCCTTTCTCGCCTCATCCAGGATGAGCCCCTGGGCCAGGAGAAAGCATTAAGTCCTACTTCACAGGCTTTGTGTTGGCTGTTTACATACAAGGCCAAACACTCCCTGAATGCTGAAGGATTGGGTTGGGAGAAGGCTAGGGACAATGCTAGTATTCTGTATTGGCCTTCCAACCTGAAGCCCATCAGGAAAGTACTGAGAGTCCTTGATTCTCAATGGGATCAGTAGGCAATGAGGCTTCAAAGCAGTGTCAAATTCTGAACTCAGTATTGGGTTATATGCAAAGGAACATAGGCAACGTGTAGGAGGGGTATGTGGGGGGCGCACATGCCCTCCCTGAGATTGGCCACCGCTGATGCTGCCACTGGCATCTGGAGGCGGTCCATTCTCACTGCCACCAACAGCAACACGGGCAGCTGCAGGTGGTCCCCACTTGCCACTCGCCAACACCAACACCAGTGGCTGCAGGCAGTTCCTGCTTGCCGCTCACCGCCATGGTGCACACCCAGTCTCGGGAGGCACCAGTCATTCATACAAGGGAATTAGCACAGTGACTGCATGTGCCAAAGCTGGCCCAAGACAGGACTATTCTGCTTCATTCCAGACAGCAACCCTACTCAGAAAAAGCATTTGACACCTCAGAGAAAGACTGATACAAAGAGTCATCACAAAGCAATCTGGGGGCATAGACTGTGTCTCTCGCTGAGAAGTTCACCCCGAGGCTTCAAAGCAGCCCACAAGATGAGGTTTGGACCTCTCAGGGCTGAGCTACCTGGGTCGCACATGGTGGAATACACGGATCAGAAATAAAGTTCCTATGGAAGAGCTGAGTTCGACTCGGTCCCAGAAAACAAAGCACGCCTAGCATGGAAAAGTTCTTGCAGGAGAAAGAGGGTGGAAAGGATTTTCCCACCATGGGATGAACCATGGACACAGCAGCAGGGCTGAGCTCAGATGGGAGAGAGGAAGTGGGAAGCTGTATCTCAAGACTTCCCTGGCTTTCGGCAACTTGTAGATCTCAGGTGCTATAAAAGGAAAATAACTGTGTTGAATAGTTTCCTGCATTCTTTGTTTTCCTGCAACCTTGGCTCAGAACGGCCAAAACCAGAAGGCCTGAGCACTCACTACCCAAATGGGGATCTGTAGGAGTATGCAGAGCAACAACAGTGGCTCAGGATGCCTCAGTCATTCATCTCAGAGTCCAAGGTGGCTGAACACCAATGCCCTACATCCCAAGGCAAAGTGTCAAAAATAAAGGTCTGAGTACTGGAAATGTACCCCAATCCAATAGGTTTGGAAGCATCAGGGCTTCTGCAGTTGAGTCTGCTGGCAACAGAGCTAACTGTACAAAAGGATACTGAGTCAGCTGTAACACAAGATGCTCTGAGAAAACATTTAAGACCTTGCAGGACTTGGCCTCAAGTCAAGTGAGTTAGTCTTAGGGATGACTACTCTGACCCTTCACACTAAGCTGTATTTAGCATGATGGGCAAAGGTGAACCCAGCTATGTCAGGGCAGGAACAAGAGATGCGGGCAGAGCACTGGGACCCTAGGGAGGGAATCAAATAGAGCAGTTATTGCATTGCCTTGGCTCTAGTCAGAGCTTTCAATTTATCACCGTCTTGGTTTCCACATTCATACACGCACCACAGATTTAGAGAGCAAAAATGCTACTTAAATAGCCTTTCTAAGTGTATTTTGTCTCTTTTTAGAGGCTGGCCCAAACTATTCAGAACCTACCGCTTCTATGGATGGAAGTGTCTCTTTACCTCCTGGGGCACAGGTTTGTGGCTTTAGTGCTTAGGGTTCCAGGCCCAATCTCCTGCTGATACCTCCTTGCCATTACAAGATACTTGACATATGTCAATCGCATCCCACAACTAGGAGCAGTGACAAAGGAGCATTTTGGTATCCCTGGAATATTTTATGCCTATTCTCCGGCACTATGGATGGAAGAAACCTCATGAACTCATTGTTCATCTACAGAGGAAGCAGAATGAAGTTGGAAGCTCTTTTCTGGTGTGTTTACAAACAGATGCACTCTTCTGATCATGGTTGGGACACTGGGAGACACTCCAGTACCAAGTATTGTCATCATTGTCATCATCAGTATCACCTCCACAAACTGGGGTCTGTGACTTGGTCGGTGCCATCCATAACTAACATTTGTGTTCCAGGGCTTTGGCTAGTTTCTCAACTGGTGTAAGTCAGCATGGCTCAATAGATATGCACCAAGTTACAGCAGCTGAGATGCTGTCCATGAAATAGAAAGCAGGTATGATCATGGTAATTGTCCAAGCACACCAGACAAATATAGCAAGTGGTGATGCATCTGTTCTTTGGCTTTATGCAATGCTAGGGGCAATGACATGATGCCACAGACACACTGCACAGAAATGCAACTAGCAGAGAATTAACCAAGCCCACTAGCTATCATACTTTGGGTTAGCAAGATATGCTGCTCTGGAAGATGTTACCCCAGCCTAAATTTTGGAAGAGGAATGTTAATATGTTTCCATTGATTCTTGAGAGGGTCATGGTTTCCTACATGACAGTTTTTCCTATCTCAGAAGGGCTTAACAGGCCCTACCAAAAACTCAGCATCTCATCTGGCTCTTGTTGGAGTGTGTATCAGTTCCCCTTTCTGCTGCCTTTCATAAATGTCCCAGTTGAGAGTGCCCCTCTTGACTCAAAATAGTATTTGCTGTTACCCCATGTCCAGGATGGCAAAAATCAATTCCTTTAAAGGTTACCCTCAGGATCTGTGCAGTTCTGAAAATAATTACTTGGCTTTTTCCTCTGCATATCCCATTTTCTAGCACCAAATAAGAAGAGATAGGAAGAGTGCAACAGATAGATACTAATTTTCTCAGTAAAGTCAGATACAGATGCTGCACTGTCAGGCCCAGAACTTAAATTTACCTACATAACAAACACAGAAATTACAGCAGCAGCAAATTCAATATGATTCCACTCTGACCTGGAGCGATTATCTTAAGGGCTGAGAGAGGAGTTCATTCTCCATGGCCCATTGAGTCGAGCCCTCTACACTGAGGCTGCCAACAAAGGATGCCAGCTGTTGGCAATTTTGTCCATACTTTTCATGATGCAGATACCTACCCAGTGGGAACCAGCTTGAGACACACCAAGACATTTTACTCTAATCATGGAACAGACAGGCTATCGGAGACAAAGATAATCTGGGCAGGATTTATATCAGTGACATTAGTATAATTGGCCTCAATGTTCCAAAAAAAATGTACATAATTATTCCATATGCTAACAGCACATGCATTTGTGCACCGAATTCAAGCCTGAAATTGGAGCCATTGTATGATCAGTCATAATGATTTCAAGTGCCCATGAACAGCAAGGTAAGGAAAGGGTCCTACCCTAAAGAACTTACAGGCTGCCTCACAAATACAATAGTAGCATTTCTTCAGATGGAGCCATGAACAGGGTTTGGGTCACCACAGGAGGACCTTGAAATAATTGTAAGCTTCAAAAAGGATTTGAATACTGTATAGGCGAGAACCTGCAAGAGCTAGCACACCAGCAGAGCAGGAACAACTATAAGTTGCCTTGAGGGTCTTTATCTAGTCTAAAAAGGTCCTGCTGCTGATGTTGCATGAGCCTGTCTGAATGGACCTTTTGTTATGAGTTCTAAGTAGGCATGACCCCACTTCTAGGCCTCTTTCACCTTAAGAAGGCTTGAAACCTTACCACAGAGTTCTTTGCAATGTGCTTTAGCCACCAGGCCATGGGATAGCTAGACCCCACCCTTCCTTTTGCAGAGCAGCCAAGAAGCGAATATATATGTGGAACCAGGAGATGAAGCCTGACTGCATCTCATTATCCTGGAAGAAAGGATGTCCTGGATTCTACCCCCTTCCTCCACCCCCACCCCGTCCTCAATCCAGAGATTATATACAACAGAAACCAAGTGAACATGCAAGTTATGGGTGGTTCAACCTTCATATAAAATTAGACTATCATCTGCATATGTTGCTGTGACCTGGTCTAGGATGCCCCTAAAGATGTTATTGATGAAATTCTGGAAAAGTCCAAAGCACGAGAAAGTGTTCACTAGGCATCCTTGTACTCCATCCACAGGGCTGTGCTAAGTACACAACACTGGCTTCTTCGTGTTCTCCTCCTCTTTGCAAACCAGGCGGTAGGTGCCGCAGAGATCACACGTGGTGAATAACCAAGCAGAATGCAGAATGTCTCCAGGAACTCATCGATGACTGAAGTACAATTAGGTATGCATCTGCCACTGTAATGTTGTTAAGAGCTTGATAATCCATGCACAAACATAGTGAAACAGCATTTTTTCTCAACAAAAAGGACTGGGGTGCCAACTGGCTGAATGAAGTCCTTACCAGGTTTTGAAAAGATATTCCCAGAGAGCCTTCCATTTGAATTCCAATAGGGGATAGATAAAACCAAACCCAGCCCTTGATGGAGATCCATACAATTGTCCAATGTCAACGACAATGACAAGAGAGTGGGGTTCTTTCTGGTTTCTGGTTTTAGGGTTGTAATTTCTGTGACCAAGAGCACATGGAGCAGCTCAGAAGCTGGTCCAGGGCTGATGGTATGATGACATGTGTCAGCAGTGACCTGAAGTTAACTTCATCTCTCATGTCTTCTCCAAAATGCTGGTTCATGCAGAGATAGCCACAAGACACACAGAACAGTTGGAAAGCAAGATGAGCATATTAGATTAAGCTGGATAATTTTACTGTGGTTTTGGATCATAATTCCAGTTTTGAGTATGATAAGACCAGGGAAGAGTAGAAAGCCATCAGCAGCTGGCATGTTATTAGGAACCAGTTTGTTCTATATCAGAATCTGTTGGGCCGCAGTGAAATTAAGATTCAAGAAGCTACTACAAGCTCTGAATCAACTAATGCATGTTGATACATCTCAGGCAAGCCAGGGTAATAAAGGCACCATGGAACCTAGATGTATAGTTGTCACACATCACTTACAGGAGGTTTGCAAGTCAAGGTAGCAAGGTTTTCTAGATGAATCTGGACTGGACATAACAGCCACTGTCCTAGGACTGAAAGGTGGATTTCTCCACAAGGTTTTGATTTTGGCCTTCCCATTATGTGTCTCAGAGTACAGTGAGGCCTTGTGAGAATCACTCTATTATAGGATTTCTGTTTCCCCATGAAAGCTAAGGTTGAGCTGCTGCCAGGTCGAGTGAATTTTTCAACATGCTGGAAAATCACGAGGTGTACACTTAGGTTTTCTTGCGGGAAGACACATGGAAGGAAGTCATTTTCCGATGTTGTGAGTTTGATCAGCCCATTCTGAAGCTTGTTTGTCTGCACGAAGCATCAGCTTGAAATACTTCTGCAGAATAAAACAGAAAGGCCTAAAGTTGATGTTCTCCATAGAGCTGAAAGCAGGAGCTGGAGCTCTGGTGGCAACATCAGAGAATAAAATGCACTATTCCAAGCGAAGCCAGCGAGGGGGAGTTCCATTTCCTTGGCATCTGGTTTTTACAGATCATGCACCAGGACACACTTGCTCAGCTCATTTTCCTATTAATTGCTGTTCTGTGCTGGGCAATACTCAGGAAAGAGAGAAGTAGACTTAAAGGAGCTCTGATCCCCTCTTCTTTCTCACAAGGACTCAGAATCTGGAATGCCTATGGTGTGCCAGCTAGGCTGGGTGACTGACTGGTGAACTTGATTGCTAGCAGCATCCCACATGGTCACTGTGTATTAGATGCTACTCCCTTCATGCATATTGGGGGCATCTACATGTGCAATGAATGTGCCTAAATTTTCTGTGCAGAAAATTCAGGTGCCTTAAACTGGGTCTTTGCAGGCATCTGAATGTGAGCCCATCACAAGCAAATTTGCTCCAGTTGGGAGCAATTCAGTTTAGGGCTGCTCCTGCCCTGCTCTGCCCCCCTGCAGCAGCCAGGGGTAGCTCCAGGCTCCCCCAGGTGCCAGCCCCAGGTGAGCAGGGAGCACAGGGGCTGGTCCCAATCTCTGCAGGGTGAGGGAGAGCTGTCCCAGCTGCTGGGAAGCTGCCTCCCAGCCACATGGAGATCAGGACCAGCCCCCATGCCCGTTGTATCTACAGGTACTAGAAAATGGCACATTAGACTAATCTACTGCACAGTCATTGCTGTGCATGTGTACATACTGGCGCTTTACTGCACATTAGATTAGCCCAGTGTTTCCCAACCAGTGTGCCGCGGCACAAAATTGTGCCACCACAAATGAACAGGTGTGCCATGACAATGAGCTACAATAGGTATGGGGATGGGGAATACTTTAACAGGTGTGCCGCGGAAAAAAAATTTAATATAAGTGTGCCTTGTGCTGAAAAAGTTTGGGAAACACTGGATTAGTCTAATATGCAGTAAAGCATCTCATGTATACACAACCCATTGAGTGGTATCTTGCTCAAGACATGACCCAATAAAAGTCAGAGGAGAAAGAATAAGACATTACCTGATATTAGAATAGCAGCATCTGACCCTAAGCAATTCTCCCCTCATTTAAATCAGTCCTCAGGCTGTAGTTTATTTATCATCCAGCAGCATGATGACTTCTCCCTGGGAGTCATCCTCACTCACTCATGATCAGCAAGACACAAAATCAGCTCTGGTATAAGCAGCAGACTTCTGGTGAACCACATCCTCAGCTGCTGCAGACTGATATAGATGTGCTGAAGTCAGCGGCTCTTTTCCCCTTTGCTGCTAGCTTCCCAGAGGTGTGTTAGCATTGCAGTTATGGGTTTTATGGCACACCAGAGGCTGTCTCCTCTGTAACCTCCAGATTCACAACCCACTCTCCATCATGCCCTTTGCCCTCTTACAAGCAAGGATTTTCTTCCACTAATGTAGTTCATGGCAGGGATGGGAATACATTGGTTGCCAGTGCCAGGAATTTTTTTATGTCATTTTCAGGATCAGACAGAAGATTGAAGTGCATTTGCTTAACATGCGTACACCCTTTGTGAAGGTTTAGTACTGACTTTATGCTTATTTGGTTACTAGAAAGTACCAGCAAGCATTGCACGTTGTGAGCAGCAGTGGGGTGTCTTAAGTTTTTAGCACTGTGCACTGTATTGCGTGTCAGTCTGTCTGGAGCCACACATTTGAAGGGCAGTTTTTTGATGAATGAGCTGAGCCCCTGCAATGAGAATCCATAAGACTAGCCTCCATTAAGAAACCCCCTAGACTCTTCTTTTCATATCTAATTAATTTAATGCTACTAACCAGCCCACCCGTCCATCCTTTTTGTTCCTATTATAAGCTTTTTAATGGAGTCAAGAGGAAAATTGACTCTCCCTGGGTGGAGGTAAATGACACGTTAAATAGCAGTCTCAAGGAAAGCCAGAGGCTTAACATGAAGGAGCTGGGAGGGGAGAAAGAGAGGAGGAAAGGAGGTAAAGATGAAAGACCAAATGGATTCTCCAGGGATGCAGAAAACATTATGTCCTTACACTACAGGATCTAAGTTCCTAATTTTGGTTATTAGTAAACTGTTGTATCTCATTCAAAGTAAATCATGTAGTTCCCAATCAGCTTGACTCAGGCCATCCATGACACACAACCTCATAAATGCTAGTGCAAGAAACACAAATTTAGGGAACAGAAGTGCTGGTCTCAGTTACAGCTCTGTCAACTGGGGTGGAGGCACTAACTCATATTAACATCAGCGTCCCTGAGAATCTGGCCATAGAAGCAAGACACAATTGCAAAGCTATTGAGACAGCCCACAGCTGGACCAGCTACATGGGTCAGCATTGAAGTACGTTGGCCGGAGTTCATACACTGGGTTTAGGACTGCACTAAGAAGAATCTGCAGCTCAGCCAGATGTTATAGCCTCAAAGCAGATATCACCAAGGTGAGGTCCTTGGCCCATGAATGATCACACATTTGGGAAGTCCAGATGAAGTCTAGATGGAGGTACCTCACCAAAAATTGATATTGTTCCAGCATTCACATAACTGGGGGTGATAATATATAGACCAAGATGCTCTTGTTAAATGCATGAGGGAAGAGCTCAGGACATGCACCTGCATTATTTCTGGCTCAGATCAGTACATGATCAGCCTTCCCATAGATTCAGCCCCAGTACATATTGTGTTTTGAACATTCACACACATTTTCACCTCGTAATGGCTTATTTTTTAGCAAATAGCCACATGTATTGAGCCTTTGTGAGCTCCCCCATGACTAGAGTTATACTGTCTTTCCGGGGCTGAGCCAGATTACTCCCACTGAGGGCACCAGGACCAGTGGACTCCCCACTTTTGGACATCAGGGCCCAAGGGTTCAAAAGCTGATCTAAAGTTTGCCAAGCTCTGTCACATTGCTCCCATCTGTAACTAGGATGCTGTCTCCCTCCCCTCCCCTCCCTCCCTCCCTCCCATCCCCACTTTTAAGGCTGTCCTAGTGTTGGCTCCCTTGTTAATAGGGCTTTGACTGCCACCTCTGTAAAGCACACACTTACCTGCTTTATTAATCCCCTGGATGGCTGCATTCAACTTCTCCAGGCAGCTTTTAAAAATGAATCTGCTGGTGCTTCTATTGATTTCAGGTTGTATTAACACTAATTGTCCTTTCTGTAAGTGGCTTTTGCACTGCTCTTACTGAATGCAAGTACCACGACTTCCTCCATCTCTCCTGGCACAGTGGGTGCTGGTAGGGGGTCTCTTCTCTCTGCAGACACAGTGTGAGAACAGGATTGCCGAGTGGCCACTTCAGAATCAGTGATGGATGAATATTGGCCTATTTAGAGGGGTTGGGCCTGATACAATAACATTCAAATCAGTTTAAATTAGGATGAACCCCCATTAAGGTCAGTGAGGTATGAAACTGGTATAAAGGAGAGGAGAATCAGGCCTGTCATTCAGATAAGCCTCAAACACTTGCTCTGTTCTGAATTTTTTTCTGGCAGGAAATTGGGCAGAAATCTTGCAAGAACAGATTCTTTCATGACATTTACTTTCTTTCTTCAGTAAAAAATGTTCCAGCCTGAACAGCTAAGGAAACTGAAGTGTCACATTTCTCCACAGGACAACAAGGTCTGTGCCAGAGATGCTAGGGACAAAGCAGGCTTCTGAAGGGTGCAGAGAGAGTTACTAAAAAGCATAGGGACAGAGAAAATGTCTTCTATGAATGAGGAGGGGAGGGCTCATTGAGTTTGACTAATGTGGACCTCTGTGGAGGAGGTGGGGGCCTTTGGGAGGTGAGAAGAGCTCTGTGGGAGGAGCATAGGTCTATGCAAGTGGGAGTTGTTCAAGGGTCAGGTACCCAGGCTTAGAGGGAGACATTTGGGGGAGATAGATAGAGCCCAAGGCGTGTTTGTACACGCCACGTTTTTTGTCCTTTATTGCGCTGCAACTGCATGGCTATTTGCATGAGTGGGATTTCCAGACACTTTAAAAGTCTTTCTGGTGCATTAAACGAAAACTCCTTGGAGTAGGGAAGTCGGCACTGGGGTAGCTTGGTGTTCAGCTCCCCCTGCTGGAATTTACAGGGAACTGCACACTGGGCTTAATTCATTCGAAAGCCCAGTGCATGCAAACAGTGACGCGACGTTCCAAAATAAACAAGTTTCAATTTTATAAACTTATTTAAGTGAATTAGGACTAAACCTCCTGATGTGTACAAATGCCCAAGAAGCTTGTGACTGGGTAGAAGTGCCACAGAACAGCCTGTTGACATGGGTCAAGTGCCATATTGAAATTGTGGGTGTTTATTACAACCATGGCAATCTTTCTTCTCACTTCATATTGTTTTTCCAGTGCCAAGCCTGGTTTACTCAAAAGTTATATCACTGTGATCAAGGGATACCTGGCACTGGTGAAAATTAAGCCAGGTCTCAAGCTGCAGTATCTCAAATGGATGACAAGGTCGAACGGTCAGTTTCATAGTAGTTAGGGGTCAGAAGGGACCTGAACAGATCATCTAGTCTAACCCCCCGCTGCTGGTTGGAGCACACGCTGGGATCACACGACCCCAGACAGGTGTTCATCCAACCTCTTTTTGAATTTACCCAAGGTAGGAGCGAGGACCACTTCCCTAGGAAGCTGGTTCCAGATCCTACCTACCCTGACAGTGAAATAGGGTCTCCTAATCTCTAACCTGAACTTATTTTCCAGCAGCTTCTGGCCATTGTTCCTCGTCACCCCAGGTGCTGCTGGGGGGAGTAGGATCCTTGCTGCTGATCTCCCCTAACGAGTTTGTAGGCAGCCACCAAATCCCCCCTCAGCCTCCGCTTGCTGAGGCTGAACAGGTTCAGGTCCCTCAGCCTCTCCTCATAGGGCCTGCCCTGTTGCCCTCCAACCAAGTGGGTGGCCCTCCTCTGAACCCTCTCAAGGCAGGCCACATCCTTCTTAAAGTGCGGTGCCCAGAACTGGATGCAGTACTCCAATTGAGGCCGGACCAATGTCGCATAGAGGGGGAATATCACCTCTCTGGACTGGCTTGAGATGCATCTTTGGATGCACGACAAGGTGCGGTTGGCTTTGCCCGCTGCGGTCTGGCGTTGGCAGGTCATGTTCATCTTGGAGTCAATAATGACTCCAAGCTCCCTTTCCGCCTCTGTGCTCACAAGGAGGGAGTTCCCCAGCCTGCATGTATGCTGTGGATTCCTTCTCCCCAGGTGCAGCACCCTGCACTTATCCATATTGAAGCCCATCCTATTACCATCTGCCCACTTCTGTAGTATGTCTAAGTCTGATTGCAGCCTCTCTCTCCCTTCGAGCGTGCCTACCTCTCCCCACATCTTGGTGTCATCGGCAAACTTGGACAACATGTTTTCCACCCCCTCGTCCAAGTCACTGATGAAGATGTTGAACAGTGTAGGCCCCAGGACTGAGCCCTGGGGGACCCCACTGTTCACATCCCGAGTACGACCTGTCCACCACCACTCTCTGGGTGCGCCCCATCAGCCAATTTTTGACCCATCCAACTGTGTAGGCATCAATGCCACAGTTGCTCAGTTTATTTATGAGAATGGGGTGAGAGACAGTGTCAAAGGCCTTCTTAAAGTCCAGAAAGACTACGTCCATGGTGACACCTGCGTCCAAAGATTTAGTTACACGGTCATAAAAGGCCATCAAGTTGGTCTGGCCGGACCTGCCTTTGATGAACCCATGTTGATTTCCCCTGGGCATGATCTCCCCTGCAGGCCCCTCACAGATGTGCTCCTTGATAATTTTTTCAAGGATTTTCTCCAAGACCAATGTGAGGTTTATGGGCCTATAGTTTCCTGGGTCATAAACTCCTCCAAGACCGTCTCAGGCTGCACATAAGGAAGAACTTCTTTACTGTCCGAACCCCCAAGGTCTGGAATAGCCTGCCACCGGAGGTAGGTCAAGCACCTACTTTGAACACCTTCAAGAGAAATTTGGATGTTTATCTTGCTGGGATCCTATGATCCCTGCTGACTTCCTGCTCCTGGGACAGGGGGCTGGATTTGATGATCTTCCAAGGTCCCTTCCAGCCCTAATGTCTATAAAATCTATGAAATCACTTTGGAAATCATTGGCCTACACAGCTTGCCCACAGCTGCATAGTGAGTCAGTGTCAGAGTCAGGATTAGAACCCAGCCCCTGGTACTCGGCCCTCTACTCCGGTCCTGAGTCTGGCTGCCTGGACCCCTAGAAAGGCGTTTCCCTTGCATTTGAAATCCCGCATTTCAAACAGCAGTAACACAACTACAAGGGCACCTCTGCTCTGAAGAGCAAATTTCTGAAACAGTAGCATTTGCCAATGTTTAAATATTAAAAAGTAAATAATCATTAAATCTCAATAAACACGCTAATGCAAAACATAAATCTGACAAATTACTAGGGTCGTTAGATTGGATTGGGCTTTCAATACCATAGGATTTGCCCGTCTATTATAAGACTGGAGCTGCATTTGGTTACACTCCAAAGCATCCCAGCTTATTTTAAAATAGGAGGGTAGAGCCAATATTTTGCCCTGTGTAGTCCCCCCTCAGGATGACTTAAGAAGCTCATTCACGTACTAGGGAGGTGTGAGGATGCCGTCTCCCCACACTCGAGAGTTGGCATCATTCTCTTCCATGACTGTTTGATCCAGGCCATGATTGAGGGAGACCCCGTATAGCAACATTAGCCAACATGGGCTGCGCTAGTCAGTTTTAGACCTGGAGAGCACAGAGGGAGCCTCAGGGCCTCTCTGTGTCCAGCTGCCCCAGTAACAAAAAAACCCCCGCTCTTTATATTCATTACAGCTGAGTGCTGTCTGGTCTCTTTTGTGAGAGACTTTGTGAGCCACCAGGCAAACCAGGTGGAATTTCACATCCTGTTGCCTGAGAATCCCTGAGCCTCCGTCCGTGTCAAAACTTACTTGTGTCAAATCTAGCTAATGCCACCAAATGAGAGCAGATGCCCCTCCAGCTATGGTGCTGCCTTGAGAAAGAACAAATAAGTCGCAAACCCATCCCTTTGCCTTTTCTTTTTCCTTGGCTTTTGCTTCCATGACACATTGACCTAGAGCAGGTTTGTTTCCTACATACAGCACAATAAAACTACAGGGCTTGACTCACTGCTGGTGCCTGGACCAGGGCAGAGTGGGACAGGTTACACAGATACCAAGACCAATGATTCCTCAGAATAAATAAGGTGCCACTGGCCTCAGTATTATGTGCTACACAAGACCCACATGTAAACTAGTTTCTTATGCATAGATGTAAATCTTATGAATAGATGTAAATCAAGAGAAAATTTACTGCAGTCCGTAGAGCCACCCTGGCATAAGGGCATGGAAGTGAGGTGTTTCTCTACAGTAGGCATTTATATGTCGCAACCAGGTACTTCATAACATTTAACGTGAGACCCATTTTTATAAGACAAGACTCCCAGTGAAGGAGTGCCATTAGCCCCACGCTGTGAGTAGGACACTGAGGCAGAGAGAATGACACCCCACAGCACAGAGGAAGGTGTGACTGCACAAGCAAATTATTGAGAGGTAAGACACAGAGCAAATTTGTAGCATATCATATACTCCAAACTAACTGTTGGTGTGCATGTTCTTACCCTATAGCAACCGAGAGGTAGCTCATGCCTCCCCCTCGCCCTTCCATAAAAGCACATACTCAAGCAGTAACATGGGTAAGAAGGTGCCCCCTCAAGTTCACGCTCTAGCTTCTGCATATAACCAGACCTTGACACTGCAAGGCATTGAACTAGCTCTCCCAAGCCACAAGCCAAGGCACTAACCATTGTGCCAGCCTTCCATTGCTTATCTTGGTTATCGCCTCGGCTATTCTCCAGGGAGTCCCAGCATTATGGACAGAATCCAGCTTTGGGCAGATGAGCTAGAATTCCAATTAATTGCAATGCCATATATAATTCTCAGTGTAATTCCTGAAGTTGTGAACTCGGTGAGAATTCTGCCTCTGCGATTACTGAGTAAAACTGAACAACTGCTTTGGGATGTAACCCTTATGAGTTAAATTATTTCCATTCTGTATGCTCCAAGTGCTTAGACTCATTAGCAGTATGTGAAGGGAGGTCTCCCTGTATGCGCGTGTGCATGTGTGTGTAGGTCACTTGGGTATGTCTACAGTGCAGGATGCAGTGCTATGTAGAGATGGGGTAAATTAGCTCAGGTAAAGCAGTAATGCAGCTATACTGTTTCCAATACCTGAGCTAGGTCACTTAGGTAATTCTTTGCTCACTGCATTTTGCAGCAAGTTATACCCTCCGTCTGCAGAAGCATGTATATTTGGTGAGAGAGAAGACGTGTGTGTGTGTGTGTGTGTGTGTGCACGTGCGTGCGCGCACGCATGCACATGCGTGCGTGCATGCCTCAAAAGAACACTAAACTTTTCTTTCTTCTTGGGGCTGATCTGGCTTCTAATACCACGAAGGCAAGACAGTCTGAGCTGGGCATTGTAGAACATGAGCAGCAGACATGCATCCATCTATCACTTCTTGCCTTAAAATAGCAGGCAAGCTGTTGTGAGCAGAGACCAAGTGCAGGAAGGCTCCAGTTCACTGGAAAGGATCCAGCTGCCTGTGATGCTTTTTGGGAATCAAACAGCACACCAGTGAGATGCCAAAGGAATGACAAGGCAGCAGGTCTCCTTCCCTTCAGAGAAGCTGTAGCTGCAGGCTGAACTTGCTACTGAGAGAATGGCAAAGACATTCAGTAAAAACAATCCCATGACAAATGCAGAGCCCTCTTCCCCAAACCACTCAGCTGCATACAATATGAGAACAAAAGAAAAGTTATGGCAAGCTATTCATGTCTAAATACGGGCAGCCTCATAGCAGATTTTCAGAGGCCGTCGCAATCCTTTGCTAGCATCTAAGCATCCAGCAACTGACCTCCCAATGATTGGTGCCACACCCCCACCATACATCTCCTTCTACAGTGACCACCACCAACCTTTCTACAACTACTTGTGTCCAGTTATTTCCATCTCTATGCCCAATGTTACCAAAGGACCCAGCTTTATGCTACTGATTTCTAAAAGTCTGCTTTTCTCCAGCAGTATTTCTAACAACCACTGTTAGTCAGGAATTGGAGAGACCTTGGCATCGCCAAAAGCCCAAAGTTTCACTTGTGAATCATGGGAGAATAATGCTGCTAGGAAGCAAATTGTGGTGTAGGCAAAGACTCTTGCATAGCTTCTGGATGAAAAAGATGACAAAAGCTTATGTTAGAGATAAGAACCAATACACTAAATTAAATCAATGGTCCAGCTACTGTGCTCCCCTATCTCCAACAGGTGCCCCAGAGCAAAGCATGAATCCCTACTAAAACTAACACAGTCATTTTGTTCAGTGCTACAGAGAGAGTGCTGTATGGAGAGAACATTTCTGCCTGACTCCAGGTGTCAATCACTTTATGGCCAGGAGCATCAAAATTAATAGTCCTTGTAACTATATCCCAGCTCGTAGAATTGCAGGGACTAGAACCAACTCTGATCTGCATTAAATAAATGTGAATGTCACTGAAAACAATGGGAGATGGCTTTGTGTAACTGCAAACATGAAGGTGGAGGTCCCAGTGGAGCCTGAGGGACACATGATTGCTTTGAGCCCTGCCTAGGGCTGGTCTTAAGGCACTAATAGACAAGGCCAGAGGGGCCCAGTGCCCCTGAGGGGCCAAATTAGAGCCCTAGAGGGGTGGAACCAGGGTCGGGGACCATAGTCTTTGGGGGCAAGACCAGAGCCCGAGAGGGGTGAAGCCAAGGCCAGGGGCCCAAGGTCATGAAGTATGAGCTGTGGGCTGGACCCTAGAGGGCAAAACATTTAAAATGAGCCCAAGTGATTTGGAACCCATTTGAGAATGGGACTTGGGCACTGAACAGGATAAGCTCTATTGACTATGAATGAGACTCAGGCTCCAAAGTTACTTTTGAGAAAGAAATGCAAGGTCCGAAGTCACACCAGCATTTTAAAGGCTTTATTGGTAATGATACTCACCATGATGCAAGGTTCATGTCAGAAGCAGGTATTGACCCCAGATCTCTTGAGTCTCAATCCTGGGCTTAAACAACAAACCCATCTTCCCTCTCTCACCTTTCTTTATGATACATTTATAGCACTTTTGTCCAGCCCAGATGTAAATGGCTCATGTGATAGAAGGCTCCCATCATTTCCTTTGGGAGATTATTCCAAAGTACAAGCAGCTTCTCCATTAAAGATTTAGGTTTCATGATAGCTTCATCTTGATCCTTAATTTCTTCCCATTATCCCTTGTCATGAAAGGAAATGGAAGATTTTATAGCAGGCTGTCTGAAAGGAACTTAACAAGAACTGGTGTACCCAGGGGTACAGCAGGGTCAAAGAGCTGGCCCCAACAGGGTGACTGTATGATAAAGCAGGCAGTCATAGAAACCCTGGGTTCCTCTCCCTACTCCAGCAATAACCTCCTGAAAAACCTTTAACAAGCACCTCCATCTCTCTCTAACTATCTCCCTCTGCTTATTAGCCCACAAGTTTCATAGACATTAGGGCTGGAAGGAACCTTGGGAGATCTTCGAGTCCAGCCCTGTGCCCCAAAGGCAGAAAAAGTTCTTTGGGACAAAGAGTGTTTCTTCCCATGTGTCTGTTCAGCACAGCACAGAGTTCTGCATCACATCACATGGATGCCCTCCAGGGTTTACTGCACTGAAAAAAGTAACACTAAAAAGTATTTGCTGAGGAAAGCAATGACTCACACATCAATGTAAGACAATGGACAGATGTTCAAGATGAGAATATTGTTCCCTGAGGACAAGGAAAGAAAAGCAGTGGGAAAACTCATGCACACTAAAGCAGGTGATCACAAAATGTTAAGGCTTGACAAAAAGTTAAGGAAGCAATCAGGAAGTGTTAAGTCTCCACCCCAGATGGATCCACCGCAGAACTGATGAGCAAGAATTGACAAAAGTGAGCAAATACCCTCTAGTCTAAAAAGCCCTTTGGAAGTCAAAAGAGGCACTCCATGAGAACTGCTTGGCCCAGGTAGAACACAGCTCCCAGCACAGTTAGGGTAGTTCTTCCAAATCCATGCTGGCCAATTTGGAGGTGTATCTAGGGTGGAAAAAGATGGGAACCACTGTCCTAAAATGCTGCCAGATAATGAAAGGTCATCATTATGGCTTACTGGAGGTCCAGCATCTTCAGAGCAAACCAAAGGGAAGTTCTCAGCCTAAATTGACATGGATTGATCTGAGTGCAGATCTTCACACAAAATTTCAGCTGACAAGTGAGGTGGAGCACACTGCCTTTAACAAATTAATGGTTTCCCTTCCAGATATGAAGGGCAGCTAGAGATGAGACTAAATGAAGCAGGTTCCTATCAGCCCCTTGTCTCAGAGCGATTCTTGAACACCTAGGACATGTTCATGGTGTTTGCTACAGAGAAAGGGGATTATGCTGAGCTGATGGGAGTGACACACCTCCACAGACTCCGGAGGAACTTCACCTTCAGACCCAACTCTTTTAGCCAATGAATATGACATCAAGAGCATGGGACAATGAACCAGTTATATTCCATAGGCACACCACACATCAGTGTGCTGACACTCCATAGCAAATCTAAGTCCTGTTAATCAGCTCTGCATGGGCATGTACATAAACATGGCACTTATTGACCCAGGCTCCTGTTTTCTATGCACTGCGTTGGATGCTCTGGGTCAGAGTCTCTTACCTACTGCAACCCCTCTAGCATTGGTACTGCAGAACAAATGGGACAGAATCCAGCCCTACATCTTCTGCTAGGGAGATGCTGTAACAGGGAGTTTTGTTATTACTTTAGGAAGAGAAAGGCTGCAGACAGGGCTCAGGTGGCACTCAAAAGAAGGCACCTGACCAAAAGGGGGCTGGGCTTAGAGAGTATATAAGCCCAGGGCCTGAGCTGGGGCAGGAGGGCTGCATAGGAGCTCGTGACTCACACCAGGGATACGCTTGAACCCAGGAGCAGGGCAGGCAAGTAGAATATTGTGGACTTCCTTGGAGAACACCAGTGGTTTGGGATTGGGACTAGTGCGTGAGGTCAGAGGTCCCAGCAGAGCCCAAGAGCAGACCAGAGCCCAGGAACAGGGAAGAGCGAGTGTAATAAGCCTTGGGGGAAAAGCCAGAGCCTGGGAGCAGGGCAGAGGAAGAACTAGGGATGGGACTAGAGAGAGTCCAGCCCCCAGAGAGGGGCAGAGACAGGGCTAGGGAAACCAGCACCCAGGGAAGAGTAGAGAGAGTAGACTGAGGGTCAAGGGTCCATTCAATTGATTGAGCCAGGGAGCAGGGCAGAACCTAGGAACAGCATGTGACTTGATTGATTGGTAACACCTGCAAGGCTTCGGCATGGCTAGAAAGGGAAATGAGAAGTTAGACCATAGCTCAGGAGTGGATGAGATCTTGCTCAGGGATCTCCAGGGCAGCCTCCCATTTCTAAATATGTATTTACATCAAGACATGGGAGGCGAGGAGATGAGGAGGTGGCCTTGAGAACAGGATGGAACAGAGGCTAAGTGGCCACCAGGGAGCATCATGGCCACCCCTGGGGTTTGCCTTCATGACAGATGCCTAGTGTGGGAGAATCGCTACTATAGAGAAAAGTGATACAGACCAGACTTCTCCACAGTCTTCATACATGAGCAGTGTCAGGAATCAGGAGGACATGAGGAGTAACTGGAATTCATTGTGCTTCAGGTGGCAGAAGGTCCCTCTGGGACCATGCACAGACAGTAAAATTTAGAGTAGCTCCCAAACGGCTCTACCCAAATCCTGGCTTAGAGAGCGAATCAAGAACAGATCACCCATTCGGCCTTATTTCATTGTTCCAAAGTCCAGGTGAGGCTTCCCAGGGCAAATCTTAGTCCTCATTGAGCCCCTCCTGCTCACCCTGATGCTTTCCTCACAGCTCCAGCCCCAACTCTGACATATTCCTTTTTTTTCTCCCCCTTAATATCAGGAGACTTAGAAGTTTTATCTGGGGGACAATACAACTCAGCTACTTTGCTGCATGATACAGAAACTTCTTGGCTGGAAATCTGGTTAGAGTAAGTTCCCACAACAGCAGGCCTAAGTTCCTTACTCAGAGCCTAGCAAAAATTTAGCCCACAAGAAAACACAGTACAAACTGATTAAGGACACAGCCCAGGCTCTCCACGATTTTCTGTATCTGTTCAAACTGAAAGCAGTCTCCCCTGTGGCAGTCTTGTCCCAGCTGTCTTCAAATAAAGATCCAGATCCTCAAAGGTACTGAAATCAATATGTGAGGTGTCTCAATACTTGAGGATTTGAGCTTCAAAGACAGTAGCAATAACCAAAAATAACAGATGAGGAAAGGAAGTAAAGGGTTTATTTTCATGTGCTGAAAGTGGATTTGTTTTAGGAGACCCGGAGTGCTTCTACCTGTACCGGGACTCTCTTGTCCATCTTCAGTCAGGATATGTTACTGGAAAATAATTAAAAGCAAGTCAGGGATAATTAAAAGCTGTCCGTGAGGAAGGTGGTGCTTATCACATGTTGTGTTGCTGCTGAACAAAGGGTGCCGTTTGCCACTGGAATATGTGGGCTGGCCGAAAGCAAGCAGGCAGCTGTTGCAAAGCAAGTACAGTTCTAAGCAGGGGTAAAAAATGCCACAAGGCAACAAACAGAAAGCCATGGGGAGGATGTGCTACATGCCAAGACAAACTCAGGTTCTCAAGAAGCTCAAGTGGAATCTTACACCCTCCCCCAAAGGCAGTGCGAGTGGTAGAGAGAGTTTTTCTAATAAACTACAGCAAGTTGGGAGAAAACAGATATTGGGGAGGAATCACCAAGCTCAACAGGGGGACAGGGTGTTACAGTTTCCTGGCTTCGTTGTGACTGCAACTTCTGTGTTCCTACAAACAGAGACTCACATGGTACCTCTCCACCTATACCAGGAATTAATGAGGTGAACAAAAAGGGCACTGGAATGAGCTGATGAGTGTGCCAGTCTCCCTGTTGAAGGGAATGAGAACTGCTCAGCTTGAGTACAGTTAATCTCTAATAATACCTACCTCTTCATATCTGCTCTTCTTTAGCTCAAGTGGGGGAGAAACCATGCTCTTGGAGAAGGAGGGCAGGAATCTCTTTTCCTGTTGTCATCGAGAAGCGGATAGAGTACCCCGAGGAGGGAGAGAAATGAAGAGCATGTATTCAGAAGCACCACAGGGTACATCTGTGCTGTTTCCCTGGGCCTCGAGAGGGCCACTGAAGGGCACAGCCCTGCCTACGTACTCTAACACCTCCAATACCAAAAACGGAAATGATGCTCTCAAGCTGCCCTGCAGATGCCCACCACTGCTGTCCTTGAGATCCATCTCTCATGCTCAAGAGTGGTGGTGGGGAGCACCCTAAGCATAGCTTCCCTGCCACACTCCTGGGCTTGACCGCTCTGAGTGCCACAGAAGTGGTGTAGACATACCCTAAGTGACTTAGGTTGACCAGACTTCCAGTAGGATTTAGTCTCTTGCAGTTGCTCAAGCCAGGGAATGTGTTTTCTAGAGCATAGAGGTGAAGTGTCAAATACAGAGGCATGACACCATCCAGAAAGTGCCATACTTTTCTCCTTTACATATAGCCACTGGGAATTTATGCACTCTGGCTGCATGTAGCCAGCCACTTATGCAGTGACTTCACTTGTGCTGGGGTGCTGTATGCACATACCATATATGCATTTATAAAGTCTTAAGTTTCTTAGTTATTTGAAAATAGCTTTGGGCAGGGGGCTGATCTCGTGAGGTCCATTCCAGCACTAATGTCTATAAAATCTATGCAAACAGGCCCTTAAAACATCCCGAACCATCTTAGCGGCCTGCCTGCCTGCTATTGTGACAACTGAAGGCAGAGAAGCCTGGGTAAACTACATCAAAACTGCACCCCAAAAAGGACATTTTGTAGAGGGGTCACAATGCAGATGTACCTTACCCCACCACCCAGAAGAACAACCCTTTTGTGGTGATTTTGGTTGGGGTAAAGGGAGGAGGTCTGCAGCTTCTACTGACATTTCTATCCTGCATCAAGGCTGGTCAAAGCTATGACAAATACATAGAGCATACTGGTGCCTGGCTCTGAATGCCTCAAGAAACCTCTTCCATAACCAAGCCTCAACCCCGTGGAGACTAAAGAAAAGAAACTGGATCTGCAGCTTTGCACTACAATGAAAGCCACACTTCCCCTTCTGAGAGGGACCAGCAGCAATCCCAGCCCATTCAATTAATCATTGGCCCTTGATTAAGACAGAGCTGCTGGGCTATTGATCTCCACTCATGCTCAGACCAGGGTAATTGCTAATAGGCTATTTAGCATAAGCCCAGGCTCTTCCTTCAACCCCGTCAGGAGATGGAGAGAAGAAAATTCTCATCTTCGAAATCTTTAATCTTTAATTCAAAGATTTGAATAAAACTTTTATTCCCAACATGCAGAAGAGCTGGCAGGGTGGGGAGAGCCAGACACAAGTCAGAACATAGGGATGAGATAAGACAGGGCTCCCTTTCCAGTCACCAATGCTGAACTCAGTCAGCACTGCTAGCAGGGGAGCCTAGCAGGTCTCCTTTGGACATCCCATGACGGTACTACAGGGACTGTCCCTACCTTCTCTTCAGTGCACAATGTTTCATTGCTCACCTCCATCCGGCTGCCAGAATCAAGGAGTGACAGCCTCCTAGGCCCCCTGAAAGGATGAGGATGGAGCAGAAGCTGCCTGAACTGCCCAGCAAGCACTATCATGAGCAGGTACTGAACTTTTGACTTCCAGTCATGCAGTGCAGAGTCGGGGACCACCTCCCTTAAATGGCATCGGTAGTAGGCTACTACCTTCTGTCTGTACCACCCACGATAGTGGAATGGGACCAGCCTGTTAATTGTCTAAACACACTTCCGATGGACCAGGACTGACTCCTGGTTCTTTCTTTTCCTGCTTCTACTGCAGAAAAGTGCCAGATCTGTCCCATGAAAACCCAACCTGCTCTTGCTCCAGTGAGTAATTAACGGCATTGAACTGGTATGAATGAGATAAAGCAGCTCCATTAACCTCTGTCACAGAGAGACCGACAGGAGGGGAAGCAAGCACATAGCCACAGATGCTCTACTAATGAAGTATGACTTCATGTGCTTCTTCTCCTCCCTCGCTTAGCATTAAACCAGCCCTTTGTCCCAAGCCAAATGCCCACTGTATTGAATGCTAATCTACATCTTCCGTGCATATGCACCAGTGCTCACATGGCTGTGGCTGGAAGACAAATGCAGTTCATCAAGGATGGGTTTGACTTGCTTACCGTGAGCGGGAAAATGCCTGCCCTCCTCTGCCCCTGCTGGGAAAGGACATTCATGCCAGTGAACCATGCCCAGTACAACACACCAGCACTGGCACTATGCATTTAGATAGCAGCCTTCACCAGAAAAGGACCCCACAGAATTGTATGCTACAATAAACTGGATACATGTACATTTGTACGTGGAACATTTCTCCCAGCAGAAAAATGGCAGCCATCTCTGGGCTGACCCACAGCAGGGACTCAATAGTGCACAGTAACAGTGACCGACAGAAAATGTAGCGTCCATAAAAGATCAGTTCTGCAGCCCTGGAAACTAGAGCCCTCCATTTAGTGACAAAGGGTATATAGCTGAAGAAATAAAGGGGCAATACTGTGAGGAGCTTAGGAATCACCAAGGGCTTTGGTATTAGTCTCTCAGGCCTTGATATTTCCCTTCCTACTCCTGCTTCTCCACTTCGGCATGAAACAATGAGGTTGTATCCGACCAGTGCTTTCTAGTCTGCCCCTACCGGTTCCCAGCACCAGCTGCTTCAGAAGTTGAAGAAGGCCCCTTGAGGTTTTGGAATTGTTCATACAAATTGGAGTATCAGAATCGTGCAGACTGATGAGAGCTAGGTGGCCTTTGTAAAATATGAGCCACCCTTCCAGATCTGCAGAGAGAGCCCAGCCCTTGAAATGGCAGCCTACACAGTAGACCATGCAGGGAATGCAGCTGCCCAGTTGGCAGTAGGACTGAAGGGTACATTAGTGCTTGCATTGGAAAGTGGTGCTGGACAAAGGTCAGCCTGTCTAATTCCAGGCACATGCCTTCGGATTGAAGTGTTGAGTTTGAGAGTCAAATGGAGGCCCAGGCCATGAAAACCATGCGACTAGGGCCATGGCTTCTGGAGTTAAAGTTAGTAGCAGAAATTCAGCAGTCATTATTATAATTATGTTTCTAGCCCTCATGAAAGCAAAGAGAAGGTAGGATACCTGACCCAACGGGAGTTGGTGCTGGTCTGAGCCCACAGAGAACCAAAAACAACAGTTCAGAGAGTTATGAAAGATCCTATTTATCCTGACACCAAAACCTGCTGCCATCCTAACAGGAGGTGAGGCCAGGGAGTAGGGCAGGGTCAGGGTATGGGGTGGTATTCACTTTGGGCCCAGATTATTTTAATTCACTACTGTTAACAGCTCTTAACGACGTGTGCTGTAGCTAATGTAGCCTCTGGCTTCTGCTCTCCCTCCAGTCCCTAATGGGTTTCCCTTCAGGCCAGGCTGTAAATCTACTCCCTTTTCTCAGCATTAAATTATAAAATGGGTCATATTTACAGCCAAAATTGCATGTCACTGGCTGGTGATGAAATGAATGTAGGGCAGGGTCTCAGGCCACCAGCGAAGGGTCTTGAGCCACTGCCATGTGGAGAAGTCTTAATTGCACAAAAAATACAGCAGCTTGAGAGAAGCAAAGTAAAAAACAATGAAGAGGAAAACTCAGAAAGTTTCATTTGCATAATAGGTTTCTGAATTTTTCATGCAAATAGAAGTATAAAAATAATGCAGCTTAACTGAGAACTGAGTGGCCTTAGGAAACTGTGGGTCACCCTCCCAGGTCTACAGATGTAACCCAATGAGACTGCAGCTATCTACACAATGGACAAGATGAAGAATGAAGTAGTCACAACGGCACATTAGACTGAAGGGTACATCCATGTTTGCACTGGAAAACAGTGCTGGGCAAAGGTCAGTATGGTTTTGTAATGTACTGTGATGCTGAATATATGTCCTGTAATGTTATAATGTGAACTACAATGCCCAGAAGGCTCCAGGGGAAGGAACTGTAGTGTGAACTGCAACTCTGAGAAGCCCCCAAGGGACTAAAGGAATGAACTGCAATGCGCACTATAACTCCCAGAAGGCAGCAGAGGGCAAGAGGAAGCAGAAGGAGCAGTGCTGGAATGCGGGGCACTGCGGCAAGACACATATGGCCAGAGAGTTGGAAGGGGTGGCAAAGCTAGGAGTGCAAGCTACAGCACCAGGGCTCAGATGTGGAGCCCAGGCAGATGGAAATTAAGTATTTTATTGGGACCAGAGACTAGTGTGGCGCCCTCCAGAGTTGTGGGAGGGTTTAAGGTTCTCAAGTGTATATATCACCCTGTTCTTGGGTGATTTCACCACAGGGTCACTGTTGACTCCCGGGTACCCAGATCCTAAGTGTATTTACCTTAATGTTAATGTTTACTTATCTCTGTCTGTCCCCCTCTCCTTAGCCTGTTGGCTTGTGACCCTAATCCCTTATATAAAAGTGGGAATTTCTCTTGTTGGCTTCCCTGTGCAAGTTCCTGGGGTTGCAGGGTTTGGTATACTTTGATGGGTTGGATTGGATTCAAGGCATTTCTAGACTGTGACCCAAAAACCTCACGCCTGGATTTGAAAGTTGAAGGCACGTTACAACTGTCATAGGGTGTTATCAGTGTTGTCATTGCTATTGTCCTCATCAGGTGTTACTGACTTGTTGTTAGTGTTGAAGTCTCAGGAACTGCAACATCGACAAAGTTGCAGCCTAGAGATTCCAAGGGCAATTTTGTCCTAAAGAACCATCACAGGCTTGGTTCGGTGGCCACATTAATTGTCTACAAGCACAGCCCTAACACTTTTTGTATATCAGATCAGATCAAGTACATCAGATCAGGAGTTAAGGCATTTGTGCCTGTGACAAGGTAGTCAGCACAACACCACACAGGCTCCCCTAGGCCACTACAAAGTTCTCCTGATTTCCAATTCTCCTTTTATACAATGACCAAAACAGATTATGTATTGCATTCCATCTGTATCTTCAATATCTCAAACCGTCCTATACCATGGACTTGGTTCACATCTTGATTGGGTGTTCTCATTCCAGTTCTCGTTCCATGCTAGTACTGGACTGCCCTACACCTTGTGCAGCCATCTCCCCCTCCCATCTCTTGGGAGGAGTGCACATCTGGCCCACATGCCAAGTTGTGCTTATATAAGGATTTCATGCATGAGTCGGGTTTGCTGGTTAGACCTACTCTGGCTAATGCTTTAGCAAAGCCTTTTTGTGAGCAATATACATTGATCAATGGCCCAGCAAGGCCTACATGAACATACATATTCTAGAAGTGCTGGCTTCAGACAGCCCTCATCCTACAGGTGCCCAGAATGTGAGTCCAGGACTGGGGACCAGATTTGACTTTTGAGTCCATCTGCAATTATTATTCATTTCAATTGAATTAAGGTATCATACACAACACAATGGAAGCTTTCCATAGAGGGACTACCATCCCTGCTGCAAGAGGCATGAGATGTGAAGAAAGACAAGTCAACAATATCAGAATTTCTTGAGTACACAACAGTAAGCCAAAAATATCTTGAGAAGTTCTCCGCTATAATAGCTTGATACTACTTAGTTCTGGTTGAACCTCCAGTCTCAGAGCCACATGTGCTGACTCCACCAGAGAAGACCAAGCAGCAGGAGACACTCTGTGCCTGTATGCTGGGTGCCCTATGTCCCATCTAAAGAGTGTGCAGGGTCCATATACCTATAAAAGGAAGGGAGCATATGTGAAATGCAAGGATAATACACCCTATTCCCTGTCCCCATATTGCTTCATAAAGTAAAGGGGACGGTAGGGTATGGCTACAAGTTCAAGAAGTGCCAATATGGAGAAGCAGCAATTGAACTTTATGATTGCTCACTCAGAGACTGTTATAGGGGTATGTTATAGCATCTGGACCATAAAATGGCCACTTACCCATTTTTTCCCATTAAAATCTCTGTTCTGAGACATGTGGCTGAAATACAAGAGTTCATTGAAAGAGCTGGAGTTTGTAAATTGGATAGTACTAAAGTAAGGACTGAGCAGGAATAGAGGGTGCTTTGGATCACAATAAACATGTTCTGAGGTCCTCAAATCTGAGCTCTTCTAAAATGGCTGAGTCTCCTTCCTCATTCAGGCAGGTAGAGATGGAGGGAGGTGGAGGCTCAAAGTACAAATAGGAGTTTCATCCCACTGCCTTGGAAATTTGGCCCCGGGTCCTCCAAGATATTTATTTAGGTGCATAACTGATATTTGTGGACCTCTCTCTTACTGAACAATCAGTTAGAATTGCATGCTTAAATACCTCCAGGAATCTGGATTTGGGCGTTTACCTCCTCTCTGTGAAAAATCCTTCTCATTTCCCTCCATGAATTTAACCACATGCTTATAGCTGAGCCCAGGCTGACGTGCTTCACTGGCTCAAGTTACTATTCAAGTTAGTGCCTTGATAAAGTGCGGTGATGCTTCTGCTGGTACTAGGAAGCCAGAGGTTCCTGGCTAATGGGTCTTGTTCTTCCATTCCTGGGCACACCAATTGCCCAATTTGGGATCAGGTAGGGATTTTTTCCTTACCTCAGACTGGCACTGATTGTGACATTTTTTTGCTACTTTCTAGGGCTGTGCAAAGCTTCGGTCCCTGATTCAATTCGGTAGAGATTCGGCCTGATTCGGTGGCCGAATCTCTGAATCTGAATTAAATCAGAGGACCCTTTAATCTCTCTGAATTGAATTGGAACCCTCTGAATCAACTCAGAGAGATTCGGAAGGATGTGGCGATTCAGACAGAGACACAGCTTTAAATGTCTTCTCTACATACCTCTAGGTAGCAGGCAGCTAGTGAGCGCTGTGATGCTGGGGTGCATGGAGCGTCCCACAGGAGTGTTGGGGGGTCCCCAGCACACTCAGCAACAGACCCAGAAGTTGACCAGAAGCACTTCCGGTCCACTTCCGGGTCCATTGCTGAGTGCACTGGGGGGCCCCCCCCACACCTCAGCATCGCAGCGTTCACAAGCCGCACTGGTACCTCGAGATATATAGAAAAAACTTTTAAAGCTGTGTCTATGGCCAAATCACTGATTCTCTGAATCAGCATCGAATCTTCAGATTTGGATTCAGCCGAATCGAATCAGGGACAGCGATCCATACCAACGAATCGAATCACTGTCCCTGATTCAGGCCAAATCCAAATTGAATAGGGCCCGCTTCGCACATCCCTACTAGCTTCTATAGCGGGAGACATAGTCTTTTTCCTAGGAACTTTGAAGCAAAAATTAATCTATTGCTTTCCTGTGATTACAGCAGCATGACACCGGTGCCCTCATTACCCCTAGTATTCCCTATGCACTGTTAGATAGTGTTTTGGATGTTATTCCTTGCAATAAGTGATCATTTGGGGGATCACTTCAGTTATGAGTAGCCGTGAACCCAGAAGACTGGGCTTGATGGCCTAGGACACCCTCTGCAGTCCTACATACCTTTGACTACTCACACTAGCTAACTCTACCTTTATGAGAAAGCACTTGCCAGTTTCTTTGGTTTGCCACTAGGATCACTCAGCAGGATCTCCAAAGTGTCTCCCATTTTAATACCTTTAAAGGAAACAATTGAGGTCTCCTGCAAATCAAGCCAATACCACAGGCTTCCTGGAATGGGGAGCAGCTACATTGTAAGGGTACATAAAACACCTTGTTTGAAAGACTTAGAGGCAGAGTTGTCTTCCCAATTCCTGAGCTGCTGTTAAAGCAGGATGCCACCTGCCATTGTCAGAAGTGACAATTCCCGCACCAGCAAGATGGCTGCCAGCAACAGCAGGAAGCCAGGGACATACTGTTTTTAATGGAAAACGGTTCACCTCAAATACAATCAGTGTGTGACATGAAGTGCTTCTCTTTGTGAGGCACATGGAGCAATTCTTGCTTCCTGTTAAGATAATTAAGTTCTACTTGATGGTATTACTTCTACGGGGGGAAAAGAAACAGGGTCTGAATAGAGATTTTTTTTTTTTTAATAAAAATAATTGGCTTACAACTAGTTTGGTTTTACAGCAGATTTCTTTTCCATTTCTTTTCCCACCTCAGAAACACAGATAGGAAGAAAGCTACTCCTTATCAAACCCGCTGGCTTGAGCTGATCGTATTATTTCTATTCCAGTTGCAGGTGAAGGATCCAGCTGCGGGGTCCCCTGGTGCCGGGTGCTATGCAGGCACACAGCAAGAGACAGTCCTTACCCTGAGGAGCTCATAGTCTAAACAGATGAGAAAGTAACAGGGGCAAAGTGACTTCCCTGAAGTAACTCAGCTGATCAGTGGCAGAATATCAATGTGTAGGAATTATGGGTGCCTCATCACAGGTGTTTCTATGAACCTCACAATTTTCTATGTATTTTTACTGATAACAACCTAGGGACACAGGATAGTGCTGCTATCCCCACTGTAGGCAGAGGGAGCTGAGACACAGAGACAAGGCAATTTCCAGGTCATACAGAAGTTTGTGGCCAAGAGTGAATTTAAGCAAGGTTACCCAGGCCCAAGTTAGTGTCATGATCACAGAAGGTCTTATCCCCCAAAGGAACGGAGCCCAGGTGTCCTCAACACAAAACTAGTGCCCCAACCATTAGCCTATGCTGGGCTGCCTACATGAGATGCTGGAAGTGCAGTAGATTAATTGTATTGCGCATTAGCGCATCACAGAGAAAGCCATGCTAATGCGCAGTATTAGGCCGAGGGTAGACGAAATGAAGGGCATGTGTGCATGACACTTTAAAGCGGGTTAAATGCTTTTGCACCACTTTAATGGTGTCAGTGTTTACACGCCTCGGTGGCATATTGCACAGTAATTCCAGCTGCTGTAGCAAATTCAGTGGCATAATGCACCTTAAATGACTCTGAGGAGTTTTAGTTTGCTGCCCTATAGCCACAGAGTGAAGCACCAGGCTCCGTGCAGCTCAGGGGCTCTGCAGGAAGCCCATGCAGGCAGCCTGGCAGCAGCCCGGGAAGGCAGGCTCCACCCAAGAAAAGCAGCGAGCCTGATCTCCCCCCTGCCCAGCTCCACCCCAGAGCATGCCTGCCTGCCTGAGCTGCACAGCTGCCCGGTGCTTCCCTCTGTGGCTGCGGTGCCCCCTGGGACCACTTGAGCCGGGTGTCTGTCTGTGGGTGGGGGCTGCCAGTGAGGGGCTGCCACTGCTGCAAAAGGAAGAATCAGCCTCCCCCCCCTGCAGCCCAAGGACCACTCTGCCCGCTGGCACCTTGCCCTCCCCTCCCTGCCAGAGAGGCAGGTAAATTCGGGTGTTTACACGACACAGAGATTTGAAGCGGTGTTTTTAAAAACTCACTGCTTTGATTTAGGGCCCCTGTTTCATTTACACGTGCCCTCAGTCTACTAATTAGTAGAATTAATCTACTGCACATTAGCAGCAGGTAAAAGACACGCGCCAGTAGTATGGCACAGTAATGCCGGTTATGGCACATTAAGTTAGTACCTGTAATAACAGGTACGAAACTTAACGTGCCATACTTGTGGCACATAAATGCACATGTAAACGTACCCACTGTTTCTTGAAAGAGACAACTGAGTTTCACTTTGGGTGCTTGCCTATTTAATGGTGGTAGCTTGTAACTTCCTTCTCCACACTCTCACCTTGTGATTTCACTGCAACCCCAGTGTAACATGGTTTGGGATGGTCATTTCAGTGCTAGGTTGCAACCCTTACTACCAAAAAGGACCAGCTTGGCAAGAAGTCCGTGTACTTTTGTCTTATTATTTTACTCAATCATTTTCTTCCCATCCAGCAACCTTAGCAGCCTTCTCCCTGTCCAGCGACTCATGTTGCCTGAAACCTATTCAGCAACACTTTTTCCCAACCCACTGGGTGCAGTGGGGTTTTAACAAACCTAGGTGGTACTCACAATTAACGTGCCCATCCACCTCAGTCACTTACTTAAAGTGACTTTACGTGGTTGCCTCCATTCTCCAACGTCCAACATTATTTTGGGCCTTGTACCAGGAGTTAATTCCAACTCCTCAACCAATAACAAATGTATTAAGCCCTTAGCAAATACAATTCTAAATGAAGACTAAAGCATTCTCAGAAGTTACAATTTAATACTGTAGCTAGTCAAAGCAGATGCTCACCACCCTGAGATATTGCAAAAGCAACTTCATTGGTTGATCAGGCAGTGAAGTCTTGCCCGGGGGCTCCTGGCTCCCACATCTGATGTTGAAGCAGGATCTTAATTCAATGACAGGATCTCTTCAGACTTTCTCCAGGAGTGTTCCAGGGAGGAATGCCAGTTCTTCTACTTATATACCTTACCATTACTATGTTATTATCATATAATTAGCATAAGTTCTTCTTTACAATGCATATTATTACACATATTTCCACTTGCCATATATGATTATTTGTAACTGGAATTTTCCAGCTGTTGGTACCTTTTCTCATTCTTCGGTGGGAGTTAGTCTTTCTACTGATTGTTCCCTTTTTTCCCAAGCCAAATTCCTTATTTTGGTTGGCCCACCTTTTGTTTTGATGTTGGTCATCCAGACAGGGTATTTTCAGACTTCCTTCTTCGTCTTTGCCAAGAACAGGTCACAGTCAAGGTGACCATCATGTCAGATCTCTTTGAGTTGCAGCTGGTTACGGCCAAGGTTATATCTGCAGCAGAGAGCACCTGGGCTTGTGCTAAGCACTGGAGTTAATAACCCAGACACAAAGGCTGCTGGGTCCCAACACTGGAAAGTCAACCATGCTGGATAAATAAGAGCTTCTCTAAAGCCAGCTCTAGGGCCCCATGAGGCATCACCTTCCCTGGTTTTCAATGAGAGATAAAGCAGCTGCAAAGGGAAAGCCCAACACTTCCTCTACTCCCTGAGCTGGGTCAGCTGTGCTCATCCTCATCCTTGCCTGCTGGGGTGAGAGCTCACTCATCTGCTTTAATCATCCCTAGCTGCTGGGCTGGAGTAGTGCTGATAAAGCAGTCTCCAATTGGTGCCGCTGGTGTGGGGAACGTTCTTAAAAGACCTGGGAGTCCCTTCTTCCCAAATTTGTGGTAGTGTCCAATAATGGGTGGGTACTTATTGCTGTGGAAGAGGGATTCAGCCACAATGAAAGGCTTCCGAATGACCCAGGACAGAGCTGAAGGTACCCCTATAAAATGACTACCTTACTGGTTACGTCTACCCAGTGCTAGACCTGTCCAGCTCTAGGCCTCCAGCCCTATGTCTTCTGGCTGCAGACAGAACTGAAACAGGACTGCCAAAACACCATGAGATGCAGCCAGAAAGGCCTGGGTGTCACAGAACTGAGCCTGTTCCCAAAAGATTTCCAACTTAGTTTCCCAAATCAAACAGCTGAGGAAGAATGTACCCAGACTTCTTCTTGCAGGTCAAACCCCTGAGCACAAGCTTTGGCTGCCTGTCCCTGCACTGGACTCACCTCCATTGTCTTGTCATGTTGCACTTAAACCATATTAAGGGCACTTAAAACTTGCTAGTCTGCACACTAAATCTCATTAACTCAGCCAAAGTATCTCAAAGTTACACCGCTTGAGGTGAGGCTTAACTCTGAGCTGTGCTACTTAGCTTGTGTTGGGGTACTTCAGTCTTCTCCACAGAGATAAAACAAGGAATTTTCAGTCCACCAGCATCCCAGGATGCACCACTCCCAGTAACCTTTTCAACCAGGGATAAAGCCCAGGGGTGACTTTACTCATGTGGTGGGGGGGGCACATTAATTAGAGCAGTTCTTGGGATCCACTCTAATTAAAGCCCCCATAGCATCACATGTATTCAGCGTCCCATGCTTCAAAATAGCGGCAGGGGCACTTTAACTAAAGCTCGTTCAACAAGCTTAAGTTAAAGCACCCCTGCTGCTGATTAGCACGCTCCAGTAGAATTGATCAATTGAGTATACAGGTGCCCCAGGTATCCTGGCTGCTAGCCATGCTGATGCTCACTAGCCCACTAGTGACAAATCAGAGCTGTGCACGCAAGAAACAGTATTAAGCCTTAATATGCAACTACTCACAGCACATCGCAACTTTAGCACCGCTTAACAATCCACAGATTTAGTATGGTCTAAATGTAGCACCTAAGAAAGAGGGAACATCCCTTTGACTATCCATAGCCCAAGCTCAGTGCAGAGAAACACAAACCACTCTGGATGCTTGTTTGTAGTTTATGGGAACTAAACTAGGGAAACCACAGAAACAGACCCACCATGAGATTCCTATTTCCCTTTGGGTTTCAAATCCGAGAGGAACAAGTCTGGATTATGTCATGATGGGACATCAGGGAAGCAGAGTGTTATCAGCACATTACTCTGCAGTGAGAGTTCACTTTGCCTACTTAAGGTTTCAAAATGCTTCAGGACTCAGATTAGGGGGCAGGACATTTTGGGCAGGTCTTTTAACCAGATCCAGTTCATCTTTCTCCTAGTAGGAACAAGAATAGCTGTATGGGAAGCTCAAAGTGTGAGAATGCACCTCTGTTTGGAAGCCTGAATTTAGATTCGCATTCTGGACCCCTGAGCCCCTGAGGATGTTTTCGATTTTACTTTGATCTCTTGTAGAAAAATGGTAGTTAGCCACTGTCCAGGACTTTATAACAGATCTCAAATGGCTTTACAAAGGACGCTGACTGGCATTTACCCCCATTGTAGAGATGAGGAAAACCAAGTCACAGAGAAGTGAAATGACTTGCACACCATTAGCCCAGCAACTGATGTAGGATTAGAACCCATGTGACTTGACAGTCAGGAAGGCATGCTCCTGAAACTGGGCCCCACTGCCATGGCTTGAAGTCCACCCCAACTGAGCCTTTGTATCTGGGATTTTCAGGCAGCCCCATCCCTTAAGGTAGTGATTCTTAACCAGGGTGCAATGAGATCCTCTCAACGGTGCAACAGGGTGCCATGCAATGTTAGCACGGTTAGATGTCCAAATGTAATGCACAAGGTAAACCCAGAGATTGCAGATAGGAATTCATAATGTTAGAAACATTCTGACTTGCTGTGGTCTTCTTGGTCGGATCCCCACAAGTGGGAACGTGTGATTTGTGGTGCTCAGAGCCTTTTGAGGCACCGCAAAATCTATACGGTGCTTCTGGTTCTGTTCGCTGCACTGCATATCTGCAGCCTGGTGGCAAAATCAGATACCAGGAAATCCCAGTATCTAAAAAACCTGCCGCAGAAGTGGGGCAGCACATGTGGCTGCAGTGTGCGCTGCCTGAAACCAGAGCCTGGCTGGCCAGAGCCATGCTCCGACTGCTGGCCAGACTCCGTGCCCCCTGACTGGCAGCACCGCAGCCCCCGGAGGCCTCCAGAACCCCAGATAAGGCTGCAGGTGCTGGCCCCAGCCTTCCCTACCCCACCCAAGGCAATTTGCCACACACCAAGGCACGTGTGCAGGGGCATGCCGAGGACAACTGGCGGTGGAACAAATATGTGCCTCTGCTATTTGTCCCTGGAGAAACGCACGTTCCCACTCACGGGAACACACCCTTAAGTTCTTTGCAACAGAAAAATTGTTCTATTATTTCTCTGTAGTCAAAAAATGAGTGAAAATTAAAAGCTGCCATTTTCCAAGGGGTGTCTGCAGTCTAACAGGGGGCGACTTGCATCTAAAAAACTTCAATGTTAGCACGGTTAGATGTCCAAATGTAATGCACAAGGTAAACCCAGAGATTGCAGATAGGAATTCATAATGTTAGAAACATTCTGACTTGCTGTGGTCTTCTTGGTCGGATCCCCACAAGTGGGAACGTGTGATTTGTGGTGCTCAGAGCCTTTTGAGGCACCGCAAAATCTATACGGTGCTTCTGGTTCTGTTCGCTGCACTGCATATCTGCAGCCTGGTGGCAAAATCAGATACCAGGAAATCCCAGTATCTAAAAAACCTGCCGCAGAAGTGGGGCAGCACATGTGGCTGCAGTGTGCGCTGCCTGAAACCAGAGCCTGGCTGGCCAGAGCCATGCTCCGACTGCTGGCCAGACTCCGTGCCCCCTGACTGGCAGCACCGCAGCCCCCGGAGGCCTCCAGAACCCCAGATAAGGCTGCAGGTGCTGGCCCCAGCCTTCCCTACCCCACCCAAGGCAATTTGCCACACACCAAGGCACGTGTGCAGGGGCATGCCGAGGACAACTGGCGGTGGAACAAATATGTGCCTCTGCTATTTGTCCCTGGAGAAACGCACGTTCCCACTCACGGGAACACACCCTTAAGTTCTTTGCAACAGAAAAATTGTTCTATTATTTCTCTGTAGTCAAAAAATGAGTGAAAATTAAAAGCTGCCATTTTCCAAGGGGTGTCTGCAGTCTAACAGGGGGCGACTTGCATCTAAAAAACTTGAGAACCACCATCTCAAGGTTTCACCCTCAGCTTCTGCTGAAACAAACCCAGGAACATTAGAACCAGTGAAAGAGTTAAATTTCTAAAAGTAAGCTAGTAATTAGATCCTAATTTTTACTGTAGCTTAAAAAGGCCATTTGAGGCCCTCTGGAGCAAACATTTTCCCTCTTAATGACACTGTAATAGATTAAGACGGGACCTGTCTCCAAGCAAACATTAAACAAAAGAGATAGATTACCCTGGTGATTAGAAGGAGCTGATCGCTCATGCACAGTTTGTGTGAGGAGATTGCGGGGAAAGCAGCTGCAATAACATTTGCATAGAAGTGACATGTGGAGGGCACAGGAGGCTGTTGCTCTCCAGCACCTTGTTGTCCATAAACAGTCACCCTGGAAATTAAGTAGCCCAGAAACAGAACACGAATGACTTTTTATTGTTGTTGTTGTTGCTATAAGGAGCAGAAGGACATATCTATCAGGCTCCAAAAGAAGCAGAAAGCCAACGACGGAAGGAAAAGTCCTTTGTATCCATAGCATGAACAATGTGGACAGCAGTAACATGGGTTTTGCCTCCAAGGCGCAGATTCACATATTGGGCGTTCACGTGTTGCTCCCTTCGGCATTGCAAGCCTAGCTGGGGGGTAATCAAAAGTATCTGAGTACAGATTTGGAAGTCAAGCACTTGCATCCCTCTGTTTAATGATTTGGGCCATGTCTGCATGCTAATCTTACTGTGCCTAGCTGCACACTCTCAAGCGCACCATACAAGTGGGCATGTGTTCTTGATAACCCAGAAACAATGAAGCCATGTCCACATCAGGCTGTGTGAGTCTAGCACCGCTGAGTGACAGTGTCCAGTGCCCTATCCCCATGCTGACTAGTCCATCCCCAGAGTTGCAGAGACATGGCTACACTTTCTGGTTTTTAGGGCAATCCCCTGGCCTTAGATCAGCGGTTTTCAAGCTGCTTTCGACCAAACCCTGGGGTTCCACAATAGGTCACCAGAAGTTTCACAAAGAGACTGGGGGAAATGGCAGAGCAGGCTGGGTTCTGGCATGCTGCCATTGCCAGCCCGGGTCAGCACACCAGCTCGCATGGCCCAGGGAGCCAGGGGTAGGGGCTCTGTGGCAGAAGAGGTGGTATGACAGGGTTTCATGACCTCAGGAAGTTGGCAAAGCACTGACTTAGATAACTAAATCTCCAAAGTGACTTAGGCTGCAAGGTCCTTAAATGTATGTAGTAGAGCTGTGTGAAGCTTTGGTTGGTGATTCGCTTTGGAGGAGATTTGGCCCGATTCGGTGGCCGAATCTCTGAATCTGAATCGAATCAGGGGACCAATCTAAAGGTCCGAATCAATTCAAAGCTCTCTGAATCTTCAGAAAAGATTGAGAGCGCTTTGATGATTCAGGCAGTCCCTGGTGGCTGCAGCCGGGAGCTGCAGCGCCCCCTAACCCCCCCTCCCCACTCCCTCAGCCCTCCAGCTCCAGCCCTTTAAGAAAAAAAAGGCCAAGAAAAGCCCAGGGACTCACCACTCCTGCAGGAGCCTTGGGGTTTGGGGGGCTCGTGTAGAGCCCCCCACATGGTACGGGGCAGCAGGGATCGCCCCCACCAGCAGGAGTGGTGAGTCCAGGATTGTTTTCATTTGTTTTTTTCTTAAAGGGCCGGAGCTGGCCCGGGCAGGGCATCTATGGGGGGGCTGGGGGAGCGAGGGGGCTTCTGAAGAGCCCCCCATGCAGTGGGGGGCAGTGGGGGGCAGCGGGGGTCACTCCCCCACCCAGCAGCCAAATCAATTCGTCTGAATCAATTTGGGACAGTGATTCAAATCAATGAATCAAATCACTGTCCCCCAAATCGGCCAAATCTGAATCTGAAGCAAGCACTAGCTGCTTCGCACAGGCCTAGTATGTAGGTGCCTGACTTTCCCTGACTTGACTGTGAGCTTCCGAGGTATTTAAGGGGCTTCACTTTTATTGCAATCAAATCACTTAAGCCATTTTTTTAAAGGCTTCTAGGCATTTAGCAAGATTGTCAAAAGTGCTTATCTGCATCTTTTATCATCTAAGTCCCTTGGGCCTTGCAATGCCAAGCAAAGGGAAATTTATACCTTTACAGAAGTGTGGATAGGTGTTTTCACTGCAGTCAGGGGGCTAATAAGAGGCTGCCCTTCCATCTGATCCTTTGTGGTAGAGAACCCAACCAGTGCCTTTAATGGGAGCCAGACTCCTCCAGGGCGTGTTTGGAAAGGGGAAAATGAAACCTGGTCACTGGAGCACCTGGTTCTGAGCTCCCCCTTTCTGCTGAGGCGGCTACCGACTGGACCGAGCTCCCAGTCCACAATCTCTCCCTTATGCTGAGGTCACGTTTTCAGTTGTGCTTTTAGCTGCCAGAAAATGAAACAGATGCAACAGCCAATGTTGAACTTGGGTCTTGTCCTCTTGTCCCCTCTCCTGACCTCAGGGACCTAGTCGTACATGATTGCAAGCAGCCTATGCAGCAGAAGCCTGTCAGGTAAGGCCTGCCTCATACTGCAGCTACCGAGGAGGAAGGAAACAGCCCCTGCAAGGACCATCCCATCCCACGCACTGCACTCGCACCTGGAGAGCTGCCAGCTCACTGCAGAGTCCAGCAGACAGAAGTCGCTGACCCTGTGGCCAGCAAATGGCAAGCTAATCTTGACTCCGTGGAGTCACTGAGCTGGCTCTAGAAGAGACATGCCGTGATCAGCAGAATGGAAAGCTGCCTAATTAGAGAGAGTGAAAGCAGCAGCAGCAGCAGCAGGGGCCCTCACCACCCCTGCCAAGAGAACATGTCAGAATCAAACTGTTGCTCCTTTACTCAAAAGTTTACAACGTGTTTCTTTCAAACCCCCATTAAGCCCTTATGTCCTCCTACTCTGTACTGCCTGGCTCCAGTGCTAGTGACTGATTGCTAAGGGATCTGTGTGTCAACAGCAGCCATAACTCTCTGGCTACCTTCTGCTCCTGCCTCATTTGTTTGGAGGACAGGCATTGGCATGGCCTAGTGTGGAAGGGCATAGAAAGCTGGAGATGTGGAGTCTTCCCTGCAGCCTGCTACAGACTTTGGAGGTGAGCCAACTTTGTAAAGGGCATTGGGACATAGGCACGAAGCAGGATTGGTGATATTATTGATTCACACACTGAGAGTCTCAGAAGGTAAGGATACTGCTGAAATACCATCTTAGAAATATTATAGATGGGATGGGATGGGATGGGTCTAACACAAGTTACTTCAGTTGACGACAAGTTGAGGGGAGGCTAGGATTCATCAATATGGACATATCCTATGAGGACAATATAGGTAGGACATCTCTTGCAATGAGAATGAAGGAAAAATGACTAAAAGAGAGACCAAAGACACAGTAGCTGAGCAGGATCTGTGGCTTTGTGGATGAAGGGAGAGCAGTGGGCATAATATACCTGGATTCCAGCAAGGCTTTGGATGCAATCTCCCATAACTTTCTCAGAAGCAAGCTAAGGAAGTATGGGTTGGATAAATGGTCTGTAAGATGGATAGAAAACAGGCTCAAAGAGTAGTAATCAATGGCTTGATTTCTAATTGGCATCCAGTATCAAGAGGAGTGCCCGAGGGGTCAGTGCTGGGGCCGGTTTTGGTCAATATCTTCGTCAACGATCTGAAAAACAGGATGGTGCACCTTCAGCAAGTTTGCAGATGACACCAAGTGGGAGGAGTAATACATACACTGGAGGATAGGGCTAGACCTCAGAGAGGCCTAGACAAATTGGAGAATTGGACCAGAAGAAATTTTATGAGATTCAATGAGTGCTCAGTGAGAAAGACCTAACTGTGGGTGTATACTAGAGACCACCAAACGAGGGGGAGGAGCTCAATCTGGAGTTCTCTCAAGAATTGACAGAGGCCGTGCACACACAGTACATGGTCATCATGGGTGACTTCAGTTACCCAGACATCTCTTGGGAGGAACACTCAGCTAAGTCAGATCAGTCGCGTTGCTTCCTGACCTGTATCAAAGAGCTCTACCTGACTCAGGAAGTGCACGGGCCAGCCAGAAATAATGCTCTCCTAGGTTGGGTCTTGGCCAAAGGAGACAATTTGATGAGCAACTTGAATATAGAGGGTAGCCTGGGCGACAGCAACCACGAAACCATCATGTTTACTGTCCATCGCAAGGCAAACAAATTGGCTAGCAGGGTTGAAGTTTTGGGACATATGTAGATGAAATGGGGGCCCTAAATTGAAGTGATGGGTTTTTAAAAGCACTGCTTCAATTCAGGACAAAGTAAACCCCCGTGTCATGTACACCCGTGTCTTACCTGCCTCTCCAGCAGTGGGGAGGGGACGTGAGCCGCCAGTGGGCAGAGTGGTCTCTGGGCTGGGGGTGCAGGGGGCGGGGATCTGGTGCTTCCCTCTGTGGCAGCGGTGGCCCTCCTCCAGGTGGCACCCACCTGCAGGCACCCAGCTCAGGCAGTCCCGGGGAGCACCGGGAAAGACCGAGTCCCTGCGCAGCTCAGGCTCTAAGGAAAAAAATATATATATACATATATATATCAGGCTCACTGCTTTATATATATATATATATATATCTCAGGACTGCTGCCAGGCTGCCTGCACAGACTACCTGCACAGTCCCTGAGCTGCACAGAGCCCGGTGCTTCACTCCGTGGCTGTAGAGCAGCAAACTAAAACTCCTCACAATACACCTCCAACACCATTCAAGTGGTGCAAAAGCATTTAACCTCCTTTAAAGTGTCATGCCCACATGCCCCTTGTTTTGTCTACACACGCCCATGGACTTCAACAGAAACTATTTCAACAGGCTCAGAGCAATAGTAGGGGAAGTGCTGTGGGACCAGGGACTGAAGGTGAAAGGAGTGCATGAAGAGTGGTCCTTCCTCAAGGACACGATCCTTGAAGCACAAAAGAAGTCCATTCCCACATGGAGGAAAGGTAGCAGAAGGGCTGGTAAGTCCTCTTTGTGTAATAGTGATATCATGGTCCTCTTGAAAAAGAATAAATAGGCATACAGACAATGGAAGCTTGGGGCAGTCCCCCAGGAGGACTATACACCAATGGCCCACACTTATGGGGAGCAAATTAGAAAGGCTAAGGTGGTGACTGAATTTAAACTAGCAACAGAACAATCAAGGACAATAAAAAGTCCTTTAGGTGTGTAGCAGGCAAAAGGAAAGCTCAGAGCAACATAGGGCCCCTGCAGGACAAATCAGGAGAGTTGGTGGTCGACGTAAGGAAAAAGGCAGAGCTCTTCAAGGAGTTCTTTGCTTCAGTATTCCTAAGTACTGACTAAGACAATTCCCCTACCTTGAAAGTGGCCAGTGGTGTCCCTCAGGGGTCCATGCTTGGTCCAGTGCTTTTCAACATCTTTACCAATGCTTTGGATGTGGGGGTGAAGGCCTCACTGGCCAAGTTCACGGACAACACCAAGTTATGGGGGAGCACGGTTATGCTTGAAGATAGACTACAGATACAGGCGGACCTAGACAGGACGGCAAGTTGGGTGGATCAAAACCAGATGAAGTTCAACGCTGGGAAGTGTCAAGTGCTCCAGCTGGGGACGAGCAACCCACAACATACTTACTGGCTCGGCAGCACCAAACTGACTAGCACCAGGACTGAAAGGGACCTGTGGGTAATAATAGACCATAATATGAATATGAGCCATCAGTGCGATGCTGTAGCCAGTAGGGCAAACAATACTCTGGCATGCATCAACCAATGCATTTCAAGCAAAACCAAGGAGGTGATTCTTCTGCTCTATTCAGCACTGGTGAGACCACAGCTGGAGGACTGCATCCAGTTCTGGGCACCGCACTTCAACAGAGGCATGGAAAAGCTTGAGAGAGTCCAAAGAAGAGCCACTCATATGATCAGAGACTTGCAAGGCAAGCCATATGAGGAAAGGCTGAGGGACTTGGGCCTCTTCAGCCTAAAAAAGAGAAGACTGAGAGGGGACTTGGTAGCAGCTTACTGCTACATCAGGGAAATACATCAAGGGCTCAGTGAACAACTGTTCACCAGGGCACCCTTGGGGAAAACCAGGAGTAATGGCCACAAACTCCTGGAAGACCGATTCAGGCTTAACACTAGGAAAAACTTCTTCACAGTCAGGGTGTCCAGACTGTGGAATAAGCTCCCTGCAGAGATGGTGCAATCACCTACCCTGGAAATCTTCAAGAGGAGACTGGACGGTTATCTCGCTGGGGTCACCTGACCCCAGTTGTCTTTCCTGCCTGGTGCAGGGGGACTGGACCCAATGATCTTGTGAGGTCCCTTCCAGCCCCTAACAATCTATGAATCTATGACTCTCTTTCTTTGAGACAGAACAATCCCATGCACCAGTACAGGCTGGGGGCTGACTGGCTGGGCAGCAGCTCTGCAGAAAAGGACCTGGGGGTTACAGTGGACAATAAGCTGAATATGAGCCAGCAGTGTGCCCTTGTTGCCAAGAAAGTTAACGGCATCCTGGGCTGCATTCATAGGAGTGTCATGAGCAAATCAAGGTGAATAATTATTCCCCTCTATTTGGCATTCATGAGGCCACATGTAGCATACTCTGTCCAGTTTTGGGCCCTCCACTTGAGAAAGGATGTGGACAAATTGGAAAAGGTCCAGTGGGGGGCAACAAGAATGGTGAGGGGGCTGGGGCACTTGTGAGGAGAGACTGAGGAATCTGGACTTACTTAGGCTGGAGAAGAGAAAACTGAGAGGGGATTGAATAGCAACCTTCAACTACCTGAAGGGTGGTTCCAAAGAGGATGGAGCTGGACTGCTCTCAGTGGTGGCAGATGACAGGACAAGGAGCAATGGGCTCAAGTTGCAGCAAGGAAAGTTGAGGTTACACGTTAGGAAAAACTTTCTCACGAGGAGGGTAGTAAAGCACTAGAACAGATTACCCAGAAAGCTGTAGAATCTCCATCCTTCGGGAGTTTTAAGATCTGGCTAGACAAAGCCTTGGCTGGGGTGACCTAGTTTCTGGTGCTCTGCTTTGAGTAGGCTGTTGGACTACATGATCTCCTGAAGTCCCTCCCAACCCTAATTTTCTGTGATATTGGTGGACTTCAGGGTGTCACCGTCTAGCACACAATCATGAGTTATGACAGACGGGTTCTCGACTCAAAATAGGATATGGCAAGAAAGAAGAACAGCAAGAAAAAGAGAAATTAGCTAGACAATAGACAGACATTGAAAAAATAACGAGGGAGAAAACTAGATGGTGAGCTGGAGAGACAACCACATTGGAAATTCAGATTGGTTTGTAGGTGTGTTACACATAGGTAGAGATAGACATATAGATAGAGGGAGAGGATGTGTCAGGGTTTGTGTGACACCAATTTCATGTCCAAGGCCACAGAGCAGGATGCTGACAACAGGAACTGAATTGCAACATAATTGATTTTATCGCGCAGCAAAGAACTAACGAGGGGTAGAGATGCTGCACTTATGCTATGCACCAATCTCCGGGTGAATCATCAGTGATGGGAAAGGTACTGCAGGCAGGAACCAGGAGTCCGATATCACCAGGTCATTTCAGTGCATGGCAGGAGGCCTTTGAGTGGAACCAGATGATGCTTTGAACAAATTTTTAAAAATAAGTAAATTCATTGCCTTGGTCCCTAATTAAATACTCGGTGCTGAGTACGAATCCTAAGTGATTGCCCAGAAGCCATTTCTGCTTTGTAGCAGGCTGGCCTGCTGTTTTACAGCTAATTAGATGACCTAAGCCTGTCTGTTTGCCAAAAAGCACCTCAGGTATTCAGATCTGAGGCTTATGCAAGCTCCAAGCTTCAAAAGACCCTGTTCTGTAAAGGATCCAAAGAGCTATGCCTTCCCAAATCCACCGTGTGACTCCTTGCTGGCAGTCAGAGGAGGATGTGCAAAAGAAAAGGCTTCTCTGGACAGGAAGGTGGGTGTGGAGAGGTGTGAGGCTCTTGACCCTCACACTTGTCTTTGAAACTGTGTGAATGTTGCCACTCATAACCGCAGACAATAGCAGGACTGGCAAAACCCAAGGCCTTGCTCTAGTTGACCAAAGACAGCAGAGGGGTGAGAGGTCAAACACAGCAAGTCACTCCTCGTCCATCTCTCTGTGTCTGGTGCAGCCCTTTCCCCTGTAGTACAACCTTCAGGGTTCTGCACAATATGGTTTGAAAGTGAGCCAAGCAATGGCCACGGATCCAACAGTCTCGAATGAACAGGTGACCGAGCGCAGTGCTCTGTTGTTCCAAAGAAAACCCCTCTGTAGTTCAAAATCTGCTGTCCATAGAGGCATTTAAAAGCATTCCTCCAGAAAAGATCTGAATTGCTCATGTGTGTTTTCATAGCCCCGCTCAGCTAATCTGCAGAAACACATGCGTTAAAGGGCAGAAGCAGTGCTTCCTCCTCCACCCCCACAGAGAGTAAAAATCCCCCATGCCCTCAACTAACAACCAAACCCTTGTGCTCAAGCATGCAAGAGAAAGTGAGGTTGCATGCTCATCCATTTCCACCCCAGAGCAAGAGTGGGAAGGGGTGAGGATTGGCCCCAACCACCCCTTACTCAAAAGAGGAGTTAAGCCAGATGGGACCAAGAGGGACTGCAGCTTCCTGATGGTACAAATCAGCTATAAAGAGTTACTCGCTGGGGAGAAAGAAGGGAGCTGTGGCAAGAAGGATATTTCAAGGCTAGAGTAAAGGCCTGGGACTTGAGACACATGCATGAGGTCTTTGGCTCAAGCACAAGTTTGTTGTGTGATGTTGGCCAAGTCATGTAACCTCCTCTGAGCCCCTGCGCCCCATTTGTGGTGGGGGGGACAGCACTTCCATGACCTGTGTTGGATGTTTTAAGGTACGACATGACTGCTGGCTGGGGCAGGGAGATGGATGAGGGCATGGACAGAGCTCGGCAATATCCCTGGAGTTCATCACAACAGGACTGTAGAGCTGATGTGCCACCGGGCACTCCAGCCTGTTGCCCAACGCTACCGTCGTCCTGCGAAGCTCAGAGGAAGGGCTGGCCAGCAGAGGGAGCCCAGGTCAACCAGCAAACGTGTCTGGAATCTGGGCTGCCAGAGGAGCTTGTGTCAATATTTATTCAGTGTTGGAAACGGTTTTGCTTTTACTGTGTTTGCTTCCTGCAAATGTCCTGAGAAACAGCAAGGGCTGGTCACATGGCTGCTTGTGAGAAGAGCGAGTCCTGGGATCTGGTAGTGAGAGACAGGCGTTTGGATCGCAGAAGGCCCTTGTGCCACTCCGCGCCTCTCCTGCACGCCAATTAAGAGAGAGTAATTCTCTCTGCCTGACGGGGGTGTGAACACACATCCATTCGTTCCGAGGCACGCATGGGCTCCTAGGAACAGAAACCACATCAGTCAAAGGACGAGCCGGTCCCAGCTTTGTCATTATTCGTCGGCAGCCTTTCAGAGCCACAGCCGAAACAACCCAGCGGGGGTCCGAGGCAGGCTAGTATCCTGACCTGGCTGCTGACATCACTCTTCCCCGTCACTGCCATTCCCCCACCACTGACCCACCATCAAAGCCTCTGGCTTAGCAGGCTGGATCCAGCAGCTCTTTCAGCCAAATCCAGCATATGGTCCAAATGCTGCCAAGCCCTGGTCTAAACGGAGAAGACCGAGAAAGGGCAGGGAGGAACCAAGGACAATGTGAATCCATCCAGCATTGCTAGCAGCGCTTGGTGCAGAATCCATATCTGTGTCCAGCCTGTCCGGTCTCCTACTCACTGCCTCCTTCTCTTTGGAGGAGTCGGCTCCAGGGCAGCAGAGAGCTGTGTCTTACGGCTTACTAGGGAATAAGCCTGATCCACTCCCCCCTGCTCTGTATGCAGCTAGGCAGTAAGGAAACCTTGGAGGCATCCCACGTGGCCTCCCTGGAAACCCCCATCTTGAGCACAGGGCCGGGGCACCTCCAGGAAGTCTTCACCACCTCATTTCCAGGGTCGATGCTAGCAGAGCAGCTGCAGTTGGACAGACTGGGCTTATTGCCTCAGTGGCAAGGCTACCATGGTGCAGACATGCCTTGTGAATGCTCTCATTATTTTCAAGCATTCCCCCAAGTACTTTGGACAATAAGTGAACTCCCTCCAAGTTGTTTGCACATTCCTCCCTTGGACTAGACTTTATTCGTGCTTTATGCCTGGACACATGGTACTGCTTCTGCTCACTGACTGCATGACTATGAATGTCTGTGAAATGCCAATTAGCGGTGGATCGTTTGGGCCAGTTCCTAGGCACTTGCAGTGTGCAACCTGGTGAAGTGCATGATGGCAGAATCAGTGGGCGCTCTGGAGCTGCAGGATCAGGCAGGAATGGACACTCTTCCCAGCACACAGCAGAGCACGTGTCTAGTGGTACCCAAGCTAGCTTTACACTAGCTGGCTCTGGTACTGGTCGCAGTCTAGCTCTGACAGCACGGAGCTCAGCACGGGCTGAAAAATTTGACCAAAAAGCTGCTGATCTGGGATCCGTGCTGTTATAGCTAAGCTGTTACCGCCACTTAAGCTAACATGTTTAACACTAACTTGGCTACATCTACACCACAGTGCAGGCACTACAGTGACTGTAATTTAGATACACGTATCCATACTACTAAGAGCTCCAACTCTGCTGCGTGCCTTGATGGGTACGGGTTTAAAAGCAGGCTCAGCAGGGGATGGGCCGCGATAGTGCTTGCATCCGCAGGGCTGAAAGATGTAATAGCAGCACTGATTCTTTAGCACTGTAATACCTGCCCGTTTTGTGAGAGCAAAGAGCAAGGTGGGCTGCTGGGGGCTAGCAAGGTTGCAGGCCTCATTCTTGGTTGCATAGGGCCAGACAGCGAAAGAGAGGGCCCTGTTTTTTCAGTCGCTGGCTTACACCAGGCCTGTAACCGGAGATGTTCTCTACTTATTTTGCAAACCATAAAATACAATGGACGGAGTATGCTTGGAGGGTGAAAGCGGAGCAGAGCACTGTTTGCATTGCAGATTTGTTTGCCACGTGGTACGTTTTCTGTGAATCCATCCTAGTTTCACAAGCCTCCAAGTACATTGCCATGTGTTCTGATGCAGATAAGAAGCAAGCTGCTTGCCCATGACTGAACAGGCATGTTCCTGTGCCCGAAATATGAATAGATGGCCATGCATGCCGGTGATTACGGAGCAGGGGCTAGGCTTAGCCTGATTTGGAGAGGAAGGTTAGACCTGTGTTGTTTGCCTAGTATTGGCAATACGACTCCTCTCTGTGTTACACAGCATCTGACCACAGAAATACAGGCTGATAAAACAATGTGCTGGAACAAGAGGTGCAGCTGCGATAGCCATGTCTGGCCTCCCCAGCTGCAGGCTAAACAAAAAACTCAATGCTGTCCCTCGGCGAGCATCCACTGGAGCAGAAACTTGGCTTCCCTGGTTCTCCTGCTGTAAAATCTCTCCTATCCCTTCCCCTCAGGCTAGCTGCACCCAGTCTCATAACATGCGAGTCCATCTCCCTGCTTTTGTGTGTGGATGCTATATGACATTATGAATTGTTTTCTTCTTCTCGTGTATTATCCCTATTACACTCGCCCCTAGAACCGTGACTGAGGGCAGGTATTGTGCACTGCATAAGCACGGGGGGCCGAGAGACGGGCTCTAGCCCAAAAAGCAGGCCAAACAGAGAAGAAGTGACTTATACTGCAGTCAGTGGCGTAGTAGCAATTAAAACAGGAGCAAATCAGAGAAAGAACTTCAGAACTATAATCTGTCAAATTGCACACACCTGGGAAACCAAAACCCTTGGCAAAAATTTGCATTGGGGAAAAACATTGGGAGGTGGAGACGAGTCTCAGTGCCCTAGAACCGGTCCAAATGTCCCCTTTCGTTGTTACAAAGATGCATTTCCATTTTTCCTTTGGAAGCAACTTTTCTCGCTTGTATTTTTTTTCATTTTGTCTTCTATGGAAGGTGATCAAACTGAACCTGTTAAAAAGGAAAAGGAAGCACTTGGGTTACATCAGAGCTCAGTATTACAAAAACCCCAAGGCAAATGTTTGGTTTGGAGTTTTCCTACACAGACAATTTCAGAAGTTTGGGTTTTCGTTTCAATTTGGAACCAAGCCGGGTTTCAAAATGTCACAGTCCTTCGGAAATGGGGTTCCCAGGGCTCCCCGATCCAAGCCAGCACCCCGTCCTAGTCTTTCTGCTTCAAACATCCACCTTTCATCCAAGGGGACACAACCTGGCAGAGACCTTCACCGGAACCCCAAACTGAGCCGTGCGGGTAGCTTGCTTGCACTCCTTGGCACCCCAAGGGAAGGCTGAGCTTTTGCCATGGTTATTTACTCCATCACTGGTCATCTGACACTACGCTGGCACTACAGACAAGCCCGAATGAGTCGGGCACAAGAGCAGAAGAGCTGGTGGGCTCAGGACCCTGGAAATGGGAGAGCTGGGGGGCCTGTTTCTACAAGTGCAGCTGGGACTGTAATGGTGTTCAGACCCAGGGTTTGGATCTGAAGAAAAATAGACGAGGTGATATATGGGGTCAGGTTAGGCAGGATGGTAAAGGGCTTTTTCTTGAGTATTTCTGAGCATGAGCCACAGAGCGAGGGATGTGAGACTTGCCCCCAGTCCCACACAGCTAATGATGCCAGAGCTACTAACCAGGCTGCCCCACGTTCTCATCACCAGCTGCTTTCCAGGACAGCGAGAAGGGGAATTTGAACCCAGTGAGATAGGCTTTATGCCTGTCGTCATGTTGTCGCAGATGCATTTTTCCCCGAGGCAGAGAGAGTTGATACCAGGGCATGCTTTGTGCATGGTGTTAAGCAGTGAAGATATTTGGTGAAAGTTCGGCGTTTTGGTCTTGGCGACAAGTGTGATTTTTAACGAAGTTGAGAACAAAAGAAGTTCTTGCTAAGTGTCTCATTTGGGTGGGTGTGTGGGGAGGTAATCCGTGTGTGTGCCTCTGTGTGGTCTTTAGCACAACTTGTGTCAGGAGGAAGGGAGACATCGTGGCTTGGGAATCAATACAATGGTGTTGGTACCGCGGTGCATGAATATCCGATGCATATCTGAGTGTCTGAGCGTGTCCTGCAATGCTTGATTGTGTGTGTCCAGGTCTATTCATGTGTGTACACATCTGGATGGGTGCCTGCATGTTTGTGTGTATGCCTTGTTGGGGGGGGTGTCTTTGTACATGCATTTGTGGGCATGGGGCTGATTGTGTAGCAGGGCTCCTTCTGCTTTTTTCGATATCTTTCCTAGTAGAGGGATGGAGCATGCAGCACTAATAAATAACTGTATGCCACTGGGAAAGAAGAGAAATCACACAGAAGTAAAAGCACCTGCTAATGAGCAAAGCAGGGAGCTAACTGGGAAAACAATGGAGCTGCCCCTCACACTCTCATTTTATCATTTCCACCCAGTCAGCAGGTGAACAGGGAGCAGACAATAGACATTGTGGCATTTCTTGGAGCCTGCAGGAGTAACGTTCAGGGCGAAAAAGAATGAAAAGGAAAGCCGCTGGGAGGTAAATGTACTGCAGGTGCCCTGTAGGATCATTTTTAATCTGCGCCTCATCCCGCCAGGGTCTTAAAGGGATGTTTTCCCACTCATATGTTTCACTTCTTGGCGTCTAAATCAAAAGACTCAGAATTGACATTTTAATTTACCCAGCCGTACAAAGTGCTGAATGCTCTGAACCTCCAGAAATATAGGCGGGATGTGTATATCTCTATCAGTACGGGCGTGCAGGTCTGCGTGTGCGGATGAGACCGAGCGAGAAGGAGAGAGTCATGCTGATGGATACTGTTTTATCCATCTGTTGTTACTGTTCCTCCAGCCAATTTTCTGCTGGACATTTTTCTCTGGCTTTAAAGGACAGAAACTTGCAGGTTTTACTAATGCCCTGGCAGGAATGAGGAGGCAACGGGGAGAGATAAGAGATGGGGCATAGAAATGAGATGGAATGTGTTATATGGACCAAGACGTGGTATAAATCTGTCTCTCTAGTAGAATAATCCTGGTTTACACCAGCTAAGATTCTAGCTTTTTATCTTGTTGGCTTCCACCTTGCAAACACATCTAGTTTTCCTGTTGCAGTTTCCAAAGGCAAGTGAGAAAGAGAGAAGAGAGAGGGCAGTTTTCTGACAAGAACATCTAGCACCCGATTACAAGGGCCCAGTGGTGTAGCCCACAGTTCACTCCCTGGGTTTTAGGCATATTGCAGGGGGTCGGACTCGATGATCTATTGAGGTCCCTTCTGACCCTAACATCTATGAATCTATATTGCTCTCTCTTTATTTGCTTCATGGGCATGCCTTTGATCTCCCATCCTGCATGAGGTTTTCAGAGAAAGGGCCCTGCTCCTCCACAAAGTTGCTTTGAAGTCAGTGCAGTCCTGTGGGGGGCACAGGTCTCCTTGGTGCAGACCCTAGATAGTAATTCCCTGTCAATGGCAGCACCTCTCTATGAAACCTTCCAAGGCCCTAACAGCCTTGACCTCACAAGCCTGCAGTCTCAGCCAATCTCCAACAAAAACAATAACTTCCCATTACCAAACTTGAGGTTTTGGAACTGAAACAAGATAGAAATCAGACTGATGGGCCTGCCCGTACCTTGCAGCTCAGTGCCTCGAAAATCTGCTAACAGCTAGAAACACCTATATTGGTCCATCCTTCCCTAATGGCCGGCAACCGTCGATAGCGCTGCTGAGGTTAATAAGTTTGTCCAAGGAGGATAGGAAGAGAGATACCTACAATGCATATATGCAATGGAAAAATGGTTCAGCATCCAGAGAAGAATACGCTCATGCGGCCAGCATCTGCAGACATGAGCCAGGGAAAGCCAAGGCATGCATGGAAATCAAGTTGGCAACCGAAATTAAAGACAACAAAAAATGATTTTATAGGTACAGAGGGAGCAAGAAAAAATCAAGCTTCACTGTGGCACCCCTACTAAACACAGAGGGGAAGCCCACAGCTGACCCTGGTGAAAAGCCAGAGCTCCTGAATACTTACTTCACATCAGTATTCCTGAAACCAGGCAAGAACACATCACTTGGCCAGAGGCACAGAGAGTACGGCGATGACAGCAGTCTACATAAAATCAGTCCCGAACAGGTGAAGATACTCTTAGGTCATATGGACATTTTCAAGTCGGCTGGGCCAGATGACCTGCATCCAAGAGTGCTGAAGGAATTAGCCGAGCTCACAGAGGTGCCTCTGGTGAGGCTGTTCAAAGAGTCGTGGCATGCAGGAGTGGTCCTGAGTGACTGGAAGAGGGCTACTGCGGTACCCCTCTTTAAGAAAGGGAAGATGGACGACCCTGCTATAACTATAGACTGGTCAGTCTGACTTCGCCCCTGGCAAAAATCTTTGAAAAATTGTCAAGGAGGCCATCAACCACAAGCTTGCAACTGGTGGGGTACTGAGAAACAACCAGCATGGCTTTGTCGAGGGGAGGTCATGCCTAACAAACCTGGTGTCCTTTTATGGCCAGGTAACTAACCAGCTGGACATGGGACAGGAGGGGTGGATATGATGTCATCTACCTAGATTTCTTCAAGGCCTTTGATACTGTTTCCCATGAAATCCTTTCAATTAAATGGGAGAGTACTGGCCTAGACCAGGCTACAGTGAGGTGGGTTGGCAACTGGCTCAGTGGTTGATCCCAGTGAGTGGTAATTGATGGGGGGGGGCCTCATCCTGAAGGTACCTCTATGTGGTGCTTGGGCCCATGCTCTTTAACATCTTTATCAATGACCTGGATGAGGGAGTGGGAAGTGCAGTGAGTAAGTTTGCAGAAGATACCAAGCTATGGAGCCCAACAGGCACATCTGAGGGCAGGGCAAAGATCCAGGAGGACCTTAATAGGCTGATCCTATGGGCTGAATGCAATCAAATAAGGTTCAACAGGGACAAGAGCCAGGTCTTTCATCTGGGTAGGAAGAACACTCACCATATCTATATGATGGGTAGTGGTCCACTGTCTGGCACTACATCCAAAAGGGACCTAGGGGTGACAATTGACCAGAGCATGAATATGAGCCACCAGTGTGATGAAGTTGCCAACCGGGCAAATAAAACTCTGGCGTGCAGCAGCCGATGTGTTGCAAATAGATCCAGAGAGGTGCTCTTCCCCACTCTGTTCAGTGTTGGTGAGGCCACAGCTGGAGTACTGCCTCCAGTTCTGGGCACCACACTTCAAGAAGGATGTGGACAAACTGAAAAGGGTACGGAGAAGGGCCACCCGCATGATCAAGGGCCTGGGGGATATGCTTTATGAGGATAGACTTCAGGATCTGGGTCTGTTCAGTCTGAATAAAAGAAGGCTGAGGGGTGACTTGATAGCCACCTACAAATATGTCAAGGGAGAACACCAGGATCTGGGAGAGCAGCTTTTCAGAAAGCACCCCCTGGGAGGACAAGGACCAAGGGGCACTAGCTGGTCAGGGAAAAGTTTAGGCTAGGCATATCTTTTCCATCTGGGAAACTGGAATCTGGAACACACTTCCAGCAGGGGTGGTGCAGTTGCCATCCCTGGCGGTGTTCAAGAGGAGGCTGGACAAGCACCTTGTTGAGCTCGTTTGAGCCCAATTCCCTTCTGCGCATGGCAGGGGACCGGACTCGATGGTTTTACAGGTCCCTTCTGGTCCTTCTGTCTATGATTCTGTGATGTCTGTGTTTATTCCACATTTCACACAGTGGTTTGCTGGGCCATGTCAGAGCCCTCTAGGTGCTACCATGATATGAATCATAAATAAGTGGGGGGCAGTCTGATAATGTCAGGTAAAGGCCCCTTTTACTAGAGGCTTTTTGCTGTCCCCAGCAGAGCTAATTGTCAGACCTCAAAAGACAGCGTGCAGTCATCTGTGTTCTTTATAATCACCGAGTGGGGATTTGCAGGAGGCACGTAACATGGAAGCTGCTGCTTTATGGACTTCGACTGAAGATGAACATGAGCAAAAAGGGAGCACTTAGGGCCCAGGCAAGCACAAGGAACTGAGCAGCCTCATCACCATCATCTTCCATCAAGGGAAGACTCATGCTGTTGGCACATCACAAGTCTGGGCTCATTTCTGTCGCCTGGGGAAGGCCACAGGTCTGATTCTCACTGGGCTTACAGTGGTATAAACTCAGATAACTCCCCTGACCCCTGTGCAGTCGCACAGCAGAAGGAGATTCAGACTGCTGTCATGATGACCTCTGTGTGGCAAGGTTACGTGCCTCCCACCGGGGACCGGGACTCTTCTCCCCAAATGCATCCCTTGCTTCCCTTTACATCCGTCTCTACATCGAGACTCCAAACTAAATTTTTTCTGCAGGACCCCCCAGCAGCCACAAAGTTTGCCTGCAGTCTTCATGGTAGGACCTGTTGTGCATAAGTATGGGTGAGGTTATCTCCATAGCAAAGGCCTCTTGGGGCTCCATATATTACAGTCTCTTATCAGCACCCCTTTCCCCTGGTTCATTTCTTAAACAAATCTCCCGTGTGCATCTTGGTGGAAACAGCCCTGAGATAATAACAGCAGATACGGGCTGACCTATGGTATTCCTGGAGTGATCAAACTGCCAGATAACAGAATAAATCTTTCTCGTTGGCTGGGGATTAAATCAGAAGCAATGTTAGCTACTGCAGCTTCTTATTTATTTCTGTTCCCTTAAATTGCATTTCCCTTCCCCCAGTGCAAAGTGCCTGCTGCCTGCAGCTGTAAATTACTGCGAAGCTTTATGGTAAGTTTAGATACCAGGTCTCTTAACCTTGCCAACGCCTCTTGTTTCTCTTTATGGTCTCCACAGAGTCTCAGAAGAGAGAGAAAGAGAGCAAGTAAGAGAGAGAGGAGATTTTATGTCAAGACTGTCCTGGCACAAGATTATAGGAAGCCCTGCGGTCTAGTCCACAGGTCACATCGTGGGATGTGGGAGTCTGAAAGTCTAATCATGGACCTGCTGCGTGATGTTGTATAAGTCACTTCACTTCTGGCTGCTGTCCCCAACCTTTGTCTGCTTTGTCCATTCAATCTCTAAGCAATGGTGCTTCCACTTCAGTTAGGATTCATAGGAGCTACCATAATGCAAGAAATAGATTATACCACTTCTTTCTCAAGAGGACTAAAGTAATTCCCTTGGGATGTGATGAAAGCTGTACACATTTTTGTGCGTGGGGGTGGGGGGAAAGGGGTAGTTGGATGTCTGCCACGAAGCCACATCTCTGGGCTTTTAGTAGCAGATGAATGACATAATTGCATCATCTCCTCCTGTCCAAGGCTTTCTGAACAAATCCTTCATCAAGCAAATGAATGGAGTAGTAATTAGCCCTGGTCAGAACACTGTCTTTCCATGTGGTGGGAACGTGGGACATGTAGAAATATATTTTCTTGCAAAGTGGCAAAAAAACAAGCAAAAAGAATGACACTTCCTGCAAAATGGAATTGCTGGGAAACACTACGTAAGAACTTGAATGTAAATGTTTTGGTTTTGAAATGAGATTTTGCTTTTAAATTGGGTTTGTTTTACTTTTTCACGTCATGGCAGCAGTAATATTTCATGATAAAACATGCCATGTCATATGATCATGTGACAGAGCATGGAATAGGATAGCATAATATGTTTTCTTTTCCCATTTTATTTGTCTAATCATTTATGGCAGCTGCTCCTCAGTGCTAATTAAAACTTCTTATTTTGATAAATCAAAGTGTCTCCTGTATAGGTCATGATGAAACAGTTTGTAAATTTAAGCGACCAAGGATAATCATTCAGTGTGTTAA
>NW_005842009.1:1778183-1806641 GCF_000455745.1 Alligator sinensis
GTAGTATTGATTTATTTATGCCATTTACTTGCTGCCTTCTCAACAAAGGCTCAGAGCAGCTTACAGCAAGGGAAGCAGAACAACTGAACAGGGCTCACTTCAAGCATCAGTCCACAAAAGCTTGTGCCACTCATGCACGCACACACACACACTACACTTTGGTTAGTCTAGGAGGTGTCAATCTGTTAAACAGTATGTCATAGAAAAGGATGGGCAGACAGATGAAGATGAAAGATGGATTTGGCCCGCTGACTACATTGCACATTTGCCTACATAAGATCAAATGAACTAGTTGGGTAAGAGGTACCAGAGTCAGCCTCAACGTTATATAGTCTACAACTGTCTTCAATGGGCCACTGGCATGAACCAGTTATCTCAATGACAAGAGCTTTGGCTCACCCCCACCTGCACCCACGCTTCCCCCGGGCACAGAGTTCCTGCGCAGACAGGGACAGGGCTGGTGTAAGCTGGCGTATCTCCACTGGATTCAATCAGATGGTACAGATGAATTGTGAACCTGGCCTACTTTTTGAGTTCAGTTTAGTTTTTGCATCCCAGCCCTTACTCTCCACCACCCCCCGTAGCCTGATGTTCTCCATCACAACAGCTCTCACCCTCAGTCAAGGCCCTGCACATTGCTTGATTTATCTTTTAAGATTTTCCTGGCTGAAACCCTAGATCCCAAAGGCCTAGAGTCCATCCAGCTGCTTTTGACAACTTATCATTCATTCAAACAAAAAGCTCAAAGTGGTTGACTGATCCCACTTCAAACTACAGAGCGTATCCAACCGAGCAGGAGCAAGGAGAACTGCTATTATAGTCCCCTTATAAACACTACCCATTTAAGAATCGTGAACACTTGATCAATAGCTAGCTCCAGCATGGTTTGCCCAAGGTATCTGAGCTTGTATATTGTTTAACTAGGAGATTATTTCTCTGCTAACAGGTTTGCAGAATGAGCACACACTGAGGCTAGTGGGAGAGACAATTACAGCATTCAAAGCCGTATCTTTAGGATGACTTGTCTCTTCTCATAGGGGGTGTTAAACCAGTGGGTGTAAGGGGCTGAGAGCAAGGTACAGAAACTAGTGGTCTTGAGGGAGGTGGAGAATGAGCAGGCCTTTTTATTTCCTAACTAGAGTCCAAATTATTGTTAGAGCCCAGCACAGCTGGAGGAAATGTTCAATGAAATTGCCACTACAAAGTTACAGGGTTTAGGAATAAAGTGAGCAGAAACTCATTGCTAACTGCAATTGAGCAGCGGCAAGGTACAATACCGGGAGCAGATATTTAGCTGGTGTAAATACCCAGAACGCCATTGACTGACTGCACTGGCCTAGCCCTCCTGACTCCAGGCAGTGATGATCGTTTCCACCAGCAAATGGGCAAGCTTAAAACCACGGAGCTCACCTTTGGATTCAGAAACAAGTCAGATCACTATACACACAGGAGAAAGGCTTCCAAAATCAGCTGCGAGCAGGATCTTCAGCGGCACTTAGGGCGCACATTTTGATGGGAGATAGCCTCCTAAGTCATGTAGACCCAGCACATCAAAGTTATTAGGTGCCCAATTCCTACCAAAATCAATTAGAAATTAGGTAACATGATTATCTTTGAGTAACTGGCCCCAAGTGCCTTAGGAATACAAACCAGATTTTCCTGGCACCTGGGGTCCTAAATCACCTAGGTAGTTTGGAGATTCTTTTTTGCAAATGTGAAAGCCTCCACCACATCGTGGACTCCTCCCCAGCACAGTGGTTCAGGCCCTAGGATTGACATATGGTGCTTACCTCCCATAACCGCCCTGTACCAGGGCTCGAGGCCAAGATTTGCCAAAGCCTCTCGTGAGTGCATTTACTTTTGGTTGCTCAGGTTATGACACTGTGACGAAGTCATATTTTCAGGCGGTGCTGGGTCCTCAACATCTGGAAATCCGGCTTCCTCGGCAATGCCTCCACTCAGGAGCCCTGCATGCCTGTTATTTGTATTAGGGTGCCATACTTGCCATAAATGAGCCCACTGTGCTAGGTGCTGTACGCAGCAAAAGGCAGTCCTTGCCCCAGAGACACTAAATAGAGAAGACAGACGAGGACAGAGCAAAAGAAGGATAACCATCCCTGGTTTTATAGGTGGGGAACTGAGGCTCAAAGCTATTTAGTGGTTAGCTGGGTGTCACATATTATATACAGCCTAGTTTTCTCTACAGATATGCCATGGACCATAGGTAAACACCAAATGAAAGCTGTATTACCATGTCCACTGTGAAGCTCTCTCCCGCTCTTCAGGTGCCCAGAGAAGTTAATAAAATTAGGTAATTCACTTGTTTCCACAGATTCGTTTTCAAGGAATCCAAGTTTTCAGGCTGGAAGCAAATTCTTTTGACAGCTTTAGCTCCATGCAACTATTTGAGGATTAATACTATTTGTCTGTAGATTTGTGTTGGGGGGGGGGGCATGGGGTGAGGCATGTAATTAGACTGTTAGCTAGATTAGTGTGGATTTTGTTAGACTCACTATTTGAAATTGTCCCCAATCTATCTGAGCTGGAATTTTTAGCACAAGCCATTTGTATTTTATATCTCCACTGAAATACTGCTTTATAAATAGCAAAAGCTTTATCTTGACTCTAACCAGCATAGCAACCTCAACTTAAAGCTAAATGCATAATTTACTGCAAATTAAACTTAATGGGACTAGAATAATTATGTTGACTTTTGGAAGTACTTAAGGATAAATACATGATTAGATATTTTGCACACCGTGTGGAAATATTTATTTCGAAATACAAATCCTTTCCATTGAGCCTTTGATGGAACATTTAGATGTGACATTATCAGCTTAAAGATTACAGTACCATTAAGGCTACTTAAACAAATTGCTGTGTTGCGTTTCAGCAGTACAAAGAATGGACATCTCCATTTCAAGGCACTGACAATGCTCCAGGCTTTGCAGCCTCCCTGAAGCTGCTTTCTTGGGGCCTCCTTAAGTGAGTCCTCCAGCATCCCATGGAGGCTTCTTTCTCCATTATCTCGTGCACATAAAGACAAAGCGAGTGTCAAATGCCACCCGGCCAGGGCAACGTACAGCAATGGAAAAGACAGCCATATTCTTCAGCCTGAAGAACGGCATCTTTTCAGGCTCAAAGATGTGCCATGAAGTCTGCATTTTCCTTTCATGCCTCAATGGGCTGGACATAGTGACATCCATAGGTTGAACGGTCACCTTGTTTTATAAGGACAAGCAAACTGGCAGACCTGCACAACCCTTCTCATGGAAGCCAACCATTTTAGAGCGGTTTATATTGAAAAAATGATTGTGGGGGGGAGACGAGGGACAGAGATTTTGAAAGAACCGACTATTATTCCAGTGAAAAAAAATTGGTTTTGTTTTTTTTTTACTACCCTACAAACTGACCTGAATAAAACCAAACTGTCCTAAACTCCTGCCACATGTTACTGGGCTTGGAAAAAATCCTGCTCAATGTTTTTCCTTTCTTGTTTTCATTTGCTTCCTTTGACCCTCCTGGTACAAGAAAATGGGACACCAGGATGCAGTCTATTACTGTGGACACCTGCTCCAGCTTTCAACATTATCTGGGACATCGATGATCTAATAGGTCCCTTCCGACCCTAGAAATCTATGAAACCTAGGAAATCTTGTAAAAAGGCCTTTGCTCGTGAGGTTTTTGGAACCCAAAGGTTCAGATTTCCTTCGTATATACACCTGCCACTCATAGAGTAAGCAAAGTCCAGTGTTGCTGACAAAAAGAAGTGTAGTAAAAGATTGTGAAGTGCTCTGAAACTGGAGTAAAGGAGCCATATATGTTCTGGACAGAGAGATACACTGCACTGCTGGGACCAGGGTACAGGATGCCCTCCTGTTTCAGAGGAGTGCCCTCCTCACACAATGACAGAGCCACGCTTGCTCTGGCTCCCTCTGGCCCCATGAATTTTTGCTGGCCTTTCTGCAAAGTGGCCTAGCTTCAACAGGAATAGAGGAGGGTGCCCCTGTCTCACTCCCAGCCTGGCCGATAGCCTGGTAGGAAAGTCACCCACCTTGCAAGTGGGAGGTGTGCATGCAAGTCCATTCAAATCTCTAACCACCAAGCTACTGAGCACAGCCAACCGCAAACTGTCCCTGTCTGGTTTGCATGGGAGGACCTGCCCGGCAGGAGCTGTCTGAGAAAGCCTGCTGGTTTAGGCATCACAGGTGCGGTAGGCTGGAGAAAGCCTCCTGGTGGGGGGTGAAGTGCTCAGCTGCCCATCCCCACTAGGACTTAGGTGACTGCATGTGTCCAAAGGAAAAACCTGATGCATGCCGCTGCCCTGCCAGCACATGCTATGCCAGCTCCCTGGGCACTAGCTCTGCAGCTGGAATGGTGCAGCTGTATGTGACTGCACATGTGGAGAGATAGAAACAGCTGGCACGTTCACCGCACCATGCCAACCGCACTGCTTCTGGGTCGGGGACTAGTGCGTTTGGAACGGGTGCAGTGTGCCTCAGCTTGGGGCTGCCTTGGTCCCTGCAGACACACCATGAGACTTAGCAGCAGCTACAGAGGGTGCTGAGGATCTCAGTGGCACATAGATGTTGGACACGGACCTCTAACATGGCAGCAAGGCATCTCAGGCCCTTTGTGGATCTTATCTGCAGGTCTGGATCCTCAAGAGTCCTGTCACCTAACTCTCATGGTTTCACTGGGAAGCAAGTGCCTCAATACCACTGATGCTCTGGGGAGCTGTCCCTTCCTTCCCCATTTGTAAATGGAGACAATAGCACTTTCCTAAACTGCAACCAAACATTACTGGGCTTGGGACACAAACCCTGCCCGTGGTTTTTCCTTCCTTATTCGCATGCTCCCTCTGACCCTCCTGGTTGAAGAAGATGGGACACCGCAATACAATCAGTCTTGTGAGAACGAGACAAGGCACCATGATGCAATTGGTCTTGTGAGAAAGAAAACTCGGAAGGGTATGAGGTGTTCAGGTGCTAGCATCACCATATCTACACAGAAAGAGAGACTCTTGGCTCATGGGAAAGGGAAGGAGTGATGGATATCTCCCTATGCACTGTTTTTTCGCCAGATGGCTTTTGTTCCATGTAGAAGCTCGTCCATGCGACTGCACAGCGCCATGTCCACGTAGGTGCGATCCCACCCCTGCAAGCGTGGATCCCGACACAACAGCACAGCCTTTCCGCTCTCAGTTTGATTCCCTCCATGGACTTTCATCCATTTAACCTGCTACCCAATGCCACCAGTCATAACAATGCTGTGCTGCATTCCCTGGGAGTGTGAAGGTTTGGTTGGGACATAGGCAGCCTGGGCCTGTGGAAGGGCACCCAGGAGGAGGTCAACTAGGTGGGGTTACAGGCTTCCGGGGTATCAGGTCAGGGTCTGGATCAGCAGAACAGAGATCCAAGAGATATAGTCCAGGATGCAAGCTGAGGTCAGAAGCCGGGAGAGTCAGAGAGCCGGGCGCCGAGCTCCAGGGAAGATCCAAGAGCACAGTCAGAGAAAGCCGAAGCTGAGTCAGGAGCCAGGAGAATCAGAGACAGCAGTGACCACAAGGCTTGTCGGAGCAGACTGAGGCTGCTGTCAAGGTGTACGTGCAGCCTGAGGATGCAGGTGAGCTTAAAAGGGCTGAGTGGCGTGTTCAGAAACCAACCCAGGTACAGAGAATTGGGGCAGTTGCATTAGGCAGGGAGCAGGGTCAGGCCTAGAAGCTCAAGAGCTCGGCCAAGCCAGGCCCGAATGGCCAGAGACCCTGACACAGAGCCTCCTCTCTCCCCGAGGCCCATCTCCTCCCAGCCAAATCTTTCTCTCGTCCACATATTTCAATCCTTCTCAGCTAGATCTGCCCCTCCAAGGCCTCGCCAATCAGTAATGACTAACAGCCTTCATGCACAATATAGTTTCATACCATGTCTTGCCTGCCCACAGGGCCAATAAGTTGATGATTTCATTACGAAGACATTTCTTGCCGGTTCAGGAAAGGAGCTTAGCTGGGCTGGTTCCAAAGAACATGACATTAGCTTCCCATGGCAGCCCAGGTTTTGGCTTCAGCATCCAACTGTCAAGCTCTGTGAGTCATTAGAGTTGGCAATGCTACACCCCAGGGCACAGACCTACTGGTGCAGTGCACTGGGTAAGGAAAGGAATCTGGCCCTAAATATAGCTGTTCGGAGCCTGGCTGATACTGCAGCCCAGTGCAATGCAAGTGACAGGGCATCTGATCTCACAGACACGCCAGGGCCCAGTGCATCCTCCCGAAGGAGCGAGCAGTGGCTGATGGCAGGTTAAAAAGGAAACAATGCCAGTTGGGGTTTTTTTATTTTATTTTAATGATGCTCTACTTCTTCGCTGGCAGAAAATATCCTCAGGAGCCCACCAGCTCTCACAGCACTAAATGCAGCAGCAAAAAGCAAAGGACTGGAAAAAGGCCTGGAAAAAAGTCAAGCACAAAGCAATTTGGATTGTTTTAGGTTCCAGTGTCCTGACCCTCAGCGCTCCCACCAGCCCCCCGTGATCACTGTGTATAAATAGGTTGGGGGCAAACACCATTGAGGGGTAAGAGCTACATAAGCTTGAAGCTTGTCACATTGGTGACAAAGCACACGGGCATAAACCGGCCATGAGTACATTTAGACTGAAAAACAGGAAAAGGTTTGCGGCCATCAGAGCAGTGAGGTTCAGGAACAGCTTCCCAATAAGATTTGTACAGGCAATTAAAAAAAAAAAACCCAAACCCTCACTGATTTCAAGCTGACGCTCATCCAGGTTATGGTGGCACTATAGGGGACAGTTTTCTGGGACGGCAGAGGTCTGGCCTGCATAACCCAAAAGGGCCCTGTTAGACCTCTGTCTCCAAGAGTTTGGCAGGATTTAGCACCCTCTGGGATTAAACCCTAAGGGCCTGATCTTGCACCAGTCATTCCACGGAGGAAAGGATCAGGGCACAAATGAGTAACCGCAGGATGGATGCAGCCTCAGGAAACAGTGATGAGCGCGTGGCTTGTAGAGGTGGATCTGTGCTACCACCTGGCCCCAACCCAGAGACTCTCCAAGGGGCTCAGGCATCCTGGACACCCCAAAGATAGAGACACTAAGAGAAATGGAGTTGTCCTGATCTCTCCCGTTCAGCTGCACAGGGATTTTCAAGTCCTCCGGTGAAATCTCTCCCCCCCGAGACCCCTGGATTCATTTCAGTGCCGTCAGGGATAACTGCGCTCACTACAGATCACACCAGAACAGCTAATTTGCACAGCAAGGAATGACAGCAATCCTGGGCACATGAAACCACGACTGTATTGCAGGGGATTACAGGACATAAGACTAGTTTCTTCACTGGATATGGCAGACATGCCTGTAGCGGAAGACCGCTCTCAGCAGGGACCTGGGAGGCAGACTTGTAGCAGGGAGCACGAAAAGGAGAACAGCTAGAAAACAAGGGCAGATATCTATTCAGCAGACAGCGAAGGTACTAGTAGATAAATCACAGACATTAAACAGGGCACTGTAACTAATTGAATTTCCTTTGTGCTTTAATGAGTTCATCTGCTTTATTTCCCCCTGCCCTCCCCTCCCCTCCTCTTCCCTCCTAATCTTAAATTCAGGTGATTTAAGAAGCGAAAATCCCACACACTGCCTCTGGGGACTGAAACACGGGGCTGCCTGGACTGGCACCAAGGGCAGTGCTGTGACTCAGTGGGGACAGTGGGGCAGCTTGCCTAAATTTCCGGCTCTGCAATAGGTTCCCACCACAAATGTGATGGAGTCACTTGATTTCCCAAGACAGTAGGGGTGCCTATACAAGCGCTCAGAGGGGGGGGATTTTAATTAGAGTGGTTCCTGAAGGGCCACTCTAATTAAAACACCACAGTCACATGTATTAAGTCCCCAGGCATTTAAAAGCGGACGCAGGACACTTTAACTAGGTGCAGACAGAAGTGCAGCTCCCACCTGTAACTCAGAACAATTTTTGCAAAGCGTGCTGAGTTACAACATTACTCCGGACCAAACAGACATCCACTGTTGGTTCCAGGGGGGAGGGAGATCTGGGCTGCGAGACTGCAGCCAAGTTCCTGTAGTAATGGCCAGGGGTCTGCCATTGCCCCTGTTTTCAGAATGGGAGGGGGGAAAGGCAGCGGAAGGAGCTCATTCTTGGGGCTCCCCAGCTGGTGCTGAAGGGTGGTGTAGGTGAACCGGAGCCCCTCCCCCCCATATCGAGGTGGGGGGGGACTCCAATACACCTGCCTCCCCTCGGGGGTGGGGGGAGCTGAAAACCCCACGGACTGAACTCCCTCCGCTCCCTTGCTCCCCCCTCCCATTCTGAAAACAGTGACGGGCCGGGAGCTCCGCAGACACAAGTTACAAAAGACATTACCTTTTAAAACATCTTTATCTGATACCTCATGCAATGAGAAGTCAGATTTTCACCCAATCGGCCATTTTTTAAGCTCTCTGCAACCATGCAGTTGTGTTTGATCATGGCTATAAACCACTTTCTATGGCCAAATAGGGCAAAAATGTTCACTTCTGTCTGCACCTCTAAAGCTCATTCAAACTGTAATTAAAGCTGTCACAACCCAAGGGTGTGATTTTGTGTGTGCGCGCTTCGGCACTGCTAAATTATTTCCTGCCACGAGGAGCTTTCTTTGCAGGGTGCATTTCTCAGTTGCAAAGAGAAAACCCCGGTGCAAAGGAGTTCCCGCCACCCGCATGCAAATTTGTGTCCCACTATTGGCCAGTTCTAAATTATTACCCAATGGCTGGTAGCGGTTGGCTTTCCTGACGGAAGAACTCTAAATGCTGTGGAGCCTAACGGACCCAGCGTGTACCTTAAGAAGGCTATAGGGGTCTGATCAACCTCTGGCCTCTCCCCGTCGCCGAGTGCGATCCTTCGACAAACCCCTTCCCTGCGCGCAAGTTCCACGGAGCCTAGCAAGCTTCGTGTGAGTGTATCCAGAGCTCTTCTCCAAGTTGTTTTCTTCGGTTGACACGACGGGCTCGCGCGTTCAGAGCCTTCAGCCGGATTGGGCTAGCGTTCGCGAGTTTAGAACTCTTGTCCGCTTTTCTTCTTTCCTGTCTGTAACTGCAACTCAAGCAAGTTTTCCTGCCTGCACCGCGACCATCTACGGTGTAAGTAAAATAATAATCAGCCGCTACGCGTCCGTGCCTAATTCTAGTCCACCGGCCTGCATTCCCCGACCCGCGTACCAGGGCTGCTGGCCACAGCCCGCTGCACGCCCCCAAGGGCCTCGGACCGCTCCCGGCCCGCACAAAAGTGTCCCAGCAGGCACTTTTAAACCCATGGGAGCTTATATATTTGGTGCTGCAGCAACGCTACAGCACTCTCATTAGACTGCATCAGAGCAGGTGTATAAGCACCCTGGCTGCCCTCCCTGCTTGATGAGGGGCACTCAGAGCATTTCAGCTCCCACCGCCTCCTCAGGATGCTTTGACATGGGACAAGCTTGGCTGCTTTGTGCATGCGTGTGAGTGTGTGTTATTCGTGTGTATGCATGTGTACAGGGAGACATGGATAAAGGTACAATGGCATGGGGGGGGGTGATGTGTAGCAATCTACAGCTATCTCTGTACCTATATAGTACATCTATTAATACAGCTATAGAAGACATATGTAGGATGCGTATGCCCGTGAAGGGGTTGGTGAACAGTGTGTGTGTGTAAGACTGTGTATTTATACATGGGGGGGAGCTGCGTGTTTGTGCACAGAGCGGGGGGGTGTCTGTGCTATGGAGATGAAGCAGAGGGCTTCAGTAAGACCAGTCCTGTTGAGACCCTCCCCTGCCTGGGGTGAAGCGGCCAGCCTGGGCTGAGACCCCCTGCATCCGCCTGCTGTGCTCCAGCCTGACCCCTCTCCCCACACCCCTTTCCCACTCCTATTGTGGCACCTTTGCTGGGAGCCGGGACGAGCCGCCTCCAGCACATTCAGTGCTTTGTGTCAGCTGGGATTAGGAAAAGACTCCATGAATGGAACAGGAATATACAGGTCACCTCTAACAATACCATGACATTGGCTTTGGGAAATCATTACCAGCCTTTTGGGGCATGTTTGCTGCAGATAACAGCGCAAGGAAGGAGTTTATTTCGTGAATAATTCCCAAGGGGCCACAAGTTGGAGCTTGGACTGCACATTTGGATTAGTTATTGAAATGCAAAGTGCTCCTTTTAAGCAGCTCTAATCCATCTGCGTCTTCCAGAGAGAGGCAGTGCGAGACACCAGGCGAGCATCGCGCTGCTAACAGGCTCATTCACAGCCGGAGAGAGAGAGACGTGTCTGTCCCTCCTGGCTTCACCTGGGCTTCCCCTCCTCCTCCTCCCCCCGCCCCATACGCCATATGCTGGGGATTAGGCAGCTGGATGGGACACAGATGAGAAGCACTGTCCAGTAATTAGAGCAAGGCCTTGGCATCAGGACTCCTGGGGTGTATTCCAAGCACTGGGGAAGTGCATGGATAGAGTCAGAGCTCCTGGGCGATATTCCCAGCTCAGGACGGTGTTGCTACCTGTTAGCCGCAGTTCCTGTGTTCTAGTCTCGGCTCTGCGAGGGTGTGATACCTTGTGAGTGGAGCAAGGAACAGGGAACCAGGACTCCTGGGGTCCTTTCCTGACTTTTCAACTGGTTGGTTGGCAAGTCAGAGTCCTTCCGTTCTCTGTGGCTCCATTTCCTTACCCCGCTCATAAGAGGCGGACTGTGATTTAAGGCTGCAAATCACTTTGAGATGCTAAGTGCTGCTCACTTTGATGGGAGCTCTCGGGCACTCGGCATCGTTGCCACTTAGGGAGGTTGGAGCCACATATAGGTGCCATCCTTCCTGTGGGTGAAAACATCACACCTTACAGTTTTATTTCCCCTATCTTCCAGTATAATAGACTCCCATATGCTTCCTATTGACCTGATACTCATTAAGAGCCTTGGCAATAGGCCACTGTGTCTTCTCCTCCCACTGGTTGGATTTGCCAAGGGGTATGCTCTCCACGGACAGTAGAACCTGGAAGTGGAGCCAGAGCCATCAATCACTCCTGGCCATTTAATGGACTGACACGAGGTGCTGGATGTCTGCAATCCCCCAACAAAGCCCAAGTCAATCATTTATTATTGTAATGGGGCATAATAGAGAAAGCCATGTTTATGTTTGTGTCAGAGGAAAGTCCCAGATAAGCAGCCGCCGTTTATCTCCTAGTTACTGGGAGGCAAATGAAATTATTGCTTTCATAAAACCAGGGAGAAGCTTTTTTTTCATCATTAGCAGCCGGCGACTGTTACTGCTTAACGAGCTGTGGTTGAAATATTGCCTGGCAGAAGAATGACACACTGCTTATCCAGGGGGAGGGAGGCTTCTGGGAAGCTAGACTCACCCTAGGATCCTTGCTGAATTCAGCCCTTGGGAGCTGTGACCCTCAAAGGCACTTGGAGCAGGAAGTGGGAACATGTTGCAGCACGGAGGGATGGCAGAGTCCGCCTGTTAGCTCACCTGAGACTTCAGATCTCAGTATCCTGCTCCCATTGTGAGCTGGGCTAAGGCACATGCCCTGCTGTTAGGGTTAGTGTGCTGTCTCTGAGCGAGGGATGCTGCCTTCTGCAGGTTGCTGCCTATAGGAATGATAAGTGACCCACTGTTTGTGCTAAGCTCTCCTTTAGCATGTGTGGTTTTGGTGCTGGAGGGCGATCCTTGGCCAGCCCTCACCATGCCTGGTGATTTGGGAAATAAAGGGCCAAAGGTGCATCCACACCTTTGTTGGTGGTCTTTGGGGTAGGCAAACGCTGCCCCGTGATTGATGCCTGAACGTTGCTGAGCCCCTTCCACCTCAAAGGGAGAAAGCTCTGGACCTTGCAGCACTGGGCCCATAGTAGACAGCAGGCTCAGTAATCCTGGCCCTACTGCTAAAAATCCCATTGCCTTCACTGGGGCCTGGGGTCAGCTGCAGGCAGCCTCCGCTGCCGGGGATGTGGGAAGCCTCCCGTGGATGGGCCACCTCCAGCAAAACTAAGACAAATACCAGAGAATGGAAAATATTCCTGAGCCAGGTCTGAGCTGGTTGGGACGAGAGAGGTTATTAAACAGGATGAGATTAGCAAGTTTCCCACCATGACCCCCACTTAGCCCTAAAAACTTATCAGAATGAACTCAGCCTACCTCTATACCCTGCGTGCCACCGTCACTCCCAGCCCCTGCAGGTTGCCTCTCTTTATGGAGATATATAGATAGAGGCTGAATGCCTATAATTTTATGGAAATCAAACCTGCAGCAGGCTGATGATTTGGGATTAAAAGGGGCACATGGCAGCGGTGAGCAGGACCTGATTGCAGCAGCTGCCCGGGAAAGCTGCTTTTCTCTTTTTCTTTCATTCATTATTTGAGATGCAAATTTCTTAGGCACTTGCTATAAAACATTTTTTCCCCCTTCATACAAATCACCAGCTTGGAATAACAAATGAAAAGAGAACCGGCAGGGCAGGGTGAATGAATCAGAGGCAAACACTGTGCTGGCAGGTCTGAAGCCCAGGTCCAGATTTCAGGTGTCTGAGCATCCAGGCCTGGGGTCCGGGTTTGCTCAGGCTGGAACAGAAGCCCATGGAGGCTTTTGTCACTGAAGCCACTTAGCCTTAATGCCCTCTGTGCCTTGCTAATATAGGCTGCTTTGGGTTTGAGCATCCCTGCCCGTTTCCTAACTGTGCCATGGTTCCTCGAATAAAACTTTCATTGCTCTTTTAAGAGCTAATTTCTCTCCTCCACAAGGTGCTTTCAGGCAGGGGTTGTAGTGTCTTCATAAAGCAAAAAACAGGCTTGGAGGAAGAGAGTTTCGTACAGGACTGAACAGAGGTGCACTGACAGCTAGAATAGCAGAAGCTATTTCAAGGGGAGGCCACGGGCACAGTGCAAGTCACAGTGCCATCCCACTGGCAGAGCAGGGCAACTTCCCCAGAATTAGGCTCGGGCCAGTCCTGTCTTCTTCCCAGCACCAGGAGCAGCAAGGTATTTAGACACAAACCATAGTGAGAAAGCTGGAAAGAATCAGCCCTTGTACTTCCACTGGCTTGAGCCCTAAGTCCTGGACTGTGCAGTCAGGGGTGGAACAAAGATCTCCGAGCCAGGGTTGTTCTGCTAATTAGGGCATTGTGCATGCCCCAGAAACCAGGTGCGACACCAGGAGGCTATTCCTGAAGGCCCCCTCCCTTCCCCTTTCGCAAGTGGACTGGTTCCTCGGGTCTAATAAGCTACAGTCGTGTCCAGGACATGCTGTTAATGAGCTCACAAGCAGGGCCGGGCGGGCTGCTCCAAGCCAAGAATAGTTACAAGCTGTCTCCTTGGCACTTGTCATGCTGGGACTTGTGCAGCAGGCGGCGGTTAATTATAAAGAGGAAGGAAAGAACAAATCAAGAGACCTCGCAGGAGTAAACTGTGCCACGAGCTGAAGCATCTGCCTTTCCCTCCCAACCAACTCTGTGCAGTCTCTTCTCCCTCCCCTCCCAGGGGGAGCTTGGCGAGAGGGGAACAAGAGCAGAGAGGGCCGGTCTGTCTGCAGACCAGAGCCAGGCCAGCTTTGCTGAGGTTGACCTTATTGTAGACATGGGTACCGCTGGGCTCCCCAGCTGCTGCCAACTGGAAAGAGTTTGGGGAAAAGCGGCCCTAGCTTTCCATCCCTCCTCTTTTCTGATCAGAATCCGGGGACTGTGAGTTTTGGCGAGTCTTTCATGACCGGCTGGATCACACCCCTCACTGCCGCCCTGTTAGAGCACAGCCTGTAGCAGCACAGCTGTGGCAGCCCCTGCTCAATCCTCAGTGCCCAGAAGCCACTCGGATGTGTGCACTATGAGAGCCCGTACTGCACCGTACACATCAGAAGAGATGACTGCCTGAGCAGCCTGGAGCCATGGAGGCAGGATAGCTTTGGTGCAGGTGCCGGGCCAAGGATGGCATGCGTTTCTTTGGCTGCCAGCACTTGGGAAAACGCCGTGCCTCAGGGAATGAGGCTCTGATGCAGACAGAAAAACAGCCCAAAAGCTACCATGCACAGATCTATCCCTCCATAAATACAGCGCTTGATTTTAATTTGCATTATTCTCCTTTTTATTATTTATTGGTAAAATGTAATTACCGTATCCTTCACAAACCTTAATTAAAGATGAAAAACAATCCTGACAACTCAATTAGATTTTTTTTTCTTCCTTGGTCTCCATTAAATTAAGACTCAACTTTTACTGGAAGTGTTTAATATCACAACACATTAAACTGAAGGCTGCTTTGTAATAAATAAATCACTAAAGACAAAGCCAGCGCTTGCCTCTACAGAAGCTCTCTCTCACAATGGGATTTTATTTTCCAGCTGGGACATGAATTAGAAGCGGTTCCTTTTGGTCTGTGTGTCATTTCCAATGATGGGCAGGTCCCTCCTGCTCTGGGTAACAGGCCTGGGGCTCTCTTCCTTTAACACAAGATTGGAGTAACTCTGAAACTCAGTCTATTTATTTTCCTCAAGAGCCACATGAGGTAGGACACTGCTGTCGTTTCCATTTTACAGACCTAAATTGAACGTAACAGGTGTGGAGGTGCGGAAATGCCTCACCCATTGCGGAGTCCTCAGCCTCACGTTTGTGGTCTGGGCTCCTCCGTGCCGAAGGCAACCGCAGAAACCAGATATGCAGGGAGCCCCTGCCCCAAGCTAGCAAGGAGTAAGATGCAGAGAAAAGACATGGGGCTCAGGCCCACAAAACAGCTGGCCAGAAATAGGGATTCTTAGCCATGAACCTGCTCCTGCAGTTCAGAGCTACACCAAGTTTTCCCCCTAAAAATCATGAGTATGTGCATCCCCTTGGCATAGCCCAAAAGCACATGGTGAGGGCCCCGCTGCCTGGTGGGGAGGACACCCTCCTAGGACAGTGAGCCCTGGGAACAAAGCAAAGACAGAAAAGTAGGTCTTGCACACCTCAGGGCCTGCATCCTCTCCCTCCAAACCTTTTATCAAAGTTCCTCACTAGCCATCTTTTGTATGGATGGCATCTGGATTAGATCTGCCACAAGGAGCAGGTAGGATAGGCGGGGGAAAGCCTAGTGTGAAAGCCCCTTGAAAGTTTCCAAGCCCAGGGCGGGAAGCAGCAGATCAGCTGAACGGTGGCATATATGTACATGAACATATACGGTTTCATGCACACTAGCTGGAGGAAACATGTCTATGGGGAATAGGTGCCTATAGGGTCTGCTCGTAGCTGAGCAGTAGTTAGGAACATGTCAACAGTGCCTATTAGTGGACTGAAAGAAGCAAATATGTACCCAGGCACCCTTGCTCTTTTAGATCTAATTCACCTCTCTGAGCATGCATGAGACAAGGAATGGAAGTCAGGTCTCTATATCCCAATCACAATGTCCCAGCCACTCCTTTCTGGTTTAAGTTTAGTCACCTTACAGTTTCCTTCTGCACTTGGAGAAACACCTAGAAGATACTGGCAGGGGAAGAGAAGGATTAACCTGTGGAGAGGAATAAAGAAAACAGCTGCACTATGTTAGGTAAGATGCAATTTTGATGTGCAGTTCTCCATGCTGAGAAGCTGATGCAATGATAGGTAAAGGAACTTCCTCCTAGTGCATACTAGTGCATGGGGTAGATGGGCATGGTGTGGAACAGTGTTCAAACTTACAAGTTACCTTTGATGGCAGAACACCACACTTGATGGCCTGTCGTGGAATGGCAGCTCTTCTGGCAGAGAACTCCCGAAGTAACTGGCTCATGGAAAGGAAACGCCAGGCTCTTGGACAAAGTTAAACTACCCAAAGATAGGCCTAAAGGTGCCTACTTGCAGCACAGGACCCAAGCAGCTGGATTTTGCAGGTAAGTTCTCATTAGGCCAATTCTTCAGGTGCAGCAACTTGACCTATGTCCATTGACTTCATTACTTTTATACTGAGACAGACCAGCTGGAGACCCAGCTCATTGATTTTACTTAAAATGGGATCTGCTTGAGAGAAAAATTGAGTTATGACACAGCCTTGGCCCACAAAGTGCCTCCTTTTCTGAAATATACGCAAAAGAAAGACACCAGACTTCATTTTTGTTCCAATTTCCGTTTTTCTTCTTTAAAAAGATGCATGAATCTTTGCAGCGCCATGAACTCTGCTTTTAAAAAACATAGGGCATAGGGTGTCTCTTCAGCTGGTGTTCCTCAGGATAGTTCCACTGGAATTAACACCGGCTGAAAATCCGGGCTCATGTCTTATTATGAAAAACCTTTCTTCCCCACAGCAAATGAGTAGGAACACTGCTATACTGCACTGACTGCAGACATCCACTAAAAGAGCACCATTCACACGAGCCATCCCACTGCTCCTTCTGCAGCAGTAAAACATTAAGACCAAAACTGGAAAACCATTAGCTTCCAATATGAACATTGCAAGCCTTTCCTCCTTGCACAATCACTGGCTAAAAGGTTTAGGCTAATTCTGATCGTTGGCTCTTTGTGTTTGACAGCCAAGGAAGTCTTCTGAGATCGATCTCTTTCCCCAGTGATGCCATGGACTGTGGCAACTCTAAGGAAGCTTAGTCATAGACTCCCACCTCCTCTGAGCTGAGGACTAGGCTATAAAGCCATGCCAACAAAGTCCTTAGCAGAGGTGCACCTTGAATTAAGTGTGTTCCTTTGCTGAGAGTTAATAAAACTCTCCAAATGGCATAAGCCGTATCAGCAAAATGAAATCTTTGCCTGTATAAGCGGCATCCACAAGTAGGTGTTTGCCAGCTTTGTCACTGAGCACACACTTCCTCCCCCGCCCCACTTCATTTTACATAGCCTAGCTTTGCAAAACTGTGTCGTGCGCACCTGTACAGGGTCTCAGTCAGGGCCATAGCTCTTTCCCCTTGTAGGAGAGCAACAGTGCAGGAGGAGACAGCTTTAGAAACAGCCACGTCCATGCCACTTAAGGCCTTCAAGAACAACAGCTAGTGAAATAAATTCAGAGGCTGTCGCAAATTTGGAACGTTTATTTATGCATTTGGTTTTCTGAAAAGAAAAGAAAGCAAAAGAAAAAACAGAAAGTTAACAACAGCTGGGTGTGTGTGGGACAGTCCACAGCAGAAATGCCTTTCTTTGTGCAACCCTTGTTCCACCTCCCGCCACTTAGGCCTCTGACAAACCAACACGAGGCTTTCTTTCCCACCTTCTGTGGGAAGCAAGGCCTGTGACCATCCCACTGTCTATCAGGATCAAACACGTCAACCAGCATCCATTGCTTTTGCATTCGCCACTGTTCTGATTGTGGCCTTTGGCATCACTTCTTCTGAGTTTGCACTAGACAAAAACTATTTCAATTTTGGTATTTTGTTGTCAGTTTTATTTTTTTTATTCCATTGGTTTTTATTTTTATTAAAAAGAAAAAAAGCACCACTCCATTTGTAATACCAATAAACATTATCCATATTAAGAACAGTATTTATATTTATTTATATATATATATATATATATTTCTATATATATATTTATATGTACAGAATGTCCTTGCCTTGTGTTGTGCTAACATCTCAATAGGAGCAGAAAATTGGTTGGTTGTTATAGCACTTTGATTTTAAAGCTTGCCCTTCTCGAGAGATGCACTGAAAATTTAGAGACGTCCAGCAAGGGGATATCAAAAATCTTGCTTTTAAAACGTATATACAAATCATCCAGCTTCTATTTTCTCCACAGGACTGAATGGGTTTCGATTTTATTTTTTTGCATGCCTTTCTGGTCCCACTTCACCTATGAGCATCAGAAAGAGACAGTGGAAAACCCTTCTGCAGATTTTTCTTCCTCCCTTTGGTCAGAATAAATTGACTGGCACTGTTGCACAAACAAACCAAGATGGATGTACCAAATGGAAGCACTGGGAAGAAGCAAGGCAGTTCAAATTTAAAAAAATAAAATTAAAAAAGGTTTCCTGGTTCTGACAGGTCAAATGTGGTGTTTAAGTTCATAAAAGTTTGGGTAGTTCCTTCTTCTTTTCCATACTCAACATCCTACAGTTTCAACCCCAATTCCTTGTTACCCTTAAGAGATCCTCTGCCTACACTTGTGGAGGTAATTGCCATCTCTATTCTCTACAAACAAGCACCCCACCGGTCCTGTGACTGACATAGTGCCCATCACATATTGTACTATTTCTCTTAACTTTGGCCTTTAAAAAGAACCACTTTAATAGCACTCCAGCGCATATGAGCCCTCCTCTTCCACAGCATACCTTTCAAGGGGCTGCACAAAGAAGGGACATTAATATGCCTTTTGATTGAAAAGAAATCAGGAAAAAGACACTTTTATTTAAAGACCACCTTCTAATATAGGCACACGTGTTACCCTAAACCGGAAGGATTCATTGTACACTCTTCCACACTCTGGTAGGGATAAAAAGACTATTCAGTCACTAGACAAGAGAGTTTTAATTGTGGTAACAGGGCAGGAAGAGAAGCAGAAGGGGATGATTTTATAGCCCTTGGTGTACATTATCATTAGGCTCGTGTGAAATATTCACAAAGAAGTTGGAAAAGCCAGGCGTTTGTAGAGGAATCCTGGCCCCATCAAAGTCAATCAATAGCAAAAAATGCCACTCATGAAGTTTCTGCATTGCTTTTGGGCTTCTTCACCCAGGGCACAGGAACAGATTCTGCTCTCAATTAACCCATTATGAAACCCAATACTAAGTCCAATGACTCAATTGTTACTCCAAATTCATCACTACTGGCACTGAGAACTGGATCTGGACCATGGACCTTAACATAGCACAATCTGCCCAGAGACCTTAGCAGGATTCCTCAAGGAGGAGCTGACTTGATTGAACACGTTGTCATTGGGATTCAAACACAAAGATGGTGATGCCAGGAGCAGAGACACTTGTTGATGTTCAAATCACTGCTTATACTAGGAACTGATACCAAAGTTAGTATTGAAAAAAGCAGGTGTTCAGACAGAGAGAGTGGAACATGCACCCAGATACGTATCAAACATGTTTAATACAAAGATGGATGGAACACGTCAAGAATAATCAGTGACAGCAATAGAAAAGACTTCTTGTGTCACTTAGGTCCACCCAATGGAGATTGATTTAAGGTTGCTCCAAACAGAGGGCTAAGTTCATCCTGGATATCACTTCTTTGATTTCATAAGCAATTTATTAGGCCTAGTAGATTCTGCAGGGCAATGAGATAGCATTTACAGAACCTCCCCATGAGACACTGCTCACATCCTAATGGGCCTCAGGGTTGGAAAATGCCCTGCTATTCAGTTTGAACTTCCTGTGGTCACCTAAGTATCTCCTCTTCCTTCCTGGGTATCTGCACCCTCCATGCAGATACCCAGGAGATATCTCCTGTGCAGCACCCACCCTTAAATGGCTTGTAGAAAAGCCTCAAAGGAGCATCTTTTCCCTCAAAAATATAATTTCCCAACCAGCTCTATCTACACCTTGTGGAGTGCAGGCACTTTGAGAGGACCCAGCGGAGAAGGAGGCTGAGCATAAAGCCCTATCATCCTCTCCTTGGACTTGGCCCCATACTCCTGCCTTGTTGCACACAGGAGATGAACTTCCCTTTAGTAAATGTGCTGAGAGCACTCTTGTTTCTTGGATGTGTGATGCATATTGTGGCCCCATAGTGGAAAAGAAAGGGAACAAACACAGCTTACAGAGAGCCAGCAGCCAGCCTGGGGGTGGCTTTGGTATGAGAGACAACAACTTGGTGTATGGAAGGCCAAGCGCTTGCACTTAGGAGCTTCTCCATTTAACTGCTGAATTTTGCATGCATCCTGGAAGCAGTCAAAAGGCACTACTATTTCACCTAGGACTTATGCGCTGAAGCTCTGGAAAACTGAACTTATTGCCATGGGCTCGGAGCTTGTCACTACTGACAAGACATTGACACAGAGGAAGGTGTGCAAAGACAAGCGTGAATGATTCATTGGCTGAACTGGATGGGTTAAGTGAGAAAAGATGCAAAGGAATAAATGTGCCTGACTTGGTGAAAGAGCTACCACATGGGGCTGTAGGAAAAGAGCAGTCTGGCCACAGATAATGAATAGAGCCATCATGAGGAAATGGCTGTGCACAACACCAGAAGGCAAAGAGGAGGATCTTGCCTCTGATCTCTTCCTGCCGAGACACAATTACTGCTAGGGCATAGCCTGGTCCTCGAGACAGAGGGGAGCAGCCCCCTAGCTCTCTGAGTTTATGGTGTCAGATACCAGGCTTCTGTCACTTTGGCCGCTGCCTCTTATAGCCATTTGTGGTGCTGAGCAGGAACTCAGATATGTGGTGGAGCATAGGACCATCTGTGCTCATCATCAGAGAAAATGGGCTCACCATATGGGATGGCAAATCACCTTTTGACTGGCTCGTCCATAAACATTAAAAACAAGCTACAGATAAACTACTGGGCTCCAGCTAACTCTGTTCTAAGTCCAAATCAAACTGGCTGTCAGGCATATGCAACCAGATCCTAATTTAATACTTGCCAAGGGTAACAGTGAAACACAAGGGATTCTGGGTCCACAGCTAAAAGTCATGGTAGAGTGACAGTGGAGAAACTCTTCTGCAAGTTATGTCAAGAATTAAGATTATAGTTGGGCTTTTTCCTGGGGGAAGGAACTTGTCGTGATGAAGATGTGTGACCTCTGCCTCCTGGTCAATAGGTGGCATCAACCCAACAAGCCCTTGGACGCTCTAAAACGCTGGCCACATCCCCATTAGTCTGGACTCACCCATCACAAGCCCTGGCAGGAAGTCAAGAAGATGCAGTGTTCTGACATGGCTGAGACTTCTTGTCACTCAGCTTCCACAGCTCATCTCTTCTCTCCACTTCCAGCTCGGTGCAGGTCACAACCACCACCTGAGACAACGGCACTGACAACCTGTGTGTCAGCCACTCTTCCAAGTACCCCTGCCTCCGTTGCTGCTCTGAGACTTGGACCCCAAAAGGTGTTCTTACATTTTTGAGTAGGTCCTAGTCCTCATTTCAGAGCGGTGAAATCCACCTCGATGACTAAAAACTTGTCAGGGATTTCACCTAAAGAAATCTAGCTTCACATCAGTGTACTGGCTTGCAGCATCAGGAAATTCCTCCGGATTTGCAATGGCATCACTGAGAACAGATTTTATCCTGGTGATTTCAAAGAAATTGCCCTATTGTAACTGAAGGTCTGATCTGTCTGATAGGTTTCAGTGGGCTTACTCTGGACTTTCACTGAAAGCTGCATTTGGGCCTTCACTCCGCAATATTTTGTAGTTATTTCTGAAGGCATCCATTCCAGCTGTGACTGACTACATTTTGTTCACTCTCATCTGCCTGCAGTATCTTTTCATGATGAATCAAGTCTTTCTGCTTGGCCACCTGATGGTGTACACTCAGTGAAGCAGCCACCATTAGCCAAGTGAGTATTTTTGTAGGAGGCCTTGAAGCTGGGTAAGCAAAGGACAAGATCTTCAAATGTAATTAGGTGATTCAGAGGGTTGCTCTTCTTGGGCATGTGCCTCGAGATACGGCAAACAAGCCCAACAGTCAAAAAACACTGAGAACCCCCTTCAGAAAACCAGGTGATTTTAAGATATTAAGATATTTAATCTTAAGCACACCTGAAAAAAAGGAAAACTGCCTTAAGGCACTCACAATCATGAAGTCACCTTTGAAAATACTGGCGGGACACCTTAGATTGCAAGGATGCACAGCCAGGAACAGCTTGTGTACCTCTCTGACATTTAATGCAACCTGGCTTCCTCGTTTCCTCATCTTCCAAAGGGCTGGATGTTGGCAAGGATTGGAGCTTGTACACATCAAAGATGAGACCCTTCCACCCCTATCTGAGAGCTGCCATTGATTAGCAAACATCAAACTCATGAATAAAATAGGCTGAAAATTATACAACTCCCTTTAGTGTGTTTACTCCAGCAAGACACTTGTCTCCACACAGGGCAAAACCTGCCCAGATCCTTCTGGGCTCCTCTGAAAAGCTGCTTAGACTTAAAATACAGTTAAAACCCCCACAAAGTCCATCTCCTTCATGGCCGTTGCTTACAAACAAGCTTGATTTCATCTTTCTCTCCTCCTCTTTGTCACTTCTTCAGCTCAGGTCCATTTCATGCTTTGGATGTGTCCAGACATGACCACGGGTGGTCACAGGTGAATCTCACTTGCTTACCAAGGTCCACGCATTTGTGTTTCAAGGTGTCACGGAGGCATCAATGAGGTAACAGAATGAGTTCTGTAATTCTGGCAACCAGTCTGTGTCACCTCTGCTCCAGCCTTGGGGTGGGAGGAAGGTGGGAAGAGGGAGAGCAGTAGGATGAAGATTGAGAATGGCTGACACGTCCCTAGATCCTGCCTTTTCTTTTGTATTTCAGTGTTTTGATTCCACCTGAGATTGTCCCCCCCCCCGCCACCACCTCTCGCCATTAGCACTGACTCAAGTCCGAGTGCAAAATGCATGTTGGGCACAAACCCTAAACAAACACTTGCCTTCGATCTCCGGGTAAGGTGCTATCTGGTCTCCAGGGACTCCAGATATTCCAGTGCCATGTCATAGCAGAAATGATACTGTTCCTTTAAGGAAAGGAAATAAAAGGAGAAAGAGAAATGCGTTAAGTAAAAAGCAGCATAGAGGAATTCATTTGCAGTGCACAACCAATCTAGAAAACATCGGAAAGAGAGCTTTAGGGAAACGGGGTATTTTGTTTCACTGTGGTGAACAGTGTTTCACATTTCAATGAAAAACTCAGGAAGCTTTGAAATTTCCCACTAATCAAAACCCAAACCCAAGCTCTTTTGGGTCAGCTGAAACATTTGGTTCATGCAAAACGAAAATGTTTTGTTCCATTTCTGACTGACTTCTTTAATTTCTAGAATGTAACAGTTTTTTTTTTAAATGGAAACAAAAAGGCATTTCAAAATGAAAAATGGCAATCCTCCATTCCGAAAATGTCACAATAGAATATTTTGACCTTATCACAACGTTTTTTCCCCCCCTCAATTTTTTCTTTCAAAATGAATTTTCATCACAGCAACAAGTTTCTACTTGTTTTGAACAAGGTGACACCTCCTGACGGAAAAATGTCTCGCTGGAAAATTTCTGACAAGCTCGTCCTATGAATAATGCTGCCTGTTCATGAGCACAACGTTCTGGATCCATTAGCTATTGACTATGTACCTAGATAGTTTTCCCTTTGGAGGGCACCCTTGTAGCACCATCCAGTCATTAAAAATAAAATCTGTGCTAGGAAGGGTGCCCAGCTGATTGCACCAAAGACTGAGCTCCTACATTTCTCCAGCATAACCCACGGCAGCCAAACTTCCCGCACGACTCAACCCTGTAACTGTTCCAAAAGAACCGTGACCAGGGAATGGGAGTTCCTCCTTCTTGGCCTGCTCACTTTTCCACCTCCCAGATGAGGCTGCTATCAAGGGGCCTAAAGGACAAAACTGGGGGTTGCCACCTGGACTTGGTTCTTTGCTATGGTCAATGGTAGTCACATCAACCTTAGAAGCCTCCACCCAAGATAAAAACACAAAGTAGACAGAGGGCAGCCAGCTGATGGGGTCTGTTCTGCTACCTAGGGATGCATGCAGTCTGACACCCAGTCCCACTGCTGCATGTGGAACATATATGCAAGCAGATGTATGCAAACACCTGCACAAATGACACTGCATAAAGGCCCAGTGATGGAATACTCATGTCAGAGGGAGTTTTATTATTTCCTTTCAAGGGACTGCGATCAGGCATCCCCCGTAGCACAGCCTTACACCTCAGGGTAGTGGCCTGGGTTCCTGCCCTATAAGCACAGGCAAGTCAAGTCACCACCCTTCCTGCCTTGCAGGTGTGCTGAGCCCTGCTTTATACAGACCTGGCTTTAGTTGGAGTACGGTACCTCTGGTCAAACTTTGGGGCTGGAACTTATGTCCTTGTGTGAAAATTTCCCCTGGAAATTACCACATGCCTTTTTCTATGTTTAGACAGCATATGGCATTTGCCTCTCCCATCCTAAGAACTAAAATAACAATATACTCTTTATGGGAAAAGTATTATTATTTATATAGGACCTAAACTTCAGTAGGATATAAAACAAAACAGATACCACTTCTGCCCAGAATAGCTGGCAAGCTAATAGCATGGCCATGGATAAATGTACCACTGGTCACACCCCTATGAAGATACTCCTGGTAGTCAGTACTACACCAGTAGTGTTTCTAGGGTATGGTAATTGTGTCATTTCATTAGGCTAAACCAGTAGTTCTCAAGTTTTTTTCAACTCAAGACACCCCTCATAATTTTTGTGAATTAAGCAGCATCCCACTGCAAAAAACTAATTTATTTATTACAATGCTTGCTGCTCTACAGATGGGCCAAGCAGTGGGCACAGGGGAGCAACTGGGCAGGGAGAGCCTGAGACTGCTCTTATCTGTTATCTCTTCACACCTCACTTATCTTCTCACCCTTCCTGCATCATCTTTCAAAGGATCTCATGAATCCTGGTTAAGAATCATTGGGCTAAAGAAACTAAGCTCTTGTAGTCTCCTCTCATAAAATCAACTCTCCATTCCCATTAGCATCCTACTCTCTTCTGCATCTGCTGCAGCTGGAATTCATCGTTCTTGAATGCAGCTGTGAGAGACAAAGTCAATCCAGGGGAGCTAATTCTATTCTATTCTATTCAGGTCCTTATATCTCACTGATGTATCTAAGTGCATCCTACGTGACACGAGTAACATCTGATCCACACGACTTTTTCTCTTATCTTCTTCTCAGAGGTAAGGGCTGAATGAGAAGGTTAGCAAGAAAGGAAAAAACGGCCGCTGAAGAAATGACAGAGACATCAGCAAGACAAGTCAGCAAAAAGGTAGTGATGGCTGCCCGAGTCTCTAGGCAAGGAACTGACAGGCTTCCTAAGGCAAAATCCTAACCCCAGCATATTGAGTGAGAGATGGGATTTTACCAGAGCCTGCCAATGGTTTTACATCTGGGTGACTGTGCTAACTCACTGATTGACACCAGCTTAGAAGCAGGATCGTTCCCCTACAGAGAGATTAGCAATTCGTGGGAAACCTTCTAGCTAAAACTAGTTAAATCATAGAATCATAGAAATGAAGGGCTGCAAGGGACCGTGAAAAATCATCGAGTCTAACCCCCCCTGCTCTGGGCAGGAATACTGTTGAGATCAAATGATCCCAGCAAGGTGTCTGTCCAGAAGTCTCTTGAAGACTTCCAAGGTTGAGGGACTCCACCACCTCCTTGGGAAGTCTATTCCAGATTCTGGACACCCTTACCGGAGAGAAGTTTTGCCTTATATCCATCCTGAAACCATCCTCTAACCATTTATGGCCATTCCTCCTTGTCCTCCCCTGAGACTAGTGAACAATTTTTCTCCAAGCTCCCAATTTTCACCCCCCCAATCAGCCCTAAAACCTGCATACACTTTGACTGTGAACTACTGGGCACAGCTTTGTCAGTGGAGCTTTCTACAAAGGATCTCAGCGCTCTGGTGGTGCAACAAAATCCCCCCTCTGTTATGCCAGTCTCCACTGTAGACAGTGTGGTTGTGCAGAAGTAACCAAGGGCAGAATGGGTCCCGCTCATTAGCAGGGATCATCCCAGCTGTGCTTCATCTGTATCCTTCCCCCAATGCGTCTTCACAGATTAGAAACATTCACATGAAAAACATCAGAGCTCAGCATCCTCCAGATGTTATTCACTGTTTGTATTCCAGCAGTGTTAAGCATCCTCTCTGACGTATGAAGGCACATTTCCTATATGACTGGTCACACCGATTTTATAATGGGGAGGACCCAAAAATATGGCAGTTGAGCACTGGAGTGTTTGAGATCGTAGTCCTAATGTAATCTAGGCTTTCTCTGTCTTAGGAACCTGTCTGTTCCCATGATATCTATTTGGCCAGTGGCTTGTGATTCTGGGGGCCGACCTTCAAGTTCCTTATCTTCAGGCAGTGCTGAAAATCAAGACCCAATCAGGTGTACCAAATTGAGCATCCAACAACTGAGACCCCCAAAGTCACTGGTTACTCCTGAAAATATCTGTTGTTTGCTTCTCTTAGTGCCCGTCTGTCTCTCTGAGCCAAAATCTATGCCAGTATAAAGGCATTTTCAAGGAATAAACTTTCTTTACATTGCTAGATAACATGGACATCTCTCCCTCTCTCTAATTTCCAGCCCCCTTGAGGACATGGCAGTCGTCTGCACAGCACAGATACTTGGTAAGAGGAGCAGAATATTGCTGAGCAGTGAGGATCCAGTTTACACTCCATTCCCATCAGTGCATAACGTAAAGGAAGGGAGAAAAAATCCCAGCCATAGTCTCTGCTGTAGAATTAAAATTGCTTCTAAAGCACAATACTCCACCGAGCTCTGCAGGAGGCATTAGTGTGTCATTAAAAAGAATTTAATTAGACTTGTGGAGGGGTGGGCAGCACTAAAGTGACCCCAGGTGTGGGCAGGCACTGGGAGAAGGAAATCAAAGGAAGAAGGAAGCTGCAGCAGAGATTAAAACCACATAATGCTTCTGGATTAAGAAAGGGGATTGTTTCTGTTTTATTATAATACAAAAATAAACCCCCACAAGCAGCCAGTGGGGGTGGGGAAGGCGCATGGGGCCATACCGGCATGTAAAATGGTGCAGCCCCGTTGATCCAAGTGAGACCATGCTGATTTACCTCAGCTGGGGATCTGGCCCATAGTGGTTCCACTAGATTGGGTTTCCTGGAATAGACATTTCAGGTTCATTTAAGGCTGGGAAAAGATTGTGCTCGGATCTGAAATGTTGTTGTTTTAATACCTTTGCAATTTAGCCCAATGGGTTTGATGACTTCATGCCTGTCACAGCGTCTTTTTATTACTTGCTCTCCCCACTCTGTTTAATTCCTAATGCAAATCACATCCGCCCCAAAGTCATTTCATTTTTAAAGTTAGGGATTTTATAATCTAGACAATGCAAACATTCTGGCCAACGAGACGTGCAGGTTCCTCCAGCAAAACAATAATGCCCGAGGCTTGCTGTGCGTCTTTCCCATCTAGATGTCAAGATCCCCATACAGTGTGTGCACCTTTCAGGTCTGTTCCCAGATGCCTGACCTCTGGTGAACCTTTGCGAGTGGAGATACCATGGCTGATGTTCACCCTGGTGCAGAAGAGCCGGTAGCACCTAAGCCCCATTTGAAGTTGAGTGAGATAGACGTGGTCCACTGGCCTCACTCTGGCCCCCTGTGCCAAGGCGAATTTTACGCTTTAGTAGGCCTTTCTGGTCTACTGCAGGGAGGCTGCCTCACACCCAAACTTCAGGCCCCAGAGAGCACTTTAAATGGGGCTAAACAAAACCTTGACTACACAACTGTTACACAGGGTAAGGCTCAAACTGACTGCTTGTTATCCAGTAGCTAGGTTACTTTCACCACAATAAGAAAGGAAAGGATCATGCATGAGCCCCTAACAGGTACCTGGACCCTGTCCAGGCCCTTAATAGCTGTGCAGTGCAACCTCGCAATGCTATATGTAACATCCAGAAAACTAGGACCCATTCAACAGGAGTGTCCGTGAGCTGCCACCGCTACTCCACCACCATCTATCCCAGTGATTCTCAATTGGGTGCCAGGAGATCTTTTGAAGGTCGTGGTCTTTCTGAGCTCTTTGCAACAGAAGAATTGCTCTACTATTCTTCCATAGTTAAAAATGGAGTGAAAACTATCCAAGGGGTGACGTTCCAACATTATCCAAGGGATGCCTTGGGTGAACAAGGAGTGTGTTGGCTCTAAAAAGGTTGAGAACCACTGATCTATCCTAATCATATCACATGGCAATCTCAAGAGCACATCTAATGTCCTTTGGAGCAGCAGGCTCATTTGGTGTGTGCTGTCCCTAGCTGCTTGTTCCACCCAGCAGCATGCAGCAGAGCCGGTTAGTAGTAGGCAGAAATGCTGCAATGTCTGCTGCGTGCATCGGGTCAGAGCAGTCAGATTCGACCCAACAGCAGCAGGGAAATTCCACCATGGTCTCCTCTTACTGACCAGCCACAGTGCAGACTAGCACAAGAGAGAGGGAGAGATGCACACAGACCAACAGACTGAGGACAGGGCAAGGGGGAGTTAGAGGAGCCACTCAGGGCTGAAACTTGCCAGCCACGGGGGCCAGAAACAAATTCATCCAAATCTGTGGGGAGCTGTGAATCACTGCCTGCCTGTGTTGCTACAAAACAGGTTCAGGCCTTTCAGTGGTGAACTTGGAAATTGTGTAAGCTGTAGCCCAATGCTCCCAGCAGAGTTCAGAGACTCCCAGGCTGGATCCACATGAGCAGGGGTGCGCCCACAAATAGTAGCAGCACCAATTTGTGCCGCTACGTTGTGCTGCAGTGCACACCCCTGCCCATGTGTCCTGTTGTGAAGCACATTGTCCTGGTGCTTCATGTGCTGCAGGGGGGGGGGGGGGGGGG
>NW_005842009.1:1806651-1815742 GCF_000455745.1 Alligator sinensis
CAGGGGCTAGCCATGCCCTGCACTGAGAACCCTGTGCCCTGGCCAGCCAGGGAGTGGCATGTGGAGATGGGGGAGCAGGCCACCCAGGGCTGCGGAGCCCTTGTGCTGAGGCTCCCTGCGCCCCAGCCAGAGGTTTGCAGTGCCACAAACCACATGTGCCTGCATGTCTGGATCTAGCCTCAAAGTTTAAGGACATCCCATCTGACCTACAGAATAGCACAGCCCATTACATTTCAGTTACTCCTGTATCAAACCCAATAATTTCTGTTTGGCCACAGCATCTCTTCCAGAAAGCCATCCAGACTCAGTCTGAAGATATCAAGAGATGCTGCATTGTTACCTGCGGCAGCTTTTCCAGCAGTTAATCATCCCCACTATTCAAAATGAATTGCTTATTTCCAACAGGAATTTGTCTGGTTCCAGCTTCCAGCCATTAGTTCTCGTTATGCCCTTCACTGAATCGCTGGTACACAGTGTTTTCTTGCTGGAGAATCAAGTTACCGCTCAATCTTCCTTTCGAGGAGCTAAACAGATTTTACTCTGCAAGTGCCTCATTGTAAAACAGTTTCTCTAGCTCTTCAATCATTTTTGTGGCCCTTTCCTACACCTTCTCAAATTTTTCAATATCCTTTTGAAACTGTAAGCACAAGAGCTATAGGTAGTGTTCCAGTTTCAAGCTCATCAGTGCTGCATATGGAAGAAAAATCACCATTTTACTCTTATGCTCTTAATTATACATCCAAGGACTGTATTAGCTCTTTCTGCATTCATGCTGAGTAGCTTGTCCATTATAACCATGGTGCATAAGGATTATCTCCTTTATAAAATTACCATCAAACATGTCACCAGAGGAAAAAGGACACCACAATGGGTGCATGACAGGCCTGCTTTATCTCCAGTGTGGACTGGTTTCTGACTTAGCCAGTTTACCCCCAGTGAGCCTTCAGCTTCTAGTCATGCAGATCTGCACCTGCTCAGGTTCCTGAGTGTGCATCTTGAATGAACCTAATGCCCAAAGGGCGTTCTGCTGCATTCCCCTGCTTTGGGAACCAGATCACTCCCGTTGTACGTGGTGTGCACATGAAAACATGCACTGGGTGGGTTCAATCCAAACACAGCCCAGACTCGTGAACCCCAGCAAGCTGTCCAGCCAGAGCATGGAGGCTGGAAGGGAACCTAAGACCAGGAAAAAGCTTCAGTAGGGCTGCTTCTTTCTATTCCCCAGCCAGGCCCCTCACTGCTTATAAACCCCCTCAAATGGCTTGAATTGCATTCACTGTGTTAAACAGAATGCTCCACTCTTATTTAGCAGAAAGCTTTTTGGTACTTTTTCCCGTGGCTAAGATTACAGTGTGTTATAAAAGAAAACACATTAATGATTTTTCAGGGACTCAAGGAGGGTAAAATAAGATTGCACAGAGATGCTTGATAGGTGGGGTAGGCTGCTGCCCTTAGTGCCCACAAGGCGAGTGTCTCAAACTTAGTGATAGACCCACATAATATGCAGTAAATAGCGAGTGGAAAAGGGAAGGGGAAGAACAAAGGAGGATGCCAGGCTGAGACTACATCTTATAATCTCACCTTCTAGTTGGGTAGGTGCTCGTCTTTTCTGATCTCTTAGTTCAAGGTGGATTAATTGGATCTCAATGTTCTTTCACTATACAACAGGACTGAAAAGCTTTAAGCATGCAGGAAAGCCAGAAAGGAGGGTTTAGAGGAAAGCAAATGAAAAACAGATGGCATGTGGCACTTACCAATGTCTCTACCATATTTGGCTTGTAGTTGCGGAGGGTCTTTGCAGCATAGAAAACGTCTACCATGTTGTGACACTTGATCATCTCCAGGATCATGGTAGAGGCACAGAAAGTGCCGCTCCGACCACCCCCATTCCTAGCAAAAGAAATACACAGACTCAGTCCACAGAAAAATGGTGCATAACAATGCACCTTTAAACCATTTATTCCAAAAGCCCTTGCTGCAACCTTACTGAAACTTGTCACAACCCAAGGGTGTGATTTTGTTTGTGTGCGCTTCGGCACTGCTAAATTATTTCCCACCACAAGGAGCTTTCTTTGCAGGGTGCATTTCTCAGTTGCAAAGAGAAATGCACGGTGCAAAGGAGTTCCCGCCACCCGCATGCAAATTTGTGTCCCACTATTGGCCAGTTCTAAATTATTCCCACGTGGCGGCTAGTGATTGGCTTGCTAGCCGTATAAGAGGCTTGAGCGGTTTCCGCCCAAGTTGGAGAACTCCGAGGAGAACCCCGCAAGGGAGGACTCCGCAACCATCTGGAGGAGGAGAACTTCACGTCTTGTGAAGATCTCTAAGCGCTGCGGAGCCTATCGAACCCAGCGCAGGCTATAGGGGTCTGATCAACCTCTGGCCTCTCCCCATCGCCGAACGATCCCTCGACGAACCCCTTCCCTGCGCACAAGTTCCACGGAGCCTAGCAAACTTCGTGTGAGTGTATCCAGAGCTCTACCCGGGTTCGAGTCCTGCAGGTTTATCTCCCCGTCGCCGAAAACCCCCTGCGACGTACTCTCGTGCCCTGCAGGTTCGAGTTTTGTTTTGTTTTGTAACTGCAACTCAAGCAAGTTTTCCTGCCTGCACCGCGACCATCTTCGGTGTAAGTAAAATAATCTTTAATCAACCGCTAAGCGTCTGTGCCTAATTCTAGCCCACCGGCCTGCATTCCCCGACCCGGCGTGTCCGCAGGCCCCCGAGGGCCTTGGACCGCTCCCGGCCCGCACAAAACTGAGCAAAGCAACAGCAATGCTTGGCCTTTCTCAAGTGCCTCCATACTTTTGGACAAATATTCATCATTAATTAGGCCCCATGGTACCCCTGTGAGATAGGAACCGGGGCCATAATGAGGAATTAAGGCCAATATTTTCAAACCTGGGTACCTAAAATTGGACCCCTAAATAATTCATCGGATAATCAGAACTTAATGAGAGCTGCAGCTCCACAGGCAAATGCAGACAGGCTATGTTTGCATTAGTCTTCAGAAGAGGCTAGAGAGAGTCCTGCTTCTGGTATCCTGTTTTAGGCCATAAAGATGAGGTATTGTCAAAGCCAAGTGTCATAAAGGAAAGACTTGAAGCAAATTAAGGGTGTCTTTATGTATGCTCATGGGTGGGGGTGGGGACACACACATGCTTTAATTAGAGTGGCTCTCAGGAACTGCTCTAATTAAAGCACCCACAGCGATTTGTGTATTCAGCATCCCGCACTTCAAAATGTCGGCAGGGGCACTTTAACTAAAGCTCATTGAACAAGCTTTAGTTAAAGCTTTAGTTAAAAAACATGCCTGCTGCCAGGGACGCAGGGACACTGAATACACGAGATGCCCAGGCTACTGGAGCGTACTCGATTAGTTGAGCCTGCTCCGACTCGCTGTACTTAGGTGCATCGGGGCAGGTGTTCCACATGTCTACAGGCACCCTAAATGATTAAACAGTAACAAGTCACCATGATTTTAGGGCAGGGGCGGGCAAAATGCAGCCTGAGGGCCAGATGTGCCCTGCCAGGCCATTCTATCCGGCCCGCAGAGCCCCTAAAAATTTAGAAAATTAATATTTATCTGCCGCCGGTTACCTGTCATGTGGTCTTCGATGGCTTGCCAAAACTCAGTAAGCGGCCCTCTGCCCGAAATAATTGCCCGCGCCTGCTTTAGGGACATCCCAGAACCCTGAATGAACTTGTATGTGAAGTGCCTGAGGTACTATAACAAATATGCAATCTGTCATTATAATCAGCTTTCTGCTGAAGGACTGGAGGCTACCATACACTGTACTGTTTTAGTGGGAATTTCAGAGTGGTGAACCCTATTTGAGAAGTGGTAAATTTGTTTAAATGATAGGGTCATAAAACCCCTAGATGAGCGCAATACACTGAAGAAGAAGCAGCACCACTTCTACAAAGAAAAAATTGTCTCTCACTAATCTATTAGCATTCTTTAAGTATATTAGCAAAATGATGGATAAGGAAGAAGCAGTTGGTATAATTTATCAGGTTTTTCAGGAAGTGTTTGGCACTGTCTAACCACCTCAGGCACTTATAAATTCATATTCCCATAGTGTCTGAGTACCTTACAGTCCAAAATTGTTCAACCGGCTTTCCAAATCATCCTTCAGTTCTCTCTAAGAAGAGGTAGTTAAGGAAATTAAGTAGGTGTAAAGAGAGAGAGGCAACGTATTGCCAAGGATTAGAAACTGGCTAAGAGACAGAAAACAAAGCCTGTTGATTTTCAGCTCCTTATAAGATTGTTAATTAATAGGACGTCCCAAAACCTCTCGCTTGAAATGAGAAAAACCACTTTGCAGTTTCCCTGCGATGTCAGACTGACATTTGGGGTGGTTTCATAACGGACTATTCACAAAAGTGTGGTTCACCTGAACACATGAAACAGACCCAGAAGATCAAGACCCCACAGGTTCTGGATTTTAATTTTGGCACGCTGAGTTTAGCTGCATTTCCATTCATAAAGCAGAAACCTCTGGGCGTGAAGTGAAACCCCCCTGATGTCTGCATTCGTATAACACCGCAGTAGCCAAACCAAATCAGCCTAAAATATTGGGGGAAGACTCACATCCCCAAGATGTGCCCCAAGCTACCAATCTTGAGTCTGGACTGCATTTTTCTTGCCAAGTAAGTCTTGGGAACCATAAGAGGAACCACAGCTAAAAACGGTGCCCTGCTGCAGCATCTAAGCTGGGTCTCAGGACACTAGGGTTCAAGCCCCAACTCTACTACAGAGTCAACCTTAGACAAGTCATGTCATCCCAAGGCAACTTAACTCTCCATCGTAAAATGATAATGATGATGATAACTCCTTCCTTCTAATCTTTATCAATGTTGTTCATTTGGACAGACTATTTGGGTAGGAGCTGCCATCAGGACTGAATGCACTAGTCACATCCTATAATTTTATGTAGTGTCATTGGATACACCCCACCCACCCCCTTTGGATGAATCAGCTTTGCCAGATGTGCCAGTATCTGATTTATGAGGAGCAACACCTCTCTCCCCTTCTTTCTCCCTCTCTCAACTTCTTGTCTTCATCTTCTGGAGTGCTCCAAGGAGGAGGGGAGAAACTTTATTTTATAAGGGATGCTCTCAAATTACCCTTCGGCAAATGAAGAAGGACGAGGTTGTAATTAATTTTTGATTAAGCACTCGCCTGCTGTCTCTGTCAATTTGCAAACTTGTGTCCCACGTGGGGGAGGGGTTGCGCGTGTGTGTGTGCATGCAGACAGATGTGCAAAAGGATAGGATTTGGGGGGGATTTGAGAGCACTTATAAAATGAGATTCAATTAATCAGACCTGCTAAAAAGCAAGTTGCCATAATCACACAGCTGCTGCCTCTCTTCCCACATCATGACTTGAAGTGTGACAGATTCCTGGGTAAGTTGTGGCTGGGATTGCTGCTAAACCCCATTGCCAAGTGGAACATAAAAACACAAAAAGTGCCATGCTGGTTCAGACCAATGGTCCATTCGGCCAAATAGCCTCTGACATCAACAAGTAGTAGATGCTTTAGAGGGAGACTACAAGAACCGGGCATGTCAAAGGTGAGCTATTACCTGTTGTACTCTCTCTGGCACCAAGCATCATTGGTTTAGGGATTCACAGAAGTTTAGGGCTGGAAGGAACCTTGTGAGATGTCAGAGGAAACATCCCTGACTCTTATTTCACAGCTATTTATGGCCTTACCCTCCATGAATATTTCTAATTCCTTTTTGAACCCAGCAATACTATTTGCCCTACAAGCTCCTGTGGTGATGAGTTCCAAAATTTAATTACGCACCAAACAGAAAGCACTTCCTCTTGGTTGTCTTAAAACTTTCTCCTGTTAATTTCAATGGGTGCCCCCTAATTCTCAAATTCTGCGACTTCATAGACTCATAGAAAAGTAGGGTTGGAAGGGACCTCCAGAAGTCATCTAGTCCAAGCGCCTGCCTGAGGCAGGATCATCCCTGTCCAGACAAGCAAAGCCCAGAAGCATGGGAAATACCTATATTAAAACACAGGCATAGCTATGCCTAAATCATTCCTGATCAGTGGCTGTCAAGCCTCTTGTTGAACACCTCCAATGATGAAGAGTCCACAACTTCCCTAGACAAGCTATTCCATTGCTTAGCTGTTCTAACAGTGAAGAAGTTTTTCCGGATATCCAATCTAAACTTACTCTGCTGCAACTTCAAGCCACTGGTCCGCATCTTCCTCTCTGCATCAAGACAGAAAAGGTGCTTTCCCTCTTCTTTATGGCAGCCCTCAAAGTATCTGAAGACATTTATCATGTCCCCTCTTAAGCACCTTGTCCACAAGCTGAACATGCCTAGTTCCTTCAGTATCTCCTCATATGACTTGCCTTCTAAGCCCTTGGTCATTGGTCATTCTAAGCTCTTTGCTGCTCACCTCTGGACCTTTAAGCTCTTTGCTGCTCACCTCTGGACCTTTAAGCTTTTTGCTGCTCACCTCTGGACCCTCTCTAACTTCTCTACATCCTTTTTAAAATATAGAGCGCAGAACTGCACACAGTACTCCAGATGAGGCCTAACTAGTCACCATCACCTCCTATGTCTTGCATGTAATGCTTCTATTTTGTGCATCTTAAAAATTCATGTACCTTTTATGTGGCTGCATCACACTACAAACTCATATTGAGTTTGTGATCTACAAAGCCTCTGAAATCCTTTTCCATAGTGCTGCCACCCAGGTAGGTGTCACCCATTTTCTATTTGTGTTTTTGATTATTCCACCCCAAGGTGTAGCACCTTGCATTTGTCTGCATTGAACTTGCTTTCCAATCTGTTGAGATCTTTCTGAATTGTACTTGCATCCTCCAGCATGTCCATACTCCTTTCCAGTTTCGTGTTACCTGCAATCTCGCTCCAGAAGCTTTTCATGCCAGCATCCAAATTGTTAATAAATATGCTGAATAGCACCAGGCCCAGAACAGACCCCTGCAGGACTCTACTTGAAGCCTCCTACTATTCTGATGTGGACCTGTTAATAAATGCCCTTTGTTTGTGGCTACTGAGCAAGTTATCCATCTGTCCTGTAGTACCATATTTACTTGAATACAAGATGAGGGTTTCCCCTACAATTAACATAAGGGAAAAAAACCCTTGTCTTACATTTGCATATAAGGAAACCTAATTAAATACACTTCCTATCATTTAACTGCTGCCAAAAACAGCATGTGCTTATTAATGAAAACTAGCTATGAAGTTGATTAAATGCAGCCAACACTGAGAAAGACTATAAAACACATGGCCAATATGGAGCAAACATACTAACTGTCCTACCACAAGGACAGTTTGTTTTTGTTTTTTCCCCTGTGTCTGTGTCCCTTAAAAAAAAATGTGTGGGTCTTCCCCCCGCAGGGAATTGATGCAGAATTGATCCAGAATGGATGCAGTTTACTTCCTCTGAAACTGCTGCAAGTTTTAGAACAGATACTACATATGTGCCCTTTTAAGCAGCACTTCTGTACTTACTTGCAAATATTACAACCTCAGCAAGGGAGATACCATAAGGTGGTTTTCCCACAGACCTCAGATCACCTTGAATGGCATTGTGTAGTGAAGAATGGAGACTTGTCCAATGTACTGCAGACAGCCCTCACAACTTCTCCAAGAGTCTGCTACAGTCTGCCAATGGGAGGATCTTGACTACATGCCTATTTTGTGAAGATGGGGGATTTCTCCCTAGCTTGCTTATTTGGTCAGTTGGCTAAGGGCAAGCAAGACTCAGGGCCATCCAAACCCCAAGACCCCCATCCTTGGGGTCTGTACACAGGATGCCTGCCCATGGATTTGAGAGTATCTGAAACCTTAGGCTGAAGAGTCTGGAAGGGAAGATACTTGCTGGTGGCAGTGCCACACAAATCTGAATGACTGGAATGACCCGCTCAGTGGATGAAATTTGGAACAATATTTTTTCCCCCATATATCTAGGCTGGCTGCTTGTGATCAGCCTTTCCTCCTCCAGATGCTTGCAGATCACCTTCCTTAGGATATGTTCCTGTAATTTCCCAGGTATTGAGGTTAGGCTAACTGGTCTGTAGTTCCTACATCCTCCTTTTTGCCTTTGAAAACAAAGAGAAGCACTACACTGGCCCTTTTCCAGTCCTCTGGCACCTGGCCTGTGTCCTCCGACTTCGTGAAGATCATTGCCAAGGGCTCCAAGATCTCCTCTGCCAGTTCCTTCAGGATCCTGGGATGAAGCTCATCTGACCCTGCTGACTTGAATTCATTCAAGCCCAATAAAAGCTCTTTGAAAGTCTCTTTTCTTATCTCCTCTCGCAGCTTGCCCCTTCCTTATCTAGATAATCCCACTTCGATGTCTGACAGCAGCCCAATGAAAACACCACTTGTGCTCCAAGCTCCTTAAACCTCCTGCCAAGAGCCTCATAGTCACCTCTGATCTGTTCAGTGTCTTTCCTGGCAGTATCATTGGTGTCTACATGGTCAAGCAAGAAGGGGTCGTGGTCTTTCCCAGTATAGTAGTAGCCTCAAACCCTTGATCATATTAGTTGCCCTTCTCTGTATCTTTTCTAATCCCACTAAATCCTTTTTAAGATGTGTAGACAAGAACTGCACATGCTATTCAAGGTGTGGGTGCGCCATGGATTTATACCGTTGCATTAATGGTGCTTCCATTTTGTTTTCAATTTCCTTCGTAATGATACCTAACTTTTAAGTGGCTTTTCTGGTTGCCACTGCACATTGAATCACGTTGGGGGTTTTTTTGCTGCTGCTGTGTTTTGTTTGACAGAACTATTTACAACGACTCCAAAGTCTCTTTCCTGAGTGGTGATAGTTGGTTCAGAGCCCAGCACTGTGCATGTACATGTGACCCAACACCTCCCAATGGATGGTTTCCACTGGGATGCAGTGGATTTGGTTCTTTTCTGGTGCAACGCATGTAGCTCCACTGACACAATGACCCCCAGTTGAGCCCCTAGCCAGGTAAGTTAGGAGCCTTGGGGCTCAGACTGATATATTGGCCATGGGGATCAGAGAAAATCCATGTTGGCAGCCCCAAAGTCCCTCAGACCTCTGTAGTTAGTTCAGTAGCTTT